>NC_083628.1:26710209-27054234 GCF_963584025.1 Labrus mixtus
GCCGAATTTCTTCATGAAAATTTTCAACTGTTTTGAAGCCGAATTTGTTCATGAAAATTTTCAACTTTTTTGAAGCCCAAATACTTCATGAAAATTTTCAACTTTTTTGAAGCCGAATTTCTTCATGAATATTTTCATTTGACCCACCCCCCCTCACGAAAAAGTTGAAAAAAGACGAAACACCCCCCTCTTTCGAAAAAGTTGAAAAAAGACGAAACACCCCCCCCTTGCGAAAACTTTTTTGAAGCCGAATTTCTTAATGAAAATTTTCAACTTTTTTGAAGCCCAAATACTTCATGAAAATTTTCATCTTTTTTGAAGCCGAATTTCTTCATGAAAATTTTAAACTTTTTTGAAGCCGAATTTCTTCATGAAAATTTTCAATTGACCCACCCCCCTCACGAAAAAGTTGAAAAAAGACGAAACACCCCCCTCTTGCGAAAACTTTTTTGAAGCCGAATTTCTTCATGAAAATTTTCAACTTTTTTGAAGCCCAAATACTTCATGAAAATTTTCATCTTTTTTGAAGCCAAATTTCTTCATGAATATTTTCAATTGACCCACCCCAGCTAACGGAAAAGTTGAAAAAAAACGAAACACCCCCCCCTTACGAAAAAGTTGAAAAAAGACGAAACACCCCCCCCCCTTGCGAAAACTTTTTTGAAGCCGAATTTCTTCATGAATATTTTCAATTGACCCACCCCCTCACGAAAAAGTTGAAAAAAGACGAAACACCCCCCCCTTATGAAAAAGTTGAAAAAAGACGAAACACCCCCCCTTGCGAAAACTTTTTTGAAGCCGAATTTCTTCATGAAAATTTTAAACTTTTTTGAAGCCCAAATACTTCATAAAAATTTTAAACTTTTTTGAAGCCGAATTTCTTCATGAAAATTTTAAACTTTTTTGAAGCCGAATTTCTTCATGAAAATTTAAAAAAAATTTCAAGCCCAAATACTTCATGAAAATTTTCAACTTTTTTGAAGCCGAATTTCTTCATGAAAATTTTAAACTTTTTTGAAGCCCAAATACTTCATGAAAATTTTCAACTTTTTTGAAGCCCAAATACTTCATGAAAATTTTCAACTTTTTTGAAGCCGAATTTCTTCATGAATATTTTCAATTGACCCACCCCCCCTCACGAAAAAGTTGAAAAAAGACGAAACACCCCCCTCTTACGAAAAAGTTGAAAAAAGACGAAACACCCCCCCCTTGCGAAAACTTTTTTGAAGCCGAATTTCTTCATGAAAATTTTCAACTTTTTTGAAGCCCAAATACTTCATGAAAATTTTCAACTTTTTTGAAGCCGAATATCTTCATGAAAATTTTCAACTTTTTTGTAGCCGAATTTCTTCATGAAAATTTTCAACTTTTTTGAAGCCGAATTTCTTCATGAATATTTTCAATTGACCCACCACCCCTCACGAAAAAGTTGAAAAAAGACGAAACACCCCCCTCTTTCGAAAAAGTTGAAAAAAGACGAAACACCCCCCCCTTGCGAAAACTTTTTTGAAGCCGAATTTCTTAATGAAAATTTTCAACTTTTTTGAAGCCCAAATACTTCATGAAAATTTTCATCTTTTTTGAAGCCGAATTTCTTCATGAAAATTTTAAACTTTTTTGAAGCCGAATTTCTTCATGAAAATTTTCAATTGACCCACCCCCCTCACGAAAAAGTTGAAAAAAGACGAAACACCCCCCTCTTGCGAAAACTTTTTTGAAGCCGAATTTCTTCATGAAAATTTTCAACTGTTTTGAAGCCGAATTTGTTCATGAAAATTTTCAACTTTTTTGAAGCCCAAATACTTCATGAAAATTTTCATCTTTTTTGAAGCCAAATTTCTTCATGAATTTTTTCAATTGACCCACCCCCGCTAACGAAAAAGTTGAAAAAAGACGAAACACCCCCCCCTTACGAAAAAGTTGAAAAAAGACGAAACACCCCCCCCCTTGCGAAAACTTTTTTGAAGCCGAATTTCTTCATGAATATTTTCAATTGACCCACCCCCTCACGAAAAAGTTGAAAAAAGACGAAACACCCCCCCCTTGCGAAAACTTTTTTGAAGCCGAATTTCTTCATGAAAATTTTCAACTGTTTTGAAGCCGAATTTCTTCATGAAAATTTTAAACTTTTTTGAAGCCGAATTTCTTCATGAAAATTTAAAAAAAATTTCAAGCCCAAATACTTCATGAAAATTTTCAACTTTTTTGAAGCCGAATTTCTTCATGAAAATTTTAAACTTTTTTGAAGCCGAATTTCTTAATGAAAATTTTCAACTTTTTTGAAGCCCAAATACTTCATGAAAATTTTCAACTTTTTTGAAGCCGAATTTCTTCATGAAAATTTTCAACTTTTTTGAAGCCGAATTTCTTCATGAAAATTTTAAAAAAAATTCAAGCCCAAATACTTCATGAAAATTTTCAACTTTTTTGAAGCCGAATTTCTTCATGAAAATTTTAAACTTTTTTGAAGCCGAATTTCTTAATGAAAATTTTCAACTTTTTTGAAGCCCAAATACTTCATGAAAATTTTCAACTTTTTTGAAGCCGAATTTCTTCATGAAAATTTTCAACTTTTTTGAAGCCCAAATACTTCATGAAAATTTTCATCTTTTTTGAAGCCAAATTTCTTCATGAATATTTTCAATTGACCCACCCCCGCTAAAGAAAAAGTTGAAAAAAGACGAAACACCCCCCCCCTTGCGAAAACTTTTTTGAAGCCGAATTTCTTCATGAATATTTTCAATTGACCCACCCCCTCACGAAAAAGTTGAAAAAAGACGAAACACCCCCCTCTTACGAAAAGTTGAAAAAAGACGAAACACCCCCCCTTACGAAAAAGTTGAAAAAAGACGAAACACCCCCCCCTTGCGAAAACTTTTTTGAAGCCGAATTTCTTCATGAAAATTTTCAACTGTTTTGAAGCCGAATTTCTTCATGAATATTTTCAACTTTTTTGAAGCCCAAATACTTCATGAAAATTTTCAACTTTTTTGAAGCCCAAATACTTCATGAAAATTTTCAACTTTTTTGAAGCCCAAATACTTCATGAAAACGTTCATCTTTTTTGAAGCCGAATTTCTTCATGAAAATTTTCAACTTTTTTGAAGCCCAAATACTTCATGAAAATTTTC
The DNA here is from genome assembly GCF_963584025.1 of Labrus mixtus. Taxonomy (NCBI): domain Eukaryota; kingdom Metazoa; phylum Chordata; class Actinopteri; order Labriformes; family Labridae; genus Labrus; species Labrus mixtus. The sequence continues at coordinate 26,713,341 of NC_083628.1, forward strand.
AACTTTTTTGAAGCCGAATTTCTTCATGAATATTTTCAATTGACCCACCCCCGCTAACGAAAAAGTTGAAAAAAGACGAAACACCCCCCCCCTTGCGAAAACTTTTTTGAAGCCGAATTTCTTCATGAATATTTTCAATTGACCCACCCCCTCACGAAAAAGTTGAAAAAAGACGAAACACCCCCCTCTTACGAAAAGTTGAAAAAAGACGAAACACCCCCCCTTACGAAAAAGTTGAAAAAAGACGAAACACCCCCCCCTTGCGAAAACTTTTTTGAAGCCGAATTTCTTCATGAAAATTTTCAACTGTTTTGAAGCCGAATTTCTTCATGAATATTTTCAACTTTTTTGAAGCCCAAATACTTCATGAAAATTTTCAACTTTTTTGAAGCCCAAATACTTCATGAAAATTTTCAACTTTTTTGAAGCCCAAATACTTCATGAAAACGTTCATCTTTTTTGAAGCCGAATTTCTTCATGAAAATTTTCAACTTTTTTGAAGCCCAAATACTTCATGAAAATTTTTTCAACTTTTTTGAAGCCGAATTTCTTCATGAATATTTTCAATTGACCCACCCCCCCTCACGAAAAAGTTGAAAAAAGACGAAACACCCCCCTCTTACGAAAAAGTTGAAAAAAGACGAAACACCCCCCCTTACGAAAAAGTTGAAAAAAGACGAAACACCCCCCCCTTACGAAAAAGTTGAAAAAAGACGAAACACCCCCCCCTCGCGAAAACTTTTTTGAAGCCGAATTTCTTCATGAAAATGTTCAACTTTTTTGAAGCCCAAGTACTTCATGAAAATTTTCAACTTTTTTGAAGCCGAATTTCTTCATGAATACTTTCAATTGACCCACCCCCCTCACGAAAAAGTTGAAAAAAGACGAAACTCCCCCCTTACGAAAAAGTTGAAAAAAGACGAAACACCCCCCCCTTACGAAAAAGTTTAAAAAAGACGAAACACCCCCCCCTTGCGAAAACTTTTTTGAAGCCGAATTTCTTCATGAATATTTTCAATTGACCCACCCCCTCACGAAAAAGTTGAAAAAAGACGAAACACACCCCTCTTACGAAAAAGTTGAAAAAAGACGAAACACCCCCCCCTTACGAAAAAGTTGAAAAAAGACGAAACACCCCCCCCTTGCGAAAACTTTTCTGAAGCCGAATTTCTTCATGAAAATTTTCAACTTTTTTGAAGCCCAAATACTTCATGAAAATTTTCAACTGTTTTGAAGCCGAATTTCTTCATGAAAATTTTAAACTTTTTTGAAGCCGAATTTCTTCATGAAAATTTAAAAAAATTTTCAAGCCCAAATACTTCATGAAAATTTTCAACTTTTTTGAAGCCGAATTTCTTCATGTAAATTTTAAACTTTTTTGAAGCCGAATTTCTTCATGAAAATTTTCAACTGTTTTGAAGCCGAATTTCTTCATGAATATTTTCAACTTTTTTGAAGCCCAAATACTTCATGAAAATTTTCAACTTTTTTGAAGCCCAAATACTTCATGAAAATTTTCAACTTTTTTGAAGCCCAAATACTTCATGAAAACGTTCATCTTTTTTGAAGCCGAATTTCTTCATGAAAATTTTCAACTTTTTTGAAGCCCAAATACTTCATGAAAATTTTCAACTTTTTTGAAGCCGAATTTCTTCATGAATATTTTCAATTGACCCACCCCCTCACGAAAAAGTTGAAAAAAGACGAAACACCCCCCTCTTACGAAAAGTTGAAAAAAGACGAAACACCCCCCCTTACGAAAAAGTTGAAAAAAGACGAAACACCCCCCCCTTGCGAAAACTTTTTTGAAGCCGAATTTCTTCATGAAAATTTTCAACTGTTTTGAAGCCGAATTTCTTCATGAATATTTTCAACTTTTTTGAAGCCCAAATACTTCATGAAAATTTTCAACTTTTTTGAAGCCCAAATACTTCATGAAAATTTTCAACTTTTTTGAAGCCCAAATACTTCATGAAAACGTTCATCTTTTTTGAAGCCGAATTTCTTCATGAAAATTTTCAACTTTTTTGAAGCCCAAATACTTCATGAAAATTTTCAACTTTTTTGAAGCCGAATTTCTTCATGAATATTTTCAATTGACCCACCCCCCCTCACGAAAAAGTTGAAAAAAGACGAAACACCCCCCTCTTACGAAAAAGTTGAAAAAAGACGAAACACCCCCCCTTACGAAAAAGTTGAAAAAAGACGAAACACCCCCCCCTTACGAAAAAGTTGAAAAAAGACGAAACACCCCCCCCTCGCGAAAACTTTTTTGAAGCCGAATTTCTTCATGAAAATGTTCAACTTTTTTGAAGCCCAAGTACTTCATGAAAATTTTCAACTTTTTTGAAGCCGAATTTCTTCATGAATATTTTCAATTGACCCACCCCCCCTCACGAAAAAGTTGAAAAAAGACGAAACACCCCCCTCTTACGAAAAAGTTGAAAAAAGACGAAACACCCCCCCTTACGAAAAAGTTGAAAAAAGACGAAACACCCCCCCCTTACGAAAAAGTTGAAAAAAGACGAAACACCCCCCCCTCGCGAAAACTTTTTTGAAGCCGAATTTCTTCATGAAAATGTTCAACTTTTTTGAAGCCCAAGTACTTCATGAAAATTTTCAACTTTTTTGAAGCCGAATTTCTTCATGAATACTTTCAATTGACCCACCCCCCTCACGAAAAAGTTGAAAAAAGACGAAACTCCCCCCTTACGAAAAAGTTGAAAAAAGACGAAACACCCCCCCCTTACGAAAAAGTTTAAAAAAGACGAAACACCCCCCCCTTGCGAAAACTTTTTTGAAGCCGAATTTCTTCATGAATATTTTCAATTGACCCACCCCCTCACGAAAAAGTTGAAAAAAGACGAAACACACCCCTCTTACGAAAAAGTTGAAAAAAGACGAAACACCCCCCCCTTACGAAAAAGTTGAAAAAAGACGAAACACCCCCCCCTTGCGAAAACTTTTCTGAAGCCGAATTTCTTCATGAAAATTTTCAACTTTTTTGAAGCCCAAATACTTCATGAAAATTTTCAACTGTTTTGAAGCCGAATTTCTTCATGAAAATTTTAAACTTTTTTGAAGCCGAATTTCTTCATGAAAATTTAAAAAAATTTTCAAGCCCAAATACTTCATGAAAATTTTCAACTTTTTTGAAGCCCAAATACTTCATGAAAACGTTCATCTTTTTTGAAGCCGAATTTCTTCATGAAAATTTTCAACTTTTTTGAAGCCCAAATACTTCATGAAAATTTTCAACTTTTTTGAAGCCGAATTTCTTCATGAATATTTTCAATTGACCCACCCCCGCTAACGAAAAAGTTGAAAAAAGACGAAACACCCCCCCCCTTGCGAAAACTTTTTTGAAGCCGAATTTCTTCATGAATATTTTCAATTGACCCACCCCCTCACGAAAAAGTTGAAAAAAGACGAAACACCCCCCTCTTACGAAAAGTTGAAAAAAGACGAAACACCCCCCCTTACGAAAAAGTTGAAAAAAGACGAAACACACCCCCCTTGCGAAAACTTTTTTGAAGCCGAATTTCTTCATGAAAATTTTCAACTGTTTTGAAGCCGAATTTCTTCATGAATATTTTCAACTTTTTTGAAGCCCAAATACTTCATGAAAATTTTCAACTTTTTTGAAGCCGAATTTCTTCATGAATATTTTCAATTGACCCACCCCCCCTCACGAAAAAGTTGAAAAAAGACGAAACACCCCCCTCTTACGAAAAAGTTGAAAAAAGACGAAACACCCCCCCTTACGAAAAAGTTGAAAAAAGACGAAACACCCCCCCCTTACGAAAAAGTTGAAAAAAGACGAAACACCCCCCCCTCGCGAAAACTTTTTTGAAGCCGAATTTCTTCATGAAAATGTTCAACTTTTTTGAAGCCCAAGTACTTCATGAAAATTTTCAACTTTTTTGAAGCCGAATTTCTTCATGAATATTTTCAATTGACCCACCCCCCCTCACGAAAAAGTTGAAAAAAGACGAAACACCCCCCTCTTACGAAAAAGTTGAAAAAAGACGAAACACCCCCCCTTACGAAAAAGTTGAAAAAAGACGAAACACCCCCCCCTTACGAAAAAGTTGAAAAAAGACGAAACACCCCCCCCTCGCGAAAACTTTTTTGAAGCCGAATTTCTTCATGAAAATGTTCAACTTTTTTGAAGCCCAAGTACTTCATGAAAATTTTCAACTTTTTTGAAGCCGAATTTCTTCATGAATACTTTCAATTGACCCACCCCCCTCACGAAAAAGTTGAAAAAAGACGAAACTCCCCCCTTACGAAAAAGTTGAAAAAAGACGAAACACCCCCCCCTTACGAAAAAGTTTAAAAAAGACGAAACACCCCCCCCTTGCGAAAACTTTTTTGAAGCCGAATTTCTTCATGAATATTTTCAATTGACCCACCCCCTCACGAAAAAGTTGAAAAAAGACGAAACACACCCCTCTTACGAAAAAGTTGAAAAAAGACGAAACACCCCCCCCTTACGAAAAAGTTGAAAAAAGACGAAACACCCCCCCCTTGCGAAAACTTTTCTGAAGCCGAATTTCTTCATGAAAATTTTCAACTTTTTTGAAGCCCAAATACTTCATGAAAATTTTCAACTGTTTTGAAGCCGAATTTCTTCATGAAAATTTTAAACTTTTTTGAAGCCGAATTTCTTCATGAAAATTTAAAAAAATTTTCAAGCCCAAATACTTCATGAAAATTTTCAACTTTTTTGAAGCCGAATTTCTTCATGTAAATTTTAAACTTTTTTGAAGCCGAATTTCTTCATGAAAATTTTCAACTGTTTTGAAGCCGAATTTCTTCATGAATATTTTCAACTTTTTTGAAGCCCAAATACTTCATGAAAATTTTCAACTTTTTTGAAGCCCAAATACTTCATGAAAATTTTCAACTTTTTTGAAGCCCAAATACTTCATGAAAACGTTCATCTTTTTTGAAGCCGAATTTCTTCATGAATATTTTCAATTGACCCACCCCCGCTAACGAAAAAGTTGAAAAAAGACGAAACACCCCCCCCCTTGCGAAAACTTTTTTGAAGCCGAATTTCTTCATGAATATTTTCAATTGACCCACCCCCTCACGAAAAAGTTGAAAAAAGACGAAACACCCCCCTCTTACGAAAAGTTGAAAAAAGACGAAACACCCCCCCCTTACGAAAAAGTTGAAAAAAGACGAAACACCCCCCCCTTGCGAAAACTTTTTTGAAGCCGAATTTCTTCATGAAAATTTTCAACTGTTTTGAAGCCGAATTTCTTCATGAATATTTTCAACTTTTTTGAAGCCCAAATACTTCATGAAAATTTTCAACTTTTTTGAAGCCCAAATACTTCATGAAAATTTTCAACTTTTTTGAAGCCCAAATACTTCATGAAAACGTTCATCTTTTTTGAAGCCGAATTTCTTCATGAAAATTTTCAACTTTTTTGAAGCCCAAATACTTCATGAAAATTTTCAACTTTTTTGAAGCCGAATTTCTTCATGAATATTTTCAATTGACCCACCCCCCCTAACGAAAAAGTTGAAAAAAGACGAAACACCCCCCTCTTACGAAAAAGTTGAAAAAAGACGAAACACCCCCCCTTACGAAAAAGTTGAAAAAAGACGAAACACCCCCCCCTTACGAAAAAGTTGAAAAAAGACGAAACACCCCCCCCTCGCGAAAACTTTTTTGAAGCCGAATTTCTTCATGAAAATGTTCAACTTTTTTGAAGCCCAAGTACTTCATGAAAATTTTCAACTTTTTTGAAGCCGAATTTCTTCATGAATATTTTCAATTGACCCACCCCCCCTCACGAAAAAGTTGAAAAAAGACGAAACACCCCCCTCTTACGAAAAAGTTGAAAAAAGACGAAACACCCCCCCTTACGAAAAAGTTGAAAAAAGACGAAACACCCCCCCCTTACGAAAAAGTTGAAAAAAGACGAAACACCCCCCCCTCGCGAAAACTTTTTTGAAGCCGAATTTCTTCATGAAAATGTTCAACTTTTTTGAAGCCCAAGTACTTCATGAAAATTTTCAACTTTTTTGAAGCCGAATTTCTTCATGAATACTTTCAATTGACCCACCCCCCTCACGAAAAAGTTGAAAAAAGACGAAACTCCCCCCTTACGAAAAAGTTGAAAAAAGACGAAACACCCCCCCCTTACGAAAAAGTTTAAAAAAGACGAAACACCCCCCCCTTGCGAAAACTTTTTTGAAGCCGAATTTCTTCATGAATATTTTCAATTGACCCACCCCCTCACGAAAAAGTTGAAAAAAGACGAAACACACCCCTCTTACGAAAAAGTTGAAAAAAGACGAAACACCCCCCCCTTGCGAAAACTTTTCTGAAGCCGAATTTCTTCATGAAAATTTTCAACTTTTTTGAAGCCCAAATACTTCATGAAAATTTTCAACTGTTTTGAAGCCGAATTTCTTCATGAAAATTTTAAACTTTTTTGAAGCCCAAATACTTCATGAAAATTTTCAACTGTTTTGAAGCCGAATTTCTTCATGAAAATTTTAAACTTTTTTGAAGCCGAATTTCTTCATGAAAATTTAAAAAAATTTTCAAGCCCAAATACTTCATGAAAATTTTCAACTTTTTTGAAGCCGAATTTCTTCATGTAAATTTTAAACTTTTTTGAAGCCGAATTTCTTAATGAAAATTTTCAACTTTTTTGAAGCCCAAATACTTCATGAAAATTTTCAACTTTTTTGAAGCCGAATTTCTTCATGAAAATTTTCAACTTTTTTGAAGCCGAATTTCTTCATGAAAATTTAAAAAAAATTTCAAGCCCAAATACTTCATGAAAATTTTCAACTTTTTTGAAGCCGAATTTCTTCATGAATACTTTCAATTGACCCACCCCCCTCACGAAAAAGTTGAAAAAAGACGAAACTCCCCCCTCTTACGAAAAAGTTGAAAAAAGACGAAACACCCCCCTCTTACGAAAAAGTTGAAAAAAGACGAAACACCCCCCCTTACGAAAAAGTTGAAAAAAGACGAAACACCCTCCCTTACGAAAAAGTTGAAAAAAGACGAAACACCCCCCCCTTGCGAAAACTTTTTTGAAGCCGAATTTCTTCATGAAAATTTTCAACTTTTTTGAAGCCCAAATACTTCATGAAAATTTTCAACTGTTTTGAAGCCGAATTTCTTCATGAAAATTTTAAACTTTTTTGAAGCCGAATTTCTTCATGAAAATTTAAAAAAATTTTCAAGCCCAAATACTTCATGAAAATTTTCAACTTTTTTGAAGCCGAATTTCTTCATGAAAATTTTAACCTTTTTGAAGCAGAATTTCTTAATGAAAATTTTCAACTTTTTTGAAGCCCAAATACTTCATGAAAATTTTCAACTTTTTTGAAGCCGAATTTCTTCATGAAAATTTTCAACTTTTTTGAAGCCGAATTTCTTCATGAAAATTTAAAAAAAATTTCAAGCCCAAATACTTCATGAAAATTTTCAACTTTTTTGAAGCCGAATTTCTTCATGAAAATTTTAAACTTTTTTGAAGCCGAATTTCTTAATGAAAATTTTCAACTTTTTTGAAGCCCAAATACTTCATGAAAATTTTCAACTTTTTTGAAGCCGAATTTCTTCATGAAAATTTTCAACTTTTTTGAAGCCCAAATACTTCATGAAAATTTTCATCTTTTTTGAAGCCAAATTTCTTCATGAAAATTTTCAATTGACCCACCCCCGCTAACGAAAAAGTTGAAAAAAGACGACACACCCCCCCCTTACGAAAAAGTTGAAAAAAGACGAAACACCCCCCCCTTGCGAAAACTTTTTTGAAGTCGAATTTCTTCATGAAAATTTTCAACTTTTTTGAAGCCCAAATACTTCATGAAAATTTTCAACTTTTTTGAAGCCGAATTTCTTCATGAAAATTTTCAACTTTTTTGAAGCCCAAATACTTCATGAAAATTTTCATCTTTTTTGAAGCCAAATTTCTTCATGAAAATTTTCAATTGACCCACCCCCGCTAACGAAAAACTTGAAAAAAGACGACACACCCCCCCCTTACGAAAAAGTTGAAAAAAGACGAAACACCCCCCCCCTTGCGAAAACTTTTTTGAAGCCGAATTTCTTCATGAAAATTTTCAACTTTTTTGAAGCCCAAATACTTCATAAAAATTTTCAACTGTTTTGAAGCCGAATTTCTTCATGAAAATTTTAAACTTTTTTGAAGCCGAATTTCTTCATGAAAATTTTAAACTTTTTTGAAGCCCAAATACTTCATGAAAATTTTCAACTTTTTTGAAGCCGAATTTCTTCATGAAAATTTTCAACTTTTTTGAAGCCGAATTTCCACATGAAAATTTAAAAAAAATTTCAAGCCCAAATACTTCATGAAAATTTTCAACTTTTTTGAAGCCGAATTTCTTCATGAAAATTTTTAACTTTTTTGAAGCCGAATTTCTTAATGAAAATTTTCAACTTTTTTGAAGCCCAAATACTTCATGAAAATTTTCAACTTTTTTGAAGCCCAAATACTTCATGAAAATTTTCATCTTTTTTGAAGCCAAATTTCTTCATGAAAATTTTCAATTGACCCACCCCCGCTAACGAAAAAGTTGAAAAAAGACGACACACCCCCCACTTACGAAAAAGTTGAAAAAAGACGAAACACCCCCCCCCTTGCGAAAACTTTTTTGAAGCCGAATTTCTTCATGAAAATTTTCAACTTTTTTGAAGCCCAAATACTTCATGAAAATTTTCAACTGTTTTGAAGCCGAATTTCTTCATGAAAATTTTAAACTTTTTTGAAGCCGAATTTCTTCATGAAAATTTAAAAAAATTTTCAAGCCCAAATACTTCATGAAAATTTTCAACTTTTTTGAAGCCGAATTTCTTCATGAAAATTTTAAACTTTTTTGAAGCCGAATTTCTTCATGAATATTTTCAATTGACCCACCCCCCCTCACGAAAAAGTTGAAAAAAGACGAAACACCCCCCTCTTACGAAAAAGTTGAAAAAAGACGAAACACCCCCCCCTTACGAAAAAGTTGAAAAAAGACGAAACACCCCTCCCTTGCGAAAACTTTTTTGAAGCCCAAATACTTCATGAAAATCTTCAACTTTTTTGAAGCCGAATTTCTTCATGAATACTTTCAATTGACCCACCCCCCTCACGAAAAAGTTGAAAAAAGACGAAACACCCCCCTCTTACGAAAAAGTTGAAAAAAGACGAAACACCCCCCCCTTACGAAAAAGTTGAAAAAAGACGAAACACCCCCCCTCACGAAAAAGTTGAAAAAAGACGAAACACCTCCCAGTTACGAAAACTTTTTTGAAGCCGAATTTCTCCATGAAAATTTTAAACTTTTTTGAAGCCTCAATACTTCATGAAAATTTTAAACTTTTTTGAAGCCGAATTTCTTCATGAATATTTTCAACCTTTTTGAAGCCGAATTTCTTCATGAAAATTTTCAACTTTTTTGAAGCCTAAATACTACATGAAAATTTTAATCTTTTTTGAAGCCGAATTTCTTTATGAATATTTTCAACCTTTTTGAAGCCGAATTTCTTCATGAAAATTTTAAACTTTTTTGAAGCCCAAATACTTCATGAAAATTTTCAACTTTTTTGAAGCCGAATTTCTTCATGAATATTTTCAATTGACCCACCCCCCCTCACGAAAAAGTTGAAAAAAGACGAAACACCCCCCTCTTACGAAAAATTTGAAAAAAGACGAAACACCCCCCCTTTACGAAAAAGTTGAAAAAAGACGAAACACCCCCCCCTTACGAAAAAGTTGAAAAAAGACGAAACACCCCCCCCTTGCGAAAACTTTTTTGAAGCCGAATTTCTTCATGAATACTTTCAATTGACCCACCCCCCTCACGAAAAAGTTGAAAAAAGACGAAACACCTCCCCCTTACGAAAACTTTTTTGAAGCCGAATTTCTTCATGAAAATTTTAAACTTTTTTGAAGCCTCAATACTTCATGAAAATTTTAAACTTTTTTGAAGCCGAATTTCTTCATGAATATTTTCAACCTTTTTGAAGCCGAATTTCTTCATGAAAATTTTAAACTTTTTTAAAGCCCAAATACTTCATGAAAATTTTCAACTTTTTTGAAGCCGAATTTCTTCATGAATATTTTCAATTGACCCACCCCCCCTCAAGAAAAAGTTGAAAAAAGACGAAACACCCCCCTCTTATGAAAAAGTTGAAAAAAGACGAAACACCCCCCCTTACGAAAAAGTTGAAAAAAGACGAAACACCACCCCTCACGAAAAAGTTGAAAAAAGACGAAACACCTACACCTTACGAAAACTTTTTTGAAGCCGAATTTCTTCATGAAAATTTTCAACGTTTTTGAAGCCGAATTTCTTCATGAAAATTTTAAACTTTTTTGAAGCCCAAATACTTCATGAAAATTTTCAACTTTTTTGAAGCCGAATTTCTTCATGAATACTTTCAATTGACCCACCCCCCTCACGAAAAAGTTGAAAAAAGACAAAACACCCCCCCTTACGAAAAAGTTGAAAAAAGACGAAACACCCCCCCTCACGAAAAAGTTGAAAAAAGACGAAACACCTCCCCCTTACGAAAACTTTTTTGAAGCCGAATTTCTTCATGAAAATTTTCAACTTTTTTGAAGCCTAAATACTTCATGAAAATTTTCAACTTTTTTGAAGCCGAATTTCTTCATGAATACTTTCAATTGACCCACCCCCTCACGAAAAAGTTGAAAAAAGACGAAACTCCCCCCTTACGAAAAAGTTGAAAAAAGACGAAACACCCCCCCCTTGCGAAAACTTTTCTGAAGCCGAATTTCTTCATGAAAATTTTCAACTTTTTTGAAGCCCAAATACTTCATGAAAATTTTCAACTGTTTTGAAGCCGAATTTCTTCATGAAAATTTTAAACTTTTTTGAAGCCGAATTTCTTCATGAAAATTTAAAAAAACTTTTCAAGCCCAAATACTTCATGAAAATTTTCAACTTTTTTGAAGCCGAATTTCTTCATGTAAATTTTAAACTTTTTTGAAGCCGAATTTCTTAATGAAAATTTTCAACTTTTTTGAAGCCCAAATACTTCATGAAAATTTTCAACTTTTTTGAAGCCGAATTTCTTCATGAAAATTTTCAACTTTTTTGAAGCCGAATTTCTTCATGAAAATTTAAAAAAAATTTCAAGTCCAAATACTTCATGAAAATTTTCAACTTTTTTGAAGCCGAATTTCTTCATGAATACTTTCAATTGACCCACCCCCCTCACGAAAAAGTTGAAAAAAGACGAAACTCCCCCCTCTTACGAAAAAGTTGAAAAAAGACGAAACACCCCCCTCTTACGAAAAAGTTGAAAAAAGACGAAACACCCCCCCTTACGAAAAAGTTGAAAAAAGACGAAACACCCTCCCTTACGAAAAAGTTGAAAAAAGACGAAACACCCCCCCCTTGCGAAAACTTTTTTGAAGCCGAATTTCTTCATGAAAATTTTCAACTTTTTTGAAGCCCAAATACTTCATGAAAATTTTCAACTGTTTTGAAGCCGAATTTCTTCATGAAAATTTTAAACTTTTTTGAAGCCGAATTTCTTCATGAAAATTTAAAAAAATTTTCAAGCCCAAATACTTCATGAAAATTTTCAACTTTTTTGAAGCCGAATTTCTTCATGAAAATTTTAAACTTTTTTGAAGCAGAATTTCTTAATGAAAATTTTCAACTTTTTTCAAGCCCAAATACTTCATGAAAATTTTCAACTTTTTTGAAGCCGAATTTCTTCATGAAAATTTTAAACTTTTTTGAAGCAGAATTTCTTAATGAAAATTTTCAACTTTTTTGAAGCCCAAATACTTCATGAAAATTTTCAACTTTTTTGAAGCCGAATTTCTTCATGAAAATTTTCAACTTTTTTGAAGCCGAATTTCTTCATGAAAATTTAAAAAAAATTTCAAGCCCAAATACTTCATGAAAATTTTCAACTTTTTTGAAGCCGAATTTCTTCATGAAAATTTTAAACTTTTTTGAAGCCGAATTTCTTAATGAAAATTTTCAACTTTTTTGAAGCCCAAATACTTCATGAAAATTTTCAACTTTTTTGAAGCCGAATTTCTTCATGAAAATTTTCAACTTTTTTGAAGCCCAAATACTTCATGAAAATTTTCATCTTTTTTGAAGCCAAATTTCTTCATGAAAATTTTCAATTGACCCACCCCCGCTAACGAAAAAGTTGAAAAAAGACGACACACCCCCCCCTTACGAAAAAGTTGAAAAAAGACGAAACACCCCCCCCCTTGCGAAAACTTTTTTGGAGTCGAATTTCTTCATGAAAATTTTAAACTTTTTTGAAGCCCAAATACTTCATAAAAATTTTCAACTGTTTTGAAGCCGAATTTCTTCATGAAAATTTTAAACTTTTTTGAAGCCGAATTTCTTAATGAAAATTTTCAACTTTTTTGAAGCCCAAATACTTCATGAAAATTTTCAACTTTTTTGAAGCCGAATTTCTTCATGAAAATTTTCAACTTTTTTGAAGCCGAATTTCCACATGAAAATTTAAAAAAAATTTCAAGCCCAAATACTTCATGAAAATTTTCAACTTTTTTGAAGCCGAATTTCTTCATGAAAATTTAAAACTTTTTTGAAGCAGAATTTCTTAATGAAAATTTTCAACTTTTTTCAAGCCCAAATACTTCATGAAAATTTTCAACTTTTTTGAAGCCGAATTTCTTCATGAAAATTTTAAACTTTTTTGAAGCAGAATTTCTTAATGAAAATTTTCAACTTTTTTGAAGCCCAAATACTTCATGAAAATTTTCAACTTTTTTGAAGCCGAATTTCTTCATGAAAATTTTCAACTTTTTTGAAGCCGAATTTCTTCATGAAAATTTAAAAAAAATTTCAAGCCCAAATACTTCATGAAAATTTTCAACTTTTTTGAAGCCGAATTTCTTCATGAAAATTTTAAACTTTTTTGAAGCCGAATTTCTTAATGAAAATTTTCAACTTTTTTGAAGCCCAAATACTTCATGAAAATTTTCAACTTTTTTGAAGCCGAATTTCTTCATGAAAATTTTCAACTTTTTTGAAGCCCAAATACTTCATGAAAATTTTCATCTTTTTTGAAGCCAAATTTCTTCATGAAAATTTTCAATTGACCCACCCCCGCTAACGAAAAAGTTGAAAAAAGACGACACACCCCCCCCTTACGAAAAAGTTGAAAAAAGACGAAACACCCCCCCCCTTGCGAAAACTTTTTTGAAGTCGAATTTCTTCATGAAAATTTTAAACTTTTTTGAAGCCCAAATACTTCATAAAAATTTTCAACTGTTTTGAAGCCGAATTTCTTCATGAAAATTTTAAACTTTTTTGAAGCCGAATTTCTTAATGAAAATTTTCAACTTTTTTGAAGCCCAAATACTTCATGAAAATTTTCAACTTTTTTGAAGCCGAATTTCTTCATGAAAATTTTCAACTTTTTTGAAGCCGAATTTCCACATGAAAATTTAAAAAAAATTTCAAGCCCAAATACTTCATGAAAATTTTCAACTTTTTTGAAGCCGAATTTCTTCATGAAAATTTTAAACTTTTTTGAAGCCGAATTTCTTAATGAAAATTTTCAACTTTTTTGAAGCCCAAATACTTCATGAAAATTTTCAACTTTTTTGAAGCCGAATTTCTTCATGAAAATTTTCAACTTTTTTGAAGCCCAAATACTTCATGAAAATTTTCATCTTTTTTGAAGCCAAATTTCTTCATGAAAATTTTCAATTGACCCACCCCCGCTAACGAAAAACTTGAAAAAAGACGACACACCCCCCCCTTACGAAAAAGTTGAAAAAAGACGAAACACCCCCCCCCTTGCGAAAACTTTTTTGAAGCCGAATTTCTTCATGAAAATTTTCAACTTTTTTGAAGCCCAAATACTTCATAAAAATTTTCAACTGTTTTGAAGCCGAATTTCTTCATGAAAATTTTAAACTTTTTTGAAGCCGAATTTCTTAATGAAAATTTTAAACTTTTTTGAAGCCCAAATACTTCATGAAAATTTTCAACTTTTTTGAAGCCGAATTTCTTCATGAAAATTTTCAACTTTTTTGAAGCCGAATTTCCACATGAAAATTAAAAAAAAATTTCAAGCCCAAATACTTCATGAAAATTTTCAACTTTTTTGAAGCCGAATTTCTTCATGAAAATTTTTAACTTTTTTGAAGCCGAATTTCTTAATGAAAATTTTCAACTTTTTTGAAGCCCAAATACTTCATGAAAATTTTCAACTTTTTTGAAGCCGAATTTCTTCATGAAAATTTTCAACTTTTTTGAAGCCGAATTTCCACATGAAAATTTAAAAAAAATTTCAAGCCCAAATACTTCATGAAAATTTTCAACTTTTTTGAAGCCGAATTTCTTCATGAAAATTTTAAACTTTTTTGAAGCCGAATTTCTTCATGAATATTTTCAATTGACCCACCCCCCCTCACGAAAAAGTTGAAAAAAGACGAAACACCCCCCTCTTACGAAAAAGTTGAAAAAAGACGAAACACCCCCCCCTTACGAAAAAGTTGAAAAAAGACGAAACACCCCTCCCTTGCGAAAACTTTTTTGAAGCCCAAATACTTCATGAAAATCTTCAACTTTTTTGAAGCCGAATTTCTTCATGAATACTTTCAATTGACCCACCCCCCTCACGAAAAAGTTGAAAAAAGACGAAACACCCCCCCTCACGAAAAAGTTGAAAAAAGACGAAACACCTCCCAGTTACGAAAACTTTTTTGAAGCCGAATTTCTCCATGAAAATTTTAAACTTTTTTGAAGCCTCAATACTTCATGAAAATTTTAAACTTTTTTGAAGCCGAATTTCTTCATGAATATTTTCAACCTTTTTGAAGCCGAATTTCTTCATGAAAATTTTCAACTTTTTTGAAGCCTAAATACTACATGAAAATTTTAATCTTTTTTGAAGCCGAATTTCTTTATGAATATTTTCAACCTTTTTGAAGCCGAATTTCTTCATGAAAATTTTAAACTTTTTTGAAGCCCAAATACTTCATGAAAATTTTCAACTTTTTTGAAGCCGAATTTCTTCATGAATATTTTCAATTGACCCACCCCCCCTCACGAAAAAGTTGAAAAAAGACGAAACACCCCCCTCTTACGAAAAATTTGAAAAAAGACGAAACACCCCCCCTTTACGAAAAAGTTGAAAAAAGACGAAACACCCCCCCCTTACGAAAAAGTTGAAAAAAGACGAAACACCCCCCCCTTGCGAAAACTTTTTTGAAGCCGAATTTCTTCATGAATACTTTCAATTGACCCACCCCCCTCACGAAAAAGTTGAAAAAAGACGAAACACCTCCCCCTTACGAAAACTTTTTTGAAGCCGAATTTCTTCATGAAAATTTTAAACTTTTTTGAAGCCTCAATACTTCATGAAAATTTTAAACTTTTTTGAAGCCGAATTTCTTCATGAATATTTTCAACCTTTTTGAAGCCGAATTTCTTCATGAAAATTTTAAACTTTTTTAAAGCCCAAATACTTCATGAAAATTTTCAATTGACCCACCCCCCTCACGAAAAAGTTGAAAAAAGACGAAACACCCCCCTCTTACGAAAAAGTTGAAAAAAGACGAAACACCCCCCCCCTTACGAAAAAGTTGAAAAAAGATGAAACACCTCCCCCTTACGAAAACTTTTTTGAAGCCGAATTTCTTCATGAAAATTTTCAACTTTTTTGAAGCCCAAATACTTCATCAAAATTTTTCAATTTTTTTATAGCCGAATTTCTTCATGAATATTTTCAACCTTTTTGAAGCCGAATTTCTTCATGAAAATTTTAAACTTTTTTGAAGCCCAAATACTTCATGAAAATTTTAAACTTTTTTGAACCCGAATTTCTTCATGAATATTTTCAATTGACCCACCCCCGCTTACGAAAAAGTTGAAAAAAGACGAAACACCCCCCCTTACGAAAAAGTTGAAAAAAGACGAAACACCCCCCCTCACGAAAAAGTTGAAAAAAGACGAAACACCTCCCCCTTACGAAAACTTTTTTGAAGCCGAATTTCTTCATGAAAATTTTCAACGTTTTTGAAGCCGAATTTCTTCATGAAAATTTTAAACTTTTTTGAAGCCCAAATACTTCATGAAAATTTTCTACTTTTTTGAAGCCGAATTTCTTCATGAATATTTTCAATTGACCCACCCCCCTCACGAAAAAGTTGAAAAAAGACGAAACACCCCCCTCTTACGAAAAAGTTGAAAAAAGAAGAAACACCCCCCCCTTACGAAAAAGTTGAAAAAAGACGAAACACCCCCCCTTTGCGAAAACTTTTTTGAATCCGATTTTCTTCATGAAAATTTTCAACTTTTTTGAAGCCTAAATACTTCATGAAAATTTTCATCTTTTTTGAAGACAAATTTCTTTATGAATATTTTCAATTGACCCACCCACGCTTACGAAAAAGTTGAAAAAAGACGAAACACCCCCCCTTACGAAAAAGTTGAAAAAAGACGAAACACCCCCCCTCACGAAAAAGTTGAAAAAAGACGAAACACCTCCCCCTTACGAAAACTTTTTTGAAGCCGAATTTCTTCATGAAAATTTTCAACTTTTTTGAAGCCTAAATACTTCATGAAAATTTTAATCTTTTTTGAAGCCGAATTTCTTCATGAATATTTTCAACCTTTTTGAAGCCGAATTTCTTCATGAAAATTTTCAACTTTTTTGAAGCCCAAATACTTCATGAAAATTTTCAACTTTTTTGAAGCCGAATTTCTTCATGAATATTTTCAATTGACCCACCCCCTCACGAAAAAGTTGAAAAAACGAAACACCCCCCTCTTACGAAAAAGTTGAAAAAAGACGAAACACCCCCCCCTCACGAAAAAGTTGAAAAAAGACGAAACACCCCCCCCTTAGGAAAAAGTTGAAAAAATACGAAACACCCCCCCCTTGCGAAAACTTTTTTGAAGCCGAATTTCTTCATGAAAATTTTCAACTTTTTTGAAGCCCAAATACTTCATGAAAATTTTCAACTTTTTTGAAGCCGAATTTCTTCATGAATACTTTCAATTGACCCACCCCCTCACGAAAAAGTTGAAAAAAGAAGAAACACCCCCCTCTTACGAAAAAGTTGAAAAAAGACGAAACACCCCCCCCTTACGAAAAAGTTGAAAAAAGACGAAACACCCCCCCTTACGAAAAAGTTGAAAAAAGACGAAACACCCCCCCTCACGAAAAAGTTGAAAAAAGACGAAACACTTCCCCCTTACGAAAACTTTTTTGAAGCCGAATTTTTTCATGAAAATTTTCAACTTTTTTGAAGCCTAAATACTTCATGAAAATTTTCAACTTTTTTGAAGCCGAATTTCTTCATGAATATTTTCAATTGACCCACCCCCCTCACGAAAAAGTTGAAAAAAGACAAAACACCCCCCCTTACGAAAAAGTTGAAAAAAGACGAAACACCCCCCCTCACGAAAAAGTTGAAAAAAGATGAAACACCTCCCCCTTACGAAAACTTTTTTGAAGCCGAATTTCTTCATGAAAATTTTCAACTTTTTTGAAGCCGAAATACTTCATCAAAATTTTAAACTTTTTTGAAGCCGAATTTCTTCATGAATATTTTCAACCTTTTTGAAGCCGAATTTCTTCATGAAAATTTTTAACTTTTTTGAAGCCCAAATACTTCATGAAAATTTTAAACTTTTTTGAAGCCGAATTTCTTCATGAATATTTTCAATTGACCCACCCCCGCTTACGAAAAAGTTGAAAAAAGACGAAACACCCCCCCCTCACGAAAAAGTTGAAAAAAGACGAAACACCCCCCCTCACGAAAAAGTTGAAAAAAGACGAAACACCTCCCCCTTACGAAAACTTTTTTGAAGACGAATTTCTTCATGAAAATTTTCAACTTTTTTGAAGCTGAATTTCTTCATGAAAATTTTAAACTTTTTTGAAGCCCAAATACTTCATGAAAATTTTAAACTTTTTTGAAGCCGAATTTCTTCATGAATATTTTCAATTGACCCACCCCCGCTTACGAAAAAGTTGAAAAAAGACGAAACACCCCCCTCTTACGAAAAAGTTGAAAAAAGACGAAACACCCCCCCTTACGAAAAAGTTGAAAAAAGACGAAACACCCCCCCTTACGAAAAAGTTGAAAAAAGACGAAACACCCCCCTCACGAAAAAGTTGAAAAAAGACGAAACACCTCCCCCTTACGAAAACTTTTTTGAAGCCGAATTTCTTCATGAAAATTTTCAACTTTTTTGAAGCCTAAATACTTCATGAAAATTTTAAACTTTTTTGAAGCCGAATTTCTTCATGAATATTTTCAACCTTTTTGAAGCCGAATTTCTTCATGAAAATTTTAAACTTTTTTGAAGCCCAAATACTTCATGAAAATTTTCAACTTTTTTTAAGCCGAATTTCTTCATGAATATTTTCAATTGACCCACCCCCCCTCACGAAAAAGTTGAAAAAAGAAGAAACACCCCCCTCTTACGAAAAAGTTGAAAAAAGATGAAACACCCCCCCTTTACGAAAAAGTTGAAAAAAGACGAAACACCCCCCCTTACGAAAAAGTTGAAAAGAGACGAAACACCCCCCCCCCTTGCGAAAACTTTTTTGAAGCCGAATTTCTTCATGAATATTTTCAATTGACCCACCCCCCCTCACGAAAAAGTTGAAAAAAGAAGAAACACCCCCCTCTTACGAAAAAGTTGAAAAAAGATGAAACACCCCCCCTTTACGAAAAAGTTGAAAAAAGACGAAACACCCCCCCTTACGAAAAAGTTGAAAAGAGACGAAACACCCCCCCCTTGCGAAAACTTTTTTGAAGCCGAATTTCTTCATGAATACTTTCAATTGACCCACCCCCCTCACGAAAAAGTTGAAAAAAGACGAAACACCCCCCCTCACGAAAAAGTTGAAAAAAGACGAAACACCTCCCCCTTACGAAAACTTTTTTGAAGCCGAATTTCTTCATGAAAATTTTAAACTTTTTTGAAGCCTCAACACTTCATGAAAATTTTAAACTTTTTTGAAGCCGAATTTCTTCATGAAAATTTTCAACTTTTTTGAAGCCTAAATACTTCATGAAAATTTTAAACTTTTTTGAAGCCGAATTTCTTCATGAATATTTTCAACCTTTTTGAAGCCGAATTTCTTCATGAAAATTTTAAACTTTTTTGAAGCCCAAATACTTCATGAAAATTTTCAACTTTTTTTAAGCCGAATTTCTTCATGAATATTTTCAATTGACCCACCCCCCTCACGAAAAAGTTGAAAAAAGACGAAACACCCCCCTCTTACGAAAAAGTTGAAAAAAGACGAAACACCCCCCCTTTACGAAAAAGTTGAAAAAAGACGAAACACCCCCCCTTACGAAAAAGTTGAAAAGAGACGAAACACCCCCCCCTTGCGAAAACTTTTTTGAAGCAGAATTTCTTCATGAATACTTTCAATTGACCCACCCCCCTCACGAAAAAGTTGAAAAAAGACGAAACACCCCCCCTCACGAAAAAGTTGAAAAAAGACGAAACACCTCCCCCTTACGAAAACTTTTTTGAAGCCGAATTTCTTCATGAAAATTTTAAACTTTTTTGAAGCCTCAATACTTCATGAAAATTTTAAACTTTTTTGAAGCCGAATTTCTTCATGAATATTTTCAACCTTTTTGAAGCCGAATTTCTTCATGAAAATTTTCAACTTTTTTGAAGCCGAATTTCTTCATAAATATTTTCAATTGACCCACCCCCCCTTACGAAAAAGTTGAAAAAAGACGAAACACCCCCCTCTTACGAAAAAGTTGAAAAAAGACGAAACACCCCCCCTTACGAAAAAGTTGAAAAAAGACGAAACACCCCCCTCACGAAAAAGTTGAAAAAAGACGAAACACCTCCCCCTTACGAAAACTTTTTTGAAGCCGAATTTCTTCATGAAAATTTTCAACTTTTTTGAAGTCTAAATACTTCATGAAAATTTTAAACTTTTTTGAAGCCGAATTTCTTCATGAATATTTTCAACCTTTTTGAAGCCGAATTTCTTCATGAAAATTTTAAACTTTTTTGAAGCCCAAATACTTCATGAAAATTTTCAACTTTTTTGAAGCCGAATTTCTTCATGAATATTTTCAATTGACCCAACCCCCTCACGAAAAAGTTGAAAAAAGACGAAACACCCCCCTCTTACGAAAAAGTTGAAAAAAGACGAAACACCCCCCCCTCACGAAAAAGTTGAAAAAAGACGAAACACCCCCCCCTTAGGAAAAAGTTGAAAAAATACGAAACACCCCCCCCTTGCGAAAACTTTTTTGAAGCCGAATTTCTTCATGAAAATTTTCAACTTTTTTGAAGCCCAAATACTTCATGAAAACTTTCAACTTTTTTGAAGCCGAATTTCTTCATGAATACTTTCAATTGACCCACCCCCTCACGAAAAAGTTGAAAAAAGACGAAACACCCCCCTCTTATGAAAAAGTTGAAAAAAGACGAAACACCCCCCCCTTACGAAAAAGTTGAAAAAAGACGAAACACCCCCCCTTACGAAAAAGTTGAAAAAAGACGAAACACCCCCCCCTCACGAAAAAGTTGAAAAAAGACGAAACACCTCCCCCTTACGAAAACTTTTTTGAAGCCGAATTTCTTCATGAAAATTTTCAACTTTTTTGAAGCCTAAATACTTCATGAAAATTTTAATCTTTTTTGAAGCCGAATTTCTTCATGAATATTTTCAACCTTTTTGAAGCCGAATTTCTTCATGAAAATTTTCAACTTTTTTGAAGCCCAAATACTTCATGAAAATTTTCAACTTTTTTGAAGCCGAATTTCTTCATGAATACTTTCAATTGACCCACCCCCTCACGAAAAAGTTGAAAAAAGACGAAACACCCCCCTCTTACGAAAAAGTTGAAAAAAGACGAAACACCCCCCCCTTACGAAAAAGTTGAAAAAAGACGAAACACCCCCCCTTACGAAAAAGTTGAAAAAAGACGAAACACCCCCCCTCACGAAAAAGTTGAAAAAAGACGAAACACCTCCCCCTTACGAAAACTTTTTTGAAGCCGAATTTCTTCATGAAAATTTTAAACTTTTTTGAAGCCTAAATACTTCATGAAAATTTTAATCTTTTTTGAAGCCGAATTTCTTCATGAATATTTTCAACCTTTTTGAAGCCGAATTTCTTCATGAAAATTTTAAACTTTTTTGAAGCCCAAATACTTCATGAAAATTTTCAACTTTTTTGAAGCCGAATTTCTTCATGAATATTTTCAATTGACCCACCCCCCCTCACGAAAAAGTTGAAAAAAGACGAAACACCCCCCTCTTACGAAAAAGTTGAAAAAAGACGAAACACCCCCCCTTTACGAAAAAGTTGAAAAAAGACGAAACACCCCCCCCTTACGAAAAAGTTGAAAAGAGACGAAACACCCCCCCCCTTGCGAAAACTTTTTTGAAGCCGAATTTCTTCATGAATACTTTCAATTGACCCACCCCCCTCACGAAAAAGTTGAAAAAAGACGAAACACCCCCCCTCACGAAAAAGTTGAAAAAAGACGAAACACCTCCCCCTTACGAAAACTTTTTTAAAGCCGAATTTCTTCATGAAAATTTTCAACTTTTTTGAAGCCCAAATACTTCATGAAAATTTTCAACTTTTTTGAAGCCGAATTTCTTCATGAATATTTTCAATTGACCCACCCCCCCTCACGAAAAAGTTGAAAAAAGACGAAACACCTCCCCCTTACGAAAACTTTTTTAAAGCCGAATTTCTTCATGAAAATTTTCAACTTTTTTGAAGCCCAAATACTTCATGAAAATTTTCAACTTTTTTGAAGCCGAATATCTTCATGAATATTTTCAATTGACCCACCCCCCCTCTTACGAAAAAGTTGAAAAAAGACGAAACACCCTCCTCTTACGAAAAAGTTGAAAAAAGACGAAACACCCCCCCTTACGAAAAAGTTGAAAAAAGACGAAACACCCCCCCCTTACGAAAAAGTTGAAAAAAGACAAAACACCCCCCCCTCGCGAAAACTTTTTTGAAGCCGAATTTCTTCATGAAAATTTTCAACTTTTTTGAAGCCCAAATACTTCATGAAAATTTTCAACTTTTTTGAAGCCCAAATACTTCATGAAAAATTTCAATTGACCAACCCCCCCATATGAAAAAGTTGAAAAAAGAGGAAACACCCCCCCTTATGAAAAAGTTGAAAAAAGACGAAACACCCCCCCTTGCGAAAACCTTTTTGAAGACGAATTTCTTCATTAAAATTTTCAACTTTTACGAAGCCCAAATACTTCATGAAAATTTTCAACTTTTTTAAAGCCCAAATACTTCATGAAAACGTTCATCTTTTTTGAAGCCGAATTTCTTCATGAAAATTTTAAAGTTTTTTGAAGCCGAATTTCTTCATGAAAATTTAAAACATTTTTGAAGCCCAAATACTTCATGAAAATTTTCAACCTTTTTGAAGCCGAATTTCTTCATGAATATTTTCAATTGACCCACCCCCCCTCACGAAAAAGTTGAAAAAAGACGAAACACCCCCCTCTTACGAAAAAGTTGAAAAAAGACTAAACACCCCCCCCTTACGAAAAAGTTGAAAAAAGACGAAACACCCCCCCTTGCGAAAACTTTTTTGAAGCCGAATTTCTTCATGAAAATTTTCAACTTTTTTGAAGCCCAAATACTTCATGAAAATTTTGATCTTTTTTGAAGCCGAATTTCTTCATGAAAATTTTTAACTTTTTTGAAGCCGAATTTCTTCATGAAAATTTAAAACATTTTTGAAGCCCAAATACTTCATGAAAATTTTCAACCTTTTTGAAGCCGAATTTCTTCATGAAATTTTTAAACTTTTTTGAAGCCCAAATACTTCATGAAAATTTTCAACTTTTTTGAAGCCGAATTTCTTCATGAATATTTTCAATTGACCCACCCCCCCTCACGAAAAAGTTGAAAAAAGACGAAACACCCCCCTCTTACGAAAAAGTTGAAAAAAGACGAAACACCCCCCCCTTACGAAAAAGTTGAAAAAAGACGAAACACCCCCCCCTTGCGAAAACTTTTTTGAAGCCGAATTTCTTCATGAAAATTTTCAACTTTTTTGAAGCCCAAATACTTCATGAAAATTTTCAACTTTTTTGAAGCCGAATTTCTTCATGAATACTTTCAATTGACCCACCCCCTTACTTAAAAGTTGAAAAAAGACGAAACACCCCCCTCTTACGAAAAAGTTGAAAAAAGACGAAACACCCCCCCTTACGAAAAAGTTGAAAAAAGACGAAACACCCCCCCCTTGCGAAAACTTTTTTGAAGCCGAATTTCTTCATGAAAATTTTCAACTTTTTTGAAGCCCAAATACTTCATGAAAATTTTCAACTTTTTTGAAGCCGAATTTCTTCATGAAAATTTAAAAAATTTTTGAAGCCCAAATACTTCATGAAAATTTTCAACTTTTTTGAAGCCGAATTTCTTCATGAATATTTTCAAATTTTTTGAAGCCCAAATACTTCATGAAAATTTTCAACTTTTTTGAAGCCCAAATACTTCATGAAAACGTTCAACTTTTTTGAAGCCGAATTTCTTCATGAAAATTTTCAACTTTTTTGAAGCCCAAATACTTCATGAAAATTTTCAACTTTTTTGAAGCCCAAATACTTCATGAAAAATTTCAATTGACCAACCCCCCCATATGAAAAAGTTGAAAAAAGAGGAAACACCCCCCCTTACGAAAAAGTTGAAAAAAGACGAAACACCCCCCTTGCGAAAAACCTTTTTGAAGACGAATTTCTTCATTAAAATTTTCAACTTTTTCGAAGCCCAAATACTTCATGAAAATTTTCATCTTTTTTGAAGCCGAATTTCTTCATGAAAATTTTAAACTTTTTTGAAGCCGAATTTCTTCATGAAAATTTTCAACTTTTTTGAAGCCGAATATCTTCATGAATATTTTCAATTGACCCACCCCCCCTCACGAAAAAGTTGAAAAAAGACGAAACACCCCCCTCTTACGAAAAAGTTGAAAAAAGACGAAACACCCCCCCTTACGAAAAAGTTGAAAAAAGACGAAACACCCCCCCCTTACGAAAAAAGTTGAAAAAAGACGAAACACCCCCCCTTGCGAAAACCTTTTTGAAGACGAATTTCTTCATTAAAATTTTCAACTTTTTCGAAGCCCAAATACTTCATGAAAATTTTCATCTTTTTTGAAGCCGAATTTCTTCATGAAAATTTTAAACATTTTTGAAACCAAATTTCTTCATGAATATTTTCAACTTTTTTGAAGCCCAAATACTTCATGAAAATTTTCAACTTTTTTGAAGCCCAAATACTTCATGAAAATTTTCAACTTTTTTGAAGCCGAATTTCTTCATGAAAATTTAAAAAAATTTTGAAGCCCAAATACTTAATGAAAATTTTCAACTTTTTTGAAGCCGAATTTCTTCATGAATATTTTCAACTTTTTTGAAGCCCAAATACTTCATGAAAATTTTCAACTTTTTTGAAGCCCAAATACTTCATGAAAACGTTCAACTTTTTTTAAGCCGAATTTCTTCATGAAAATTTTCAACTTTTTTGAAGCCCAAATACTTCATGAAAATTTTCATCTTTTTTGAAGCCGAATTTCTTCATGAAAATTTTAAACATTTTTGAAGCCCAAATACTTCATGAAAATTTTCAACTTTTTTGAAGCCGAATATCTTCATGAATATTTTCAATTGACCCACCCCCCCTCTTACGAAAAAGTTGAAAAAAGACGAAACACCCCCCTCTTACGAAAAAGTTGAAAAAAGACGAAACACCCCCCCTTACGAAAAAGTTGAAAAAAGACGAAACACCCCCCCCTCGTGAAAACTTTTTTGAAGCCGAATTTCTTCATGAAAATTTTCAACTTTTTTGAAGCCCAAATACTTCATGAAAATTTTCAACTTTTTTGAAGCCGAATTTCTTCATGAATACTTTCAATTGACCCACCCCCCTCACGAAAAAGTTGAAAAAAGACGAAACACCCCCCCTCTTACGAAAAAGTTGAAAAAAGACGAAACACCCCCCCCTTACGAAAAAGTTGAAAAAAGACGAAACACCCCCCCTTGCGAAAACTTTTTTGAAGCCGAATTTCTTCATGAAAATTTTCAACTGTTTTGAAACCAAATTTCTTCATGAATATTTTCAACTTTTTTGAAGCCCAAATACTTCATGAAAATTTTCAACTTTTTTGAAGCCCAAATACTTCATGAAAATTTTCAACTTTTTTGAAGCCGAATTTCTTCATGAAAATTTAAAAAAATTTTGAAGCCCAAATACTTAATGAAAATTTTCAACTTTTTTGAAGCCGAATTTCTTCATGAATATTTTCAACTTTTTTGAAGCCCAAATACTTCATGAAAATTTTCAACTTTTTTGAAGCCCAAATACTTCATGAAAACGTTCAACTTTTTTTAAGCCGAATTTCTTCATGAAAATTTTCAACTTTTTTGAAGCCCAAATACTTCATGAAAATTTTCATCTTTTTTGAAGCCGAATTTCTTCATGAAAATTTTAAACATTTTTGAAGCCCAAATACTTCATGAAAATTTTCAACTTTTTTGAAGCCGAATATCTTCATGAATATTTTCAATTGACCCACCCCCCCTCTTACGAAAAAGTTGAAAAAAGACGAAACACCCCCCTCTTACGAAAAAGTTGAAAAAAGACGAAACACCCCCCCTTACGAAAACCTTTTTGAAGACGAATTTCTTCATTAAAATTTTCAACTTTTTCGAAGCCCAAATACTTCATGAAAATTTTCATCTTTTTTGAAGCCGAATTTCTTCATGAAAATTTTAAACTTTTTTGAAGCCGAATTTCTTCATGAAAATTTTCAACTTTTTTGAAGCCGAATATCTTCATGAATATTTTCAATTGACCCACCCCCCCTCACGAAAAAGTTGAAAAAAGACGAAACACCCCCCTCTTACGAAAAAGTTGAAAAAAGACGAAACACCCCCCCTTACGAAAAAGTTGAAAAAAGACGAAACACCCCCCCCTTACGAAAAAGTTGAAAAAAGACGAAACACCCCCCCTTGCGAAAACCTTTTTGAAGACGAATTTCTTCATTACAATTTTCAACTTTTTCGAAGCCCAAATACTTCATGAAAATTTTCAACTTTTTTGAAGCCGAATATCTTCATGAATATTTTCAATTGACCCACCCCCCCTCTTACGAAAAAGTTGAAAAAAGACGAAACACCCTTCTCTTACGAAAAAGTTGAAAAAAGACGAAACACCCCCCCTTACGAAAAAGTTGAAAAAAGACGAAACACCCCCCCCTTACGAAAAAGTTGAAAAAAGACAAAACACCACCCCCTCGCGAAAACTTTTTTGAATCCGAATTTCTTCATGAAAATTTTCAACTTTTTTGAAGCCCAAATACTTCATGAAAATTTTCAACTTTTTTGAAGCCGAATTTCTTCATGAATACTTTCAATTGACCCACCCCCCTCACGAAAAAGTTGAAAAAAGACGAAACTCCCCCCTCTTACGAAAAAGTTGAAAAAAGACGAAACACCCCCCCCTTGCGAAAACTTTTTTGAAGCCGAATTTCTTCATGAAAATTTTCAACTGTTTTGAAGCCGAATTTCTTCATGAATATTTTCAACTTTTTTGAAGCCCAAATACTTCATGAAAATTTTCAACTTTTTTGAAGCCCAAATACTTCATGAAAATTTTCAACTTTTTTGAAGCCCAAATACTTCATGAAAACGTTCATCTTTTTTGAAGCCGAATTTCTTCATGAAAATTTTAAAGTTTTTTGAAACCGAATTTCTTCATGAAAATTTAAAACATTTTTGAAGCCCAAATACTTCATGAAAATTTTCAACCTTTTTGAAGCCGAATTTCTTCATGAATATTTTCAATTGACCCACCCCCCCTCACGAAAAAGTTGAAAAAAGACGAAACACCCCCCTCTTACGAAAAAGTTGAAAAAAGACGAAACACCCCCCCCTTACGAAAAAGTTGAAAAAAGACGAAAAACCCCCCCTTGCGAAAACTTTTTTGAAGCCGAATTTCTTCATGAAAATTTTCAACTTTTTTGAAGCCCAAATACTTCATGAAAATTTTCATCTTTTTTGAAGCCGAATTTCTTCATGAAAATTTTAAACTTTTTTGAAGCCGAATTTCTTCATGAAAATTTAAAACATTTTTGAAGCCCAAATACTTCATGAAAATTTTCAACCTTTTTGAAGCCGAATTTCTTCATGAAATTTTTAAACTTTTTTGAAGCCCAAATACTTCATGAAAATTTTCAACTTTTTTGAAGCCGAATTTCTTCATGAATATTTTCAATTGACCCACCCCCCCTCACGAAAAAGTTGAAAAAAGACGAAACACCCCCCTCTTACGAAAAAGTTGAAAAAAGACGAAACACCCCCCCTTACGAAAAAGTTGAAAAAAGACGAAACACCCCCCCCTTACGAAAAAGTTGAAAAAAGACAAAACACCCCCCCCTCGCGAAAACTTTTTTGAAGCCGAATTTCTTCATGAAAATTTTCAACTTTTTTGAAGCCCAAATACTTCATGAAAATTTTCAACTTTTT
This sequence comes from Labrus mixtus, assembly GCF_963584025.1. Classification (NCBI taxonomy): domain Eukaryota; kingdom Metazoa; phylum Chordata; class Actinopteri; order Labriformes; family Labridae; genus Labrus; species Labrus mixtus. The sequence goes on from NC_083628.1 coordinate 26,740,884, forward strand.
TGAAGCCGAATTTCTTCATGAATACTTTCAATTGACCCACCCCCCTCACGAAAAAGTTGAAAAAAGACGAAACTCCCCCCTCTTACGAAAAAGTTGAAAAAAGACGAAACACCCCCCCCTTGCGAAAACTTTTTTGAAGCCGAATTTCTTCATGAAAATTTTCAACTGTTTTGAAGCCGAATTTCTTCATGAATATTTTCATCTTTTTTGAAGCCCAAATACTTCATGAAAATTTTCAACTTTTTTGAAGCCCAAATACTTCATGAAAATTTTCAACTTTTTTGAAGCCCAAATACTTCATGAAAACGTTCATCTTTTTTGAAGCCGAATTTCTTCATGAAAATTTTAACGTTTTTTGAAGCCGAATTTCTTCATGAATACTTTCAATTGACCCACCCCCCTCACGAAAAAGTTGAAAAAAGACGAAACACCCCCCCTCTTACGAAAAAGTTGAAAAAAGACGAAACACCCCCCCCCTTACGAAAAAGTTGAAAAAAGACGAAACACCCCCCCCTTGCGAAAACTTTTTTGAAGCCGAATTTCTTCATGAAAATTTTCAACTGTTTTGAAGCGGAATTTCTTCATGAATATTTTCAACTTTTTTGAAGCCCAAATACTTCATGAAAATTTTCAACTTTTTTGAAGCCCAAATACTTCATGAAAATTTTCAACTTTTTTGAAGCCGAATTTCTTCATGAATATTTTCAACTTTTTTGAAGCCCAAATACTTCATGAAAATTTTCAACTTTTTTGAAGCCCAAATACTTCATGAAAACGTTCAACTTTTTTGAAGCCGAATTTCTTCATGAAAATTTTCAACTTTTTTGAAGCCCAAATACTTCATGAAAATTTTCAACTTTTTTGAAGCCCAAATACTTCATGAAAAATGTCAATTGACCAACCCCCCCATATGAAAAAGTTGAAAAAAGAGGAAACACCCCCCCTTACGAAAAAGTTGAAAAAAGACGAAACACCCCCCCTTGCGAAAACTTTTTTGAAGACTAATTTCTTCATTAAAATTTTCAACTTTTTCGAAGCCCAAATACTTCATGAAAATTTTCATCTTTTTTGAAGCCGAATTTCTTCATGAAAATTTTAAACTTTTTTGAAGCCGAATTTCTTCATGAAAATTTAAAACATTTTTGAAGTCCAAATACTTCATGAAAATTTTCAACTTTTTTGAAGCCGAATATCTTCATGAATATTTTCAATTGACCCACCCCCCCTCACGAAAAAGTTGAAAAAAGACGAAACACCCCCCTCTTATGAAAAAGTTGAAAAAAGACGAAACACCCCCCCTTACGAAAAAGTTGAAAAAAGACGAAACACCCCCCCCTTACGAAAAAGTTGAAAAAAGACGAAACACCCCCCCCCCTCGCGAAAACTTTTTTGAGGCCGAATTTCTTCATGAAAATTTTCAACTTTTTTGAAGCCCAAATACTTCATGAAAATTTTCAACTTTTTTGAAGCCGAATTTCTTCATGAATACTTTCAATTGACCCACCCCCCTCACGAAAAAGTTGAAAAAAGACGAAATACCCCCCTCTTACGAAAAAGTTGAAAAAAGACGATACAACCCTTACGAAAAAGTTGAAAAAAGACGAAACACCCCCCCCTTGCCAAAACTTTTTTGAAGCCGAATTTCTTCATGAAAATTTTCAACTTTTTTGATGCCCAAATACTTCATGAAAATTTTCATCTTTTTTGAAGCCAAATTTCTTCATGAATATTTTCAATTGACCCACCCCCGCTAACGAAAAAGTTGAAAAAAGACGAAACACCCCGCCCTTACGAAAAAGTTGAAAAAAGACGAAACACCCCCCCCCTTGCGAAAACTTTTTTGAAGCCGAATTTCTTCATGAATATTTTCAATTGACCCACCCCCTCACGAAAAAGTTGAAAAAAGACGAAACACACCCCTCTTACGAAAAAGTTGAAAAAAGACGAAACACCCCCCCTTACGAAAAAGTTGAAAAAAGACGAAACACCCCCCCCCTTGCGAAAACTTTTTTGAAGCCGAATTTCTTCATGAAAATTTTCAACTTTTTTGAAGCCCAAATACTTCATGAAAATTTTCAACTTTTTTGAAGCCCAAATACTTCATGAAAATGTTCAACTTTTTTGAAGCCGAATTTCTTCATGAAAATTTAAAAAAAATTTGAAGCCCAAATACTTCATGAAAATTTTCAACTTTTTTGAAGCCGAATTTCTTCATGAATATTTTCAACTTTTTTGAAGCCCAAATACTTCATGAAAATTTTCAACTTTTTTGAAGCCCAAATACTTCATGAAAACGTTCAACTTTTTTGAAGCCGAATTTCTTCATGAAAATTTTCAACTTTTTTGAAGCCCAAATACTTCATGAAAATTTTCAACTTTTTTGAAGCCCAAATACTTCATGAAAATTTTCAACTTTTTTGAAGCCCAAATACTTCATGAAAAATTTCAATTGACCAACCCCCCCATATGAAAAAGTTGAAAAAAGAGGAAACACCCCCCCTTACGAAAAAGTTGAAAAAAGACGAAACACCCCCCATGGCGAAAACCTTTTTGAAGACGAATTTCTTCATTAAAATTTTCAACTTTTTCGAAGCCCAAATACTTCATGAAAATTTTCATCTTTTTTGAAGCCGAATTTCTTCATGAAAATTTTAAACTTTTTTGAAGCCGAATTTCTTCATGAAAATTTTCAACTTTTTTGAAGCCCAAATACTTCATGAAAATTTTCAACTTTTTTGAAGCCGAATTTCTTCATGAAAATTTTCAACTTTTTTGAAGCCCAAATACTTCATGAAAATTTTCATCTTTTTTGAAGCCAAATTTCTTCATGAATATTTTCAATTGACCCACCCCCGCTAACGAAAAAGTTGAAAAAAGACGACACACCCCCCCCTTACGAATAAGTTGAAAAATACGAAACACCCCCCCCCTTGCGAAAACTTTTTTGAAGCCGAATTTCTTCATGAATATTTTCAATTGACCCACCCCCTCACGAAAAAGTTGAAAAAAGACGAAACACACCCCTCTTACGAAAAAGTTGAAAAAAGACGAAACACCCCCCCCTTACGAAAAAGTTGAAAAAAGACGAAACACCCCCCCCTTGCGAAAACTTTTTTGAAGCCGAATTTCTTCATGAAAATTTTCAACTTTTTTGAAGCCCAAATACTTCATGAAAATGTTCAACTTTTTTGAAGCCGAATTTCTTCATGAATATTTTCAATTGACCCACCCCCCTCACGAAAAAGTTGAAAAAAGACGAAATACCCCCCTCTTACGAAAAAGTTGAAAAAAGACGATACAACCCTTACGAAAAAGTTGAAAAAAGACGAAACACCCCCCCCTTGCCAAAACTTTTTTGAAGCCGAATTTCTTCATGAAAATTTTCAACTTTTTTGATGCCCAAATACTTCATGAAAATTTTCATCTTTTTTGAAGCCAAATTTCTTCATGAATATTTTCAATTGACCCACCCCCGCTAACGAAAAAGTTGAAAAAAGACGAAACACCCCGCCCTTACGAAAAAGTTGAAAAAAGACGAAACACCCCCCCCCCTTGCGAAAACTTTTTTGAAGCCGAATTTCTTCATGAATATTTTCAATTGACCCACCCCCTCACGAAAAAGTTGAAAAAAGACGAAACACACCCCTCTTACGAAAAAGTTGAAAAAAGACGAAACACCCCCTTACGAAAAAGTTGAAAAAAGACGAAACACCCCCCCCCTTGCGAAAACTTTTTTGAAGCCGAATTTCTTCATGAAAATTTTCAACTTTTTTGAAGCCCAAATACTTCATGAAAATTTTCAACTGTTTTGAAGCCGAATTTCTTCATGAAAATTTTCAACTTTTTTGAAGCCGAATTTCTTCATGAAAATTTAAAAAAAATTTCAAGCCCAAATACTTCATGAAAATTTTCAACTTTTTTGAAGCCGAATTTCTTCATGAAAATTTTAAACTTTTTTGAAGCCGAATTTCTTAATGAAAATTTTCAACTTTTTTGAAGCCCAAATACTTCATGAAAATTTTCAACTTTTTTGAAGCCGAATTTCTTCATGAAAATTTTCAACTTTTTTGAAGCCCAAATACTTCATGAAAATTTTCATCTTTTTTGAAGCCAAATTTCTTCATGAATATTTTCAATTGACCCACCCCCTCACGAAAAAGTTGAAAAAAGACGAAACACACCCCTCTTACGAAAAAGTTGAAAAAAGACGAAACACCCCCTTACGAAAAAGTTGAAAAAAGACGAAACACCCCCCCCCTTGCGAAAACTTTTTTGAAGCCGAATTTCTTCATGAAAATTTTCAACTTTTTTGAAGCCCAAATACTTCATGAAAATTTTCAACTGTTTTGAAGCCGAATTTCTTCATGAAAATTTTCAACTTTTTTGAAGCCGAATTTCTTCATGAAAATTTAAAAAAAATTTCAAGCCCAAATACTTCATGAAAATTTTCATCTTTTTTGAAGCCAAATTTCTTCATGAATATTTTCAATTGACCCACCCCCGCTAACGAAAAAGTTGAAAAAAGACGACACACCCCCCCCTTACGAATAAGTTGAAAAATACGAAACACCCCCCCCCCTTGCGAAAACTTTTTTGAAGCCGAATTTCTTCATGAATATTTTCAATTGACCCACCCCCTCACGAAAAAGTTGAAAAAAGACGAAACACACCCCTCTTACGAAAAAGTTGAAAAAAGACGAAACACCCCCCCCTTACGAAAAAGTTGAAAAAAGACGAAACACCCCCCCCTTGCGAAAACTTTTTTGAAGCCGAATTTCTTCATGAAAATTTTCAACTTTTTTGAAGCCCAAATACTTCATGAAAATGTTCAACTTTTTTGAAGCCGAATTTCTTCATGAATATTTTCAATTGACCCACCCCCCCTCACGAAAAAGTTGAAAAAAGACGAAACACCCCCCTCTTACGAAAAAGTTGAAAAAAGACGAAACACCCCCCCTTACGAAAAAGTTGAAAAAAGACGAAACACCCCCCCCTTGCGAAAACTTTTTTGAAGCCGAATTTCTTCATGAAAATTTTCAACTGTTTTGAAGCCGAATTTCTTCATGAATATTTTCAACTTTTTTGAAGCCCAAATACTTCATGAAAACGTTCATCTTTTTTGAAGCCGAATTTCTTCATGAAAATTTTCAACTTTTTTGAAGCCCAAATACTTCATGAAAACGTTCATCTTTTTTGAAGCCGAATTTCTTCATGAAAATTTTCAACTTTTTTGAAGCCGAATTTCTTAATGAAAATTTTCAACTTTTTTGAAGCCCAAATACTTCATGAAAATTTTCAACTTTTTTGAAGCCGAATTTCTTCATGAAAATTTAAAAAAAATTTCAAGCCCAAATACTTCATGAAAATTTTCAACTTTTTTGAAGCCGAATTTCTTCATGAAAATTTTAAACTTTTTTGAAGCCGAATTTCTTCATGAAAATTTTCAACTTTTTTGAAGCCCAAATACTTCATGAAAATTTTCATCTTTTTTGAAGCCAAATTTCTTCATGAATATTTTCAATTGACCCACCCCCGCTAACGAAAAAGTTGAAAAAAGACGACACACCCCCCCCTTACGAATAAGTTGAAAAAAGACGAAACACCCCCCCCCTTGCGAAAACTTTTTTGAAGCCGAATTTCTTCATGAATATTTTCAATTGACCCACCCCCTCACGAAAAAGTTGAAAAAAGACGAAACACCCCCCTCTTACGAAAAAGTTGAAAAAAGACGAAACACCCCCCCTTACGAAAAAGTTGAAAAAAGACGAAACACCCCCCCCTTACGAAAAAGTTGAAAAAAGACGAAACACCCCCCCCTCGCGAAAACTTTTTTGAAGCCGAATTTCTTCATGAAAATTTTCAACTTTTTTGAAGCCCAAATACTTCATGAAAATTTTCAACTTTTTTGAAGCCGAATTTCTTCATGAATACTTTCAATTGACCCACCCCCCTCACGAAAAAGTTGAAAAAAGACGAAACTCCCCCCTCTTACGAAAAAGTTGAAAAAAGACGAAACACCCCCCCTTACGAAAAAGTTGAAAAAAGACGAAACACCCCCCCCTTGCGAAAACTTTTTTGAAGCCGAATTTCTTCATGAAAATTTTCAACTGTTTTGAAGCCGAATTTCTTCATGAATATTTTCAACTTTTTTGAAGCCCAAATACTTCATGAAAATTTTCAACTTTTTTGAAGCCCAAATACTTCATGAAAATTTTCAACTTTTTTGAAGCCCAAATACTTCATGAAAACGTTCATCTTTTTTGAAGCCGAATTTCTTCATGAAAATTTTCAACTTTTTTGAAGCCGAATTTCTTCATGAAAATTTAAAACATTTTTGAAGCCCAAATACTTCATGAAAATTTTCAACCTTTTTGAAGCCGAATTTCTTCATGAAATTTTTAAACTTTTTTGAAGCCCAAATACTTCATGAAAATTTTCAACTTTTTTGAAGCCGAATTTCTTCATGAATATTTTCAATTGACCCACCCCCCCTTACGAAAAAGTTGACAAAAGACGAAACACCCCCCCCCTTGCGAAAACTTTTTTGAAGCCGAATTTCTTCATGAAAATTTTCAACTTTTTTGAAGCCCAAATACTTCATGAAAATTTTCAACTTTTTTGAAGCCGAATTTCTTCATGAATACTTTCAATTGACCCACCCCCCTCACGAAAAAGTTGAAAAAAGACGAAACACCCCCCCTTACGAAAAAGTTGAAAAAAGACGAAACACCCCCCCCTTACGAAAAAGTTGAAAAAAGACGAAACACCCCCCCCTTACGAAAAAGTTGAAAAAAGACGAAACACCCCCCCTTGCGAAAACTTTTTTGAAGCCGAATTTCTTCATGAAAATTTTCAACTTTTTTGAAGCCCAAATACTTCATGTAAATTTTCAACTTTTTTTAAGCCGAATTTCTTCATGAATATTTTCAATTGACCCACCCCCCCTCACGAAAAAGTTGAAAAAAGACGAAACACCCCCCTCTTACGAAAAATTTGAAAAAAGACGAAACACCCCCCCTTACGAAAAAGTTGAAAAAAGACGAAACACCCCCCCCTTACGAAAAAGTTGAAAAAAGACGAAACACCCCCCCCTTACGAAAAAGTTGAAAAAAGACGAAACACCCCCCCTTGCGAAAACTTTTTTGAAGCCGAATTTCTTCATGAAAATTTTCAACTTTTTTGAAGCCCAAATACTTCATGAAAATTTTCAACTTTTTTGAAGCCGAATTTCTTCATGAATACTTTCAATTGACCCACCCCCTCACGAAAAAGTTGAAAAAAGACGAAACACCCCCCTCTTACGAAAAAGTTGAAAAAAGACGAAACACCCCCCCTTACGAAAAAGTTGAAAAAAGACGAAACACCCCCCCCTTGCGAAAACTTTTTTGAAGCCGAATTTCTTCATGAAAATTTTCAACTTTTTTGAAGCCCAAATACTTCATGAAAATTTTCAACTTTTTTGAAGCCGAATTTCTTCATGAAAATTTAAAAAAAATTTGAAGCCCAAATACTTCATGAAAATTTTCAACTTTTTTGAAGCCGAATTTCTTCATGAATATTTTCAACTTTTTTGAAGCCCAAATACTTCATGAATATTTTCAACTTTTTTGAAGCCCAAATACTTCATGAAAACGTTCAACTTTTTTGAAGCCGAATTTCTTCATGAAAATTTTCAACTTTTTTGAAGCCCAAATACTTCATGAAAATTTTCAACTTTTTTGAAGCCGAAATACTTCATGAAAAATTTCAATTGACCAACCCCCCCATATGAAAAAGTTGAAAAAAGAGGAAACACCCCCCCTTACGAAAAAGCTGAAAAAAGACGAAACACCCCCCCTTGCGAAAACTTTTTTGAAGACGAATTTCTTCATTAAAATTTTCAACTTTTTCGAAGCCCAAATACTTCATGAAAATTTTCATCTTTTTTGAAGCCGAATTTCTTCATGAAAATTTTAAACTTTTTTGAAGCCGAATTTCTTCATGAAAATTTTCAATTGACCCACCCCCCCTCACGAAAAAGTTGAAAAAAGACGAAACACCCCCCTCTTACGAAAAAGTTGAAAAAAGACGAAACACCCCCCCCTTGCGAAAACTTTTTTGAAGCCGAATTTCTTCATGAAAATTTTCAACTTTTTTGAAGCCCAAATACTTCATGAAAATTTTCATCTTTTTTGAAGCCAAATTTCTTCATGAATATTTTCAATTGACCCACCCCCGCTAACGAAAAAGTTGAAAAAAAACGAAACACCCCCCCCTGACAAAAAAGTTGAAAAAAGACGAAACACCCCACCCCTTGCGAAAACTTTTTTGAAGCCGAATTTCTTCATGAATATTTTCAATTGACCCACCCCCTCACGAAAAAGTTGAAAAAAGACGAAACACACCCCTCTTACGAAAAAGTTGAAAAAATACGAAACACCCCCCCCTTACAAAAAAGTTGAAAAAAGACGAAACACCCCCCCCCTTGCGAAAACTTTTTTGAAGCCGAATTTCTTCATGAAAATTTTCAACTTTTTTGAAGCCCAAATACTTCATGAAAATTTTCAACTTTTTTGAAGCCGAATTTTTTCATGAAAATTTTAAACTTTTTTGAAGCCGAATTTCTTCATGAAAATTTTCAACTTTTTTGAAGCCCAAATACTTCATGAAAATTTTCAACTTTTTTGAAGCCGAATTTCTTCATGAAAATTTTCAACTTTTTTGAAGCCGAATTTCTTCATGAAAATTTTCAACTTTTTTGAAGCCCAAATACTTCATGAAAATTTTCATCTTTTTTGAAGCCAAATTTCTTCATGAATATTTTCAATTGACCCACCCCCGCTAACGAAAAAGTTGAAAAAAAACGAAACACCCCCCCTTACGAAAAAGTTGAAAAAAGACGAAACACCCCCCCCTTGCGAAAAGTTTTTTGAAGCCGAATTTCTTCATGAATATTTTCAATTGACCCACCCCCTCACGAAAAAGTTGAAAAAAGACGAAACACACCCCTCTTACGAAAAAGTTGAAAAAAGACGAAACACCCCCCCCTTACGAAAAAGTTGAAAAAAGACGAAACACCCCCCCCCTTGCGAAAACTTTTTTGAAGCCGAATTTCTTCATGAAAATTTTCAACTTTTTTGAAGCCCAAATACTTCATGAAAATTTTCAACTTTTTTGAAGCCGAATTTCTTCATGAAAATTTTAAACTTTTTTGAAGCCGAATTTCTTCATGAAAATTTATAAAAATTTTCAAGCCCAAATACTTCATGAAAATTTTAAACTTTTTTGAAGCCGAATTTCTTCATGAAAATTTTAAACTTTTTTGAAGCCGAATTTCTTAATGAAAATTTTCAACTTTTTTGAAGCCGAATTTCTTCATGAATACTTTCAATTGACCCACCCCCTCACGAAAAAGTTGAAAAAAGACGAAACACCCCCCTCTTACGAAAAAGTTGAAAAAAGACGAAACACCCCCCCTTACGAAAAAGTTGAAAAAAGACGAAACACCCCCCCCTTGCGAAAACTTTTTTGAAGCCGAATTTCTTCATGAAAATTTTCAACTTTTTTGAAGCCCAAATACTTCATGAAAATTTTCAACTTTTTTGAAGCCGAATTTCTTCATGAAAATTTAAAAAAATTTTGAAGCCCAAATACTTCATGAAAATTTTCAACTTTTTTGAAGCCGAATTTCTTCATGAATATTTTCAACTTTTTTGAAGCCCAAATACTTCATGAAAATTTTCAACTTTTTTGAAGCCCAAATACTTCATGAAAACGTTCAACTTTTTTGAATCCGAATTTCTTCATGAAAATTTTCAACTTTTTTGAAGCCCAAATACTTCATGAAAATTTTCAACTTTTTTGAAGCCCAAATACTTCATGAAAAATTTCAATTGATCAACCCCCCCATATGAAAAAGTTGAAAAAAGAGGAAACACCCCCCCTTACGAAAAAGTTGAAAAAAGACGAAACACCCCCCCTTGCGAAAACTTTTTTGAAGACCAATTTCTTCATTAAAATTTTCAACTTTTTCGAAGCCCAAATACTTCATGAAAATTTTCATCTTTTTTGAAGCCGAATTTCTTCATGAAAATTTTAAACTTTTTTGAAGCCGAATTTCTTCATGAAAATTTAAAACATTTTTGAAGCCCAAATACTTCATGAAAATTTTCAACTTTTTTGAAGCCGAATTTCTTCATGAATATTTTCAATTGACCCACCCCCCCTCACGAAAAAGTTGAAAAAAGACGAAACACCCCCCTCTTACGAAAAAGTTGAAAAAAGACGAAACACCCCCCCTTACGAAAAAGTTGAAAAAAGACGAAACACCCCCCCCTTGCGAAAACTTTTTTGAAGCCGAATTTCTTCATGAAAATTTTCAACTTTTTTGAAGCCCAAATACTTCATGAAAATTTTCAACTTTTTTGAAGCCGAATTTCTTCATGAAAATTTTAAACTTTTTTGAAGCCGAATTTCTTCATGAAAATTTATAAAAATTTTCAAGCCCAAATACTTCATGAAAATTTTAAACTTTTTTGAAGCCGAATTTCTTCATGAAAATTTTAAACTTTTTTGAAGCCGAATTTCTTAATGAAAATTTTCAACTTTTTTGAAGCCGAATTTCTTCATGAATACTTTCAATTGACCCACCCCCTCACGAAAAAGTTGAAAAAAGACGAAACACCCCCCTCTTACGAAAAAGTTGAAAAAAGACGAAACACCCCCCCTTACGAAAAAGTTGAAAAAAGACGAAACACCCCCCCCTTGCGAAAACTTTTTTGAAGCCGAATTTCTTCATGAAAATTTTCAACTTTTTTGAAGCCCAAATACTTCATGAAAATTTTCAACTTTTTTGAAGCCGAATTTCTTCATGAAAATTTAAAAAAATTTTGAAGCCCAAATACTTCATGAAAATTTTCAACTTTTTTGAAGCCGAATTTCTTCATGAATATTTTCAACTTTTTTGAAGCCCAAATACTTCATGAAAATTTTCAACTTTTTTGAAGCCCAAATACTTCATGAAAACGTTCAACTTTTTTGAATCCGAATTTCTTCATAAAAATTTTCAACTTTTTTGAAGCCCAAATACTTCATGAAAATTTTCAACTTTTTTGAAGCCCAAATACTTCATGAAAAATTTCAATTGATCAACCCCCCCATATGAAAAAGTTGAAAAAAGAGGAAACACCCCCCCTTACGAAAAAGTTGAAAAAAGACGAAACACCCCCCCTTGCGAAAACTTTTTTGAAGACCAATTTCTTCATTAAAATTTTCAACTTTTTCGAAGCCCAAATACTTCATGAAAATTTTCATCTTTTTTGAAGCCGAATTTCTTCATGAAAATTTTAAACTTTTTTGAAGCCGAATTTCTTCATGAAAATTTAAAACATTTTTGAAGCCCAAATACTTCATGAAAATTTTCAACTTTTTTGAAGCCGAATTTCTTCATGAATATTTTCAATTGACCCACCCCCCCTCACGAAAAAGTTGAAAAAAGACGAAACACCCCCCTCTTACGAAAAAGTTGAAAAAAGACGAAACACCCCCCCTTACGAAAAAGTTGAAAAAAGACGAAACACCCCCCCCTTGCGAAAACTTTTTTGAAGCCGAATTTCTTCATGAAAATTTTCAACTTTTTTGAAGCCCAAATACTTCATGAAAATTTTCAACTTTTTTGAAGCCGAATTTCTTCATGAAAATTTAAAAAAATTTTGAAGCCCAAATACTTCATGAAAATTTTCAACTTTTTTGAAGCCGAATTTCTTCATGAAAATTTTAAACTTTTTTGAAGCCGAATTTCTTCATGAAAATTTTCAATTGACCCACCCCCCTCACGAAAAAGTTGAAAAAAGACGAAACACCCCCCTCTTACGAAAAAGTTGAAAAAAGACGAAACACCCCCCCCTTGCGAAAACTTTTTTGAAGCCGAATTTCTTCATGAAAATTTTCAACTTTTTTGAAGCCCAAATACTTCATGAAAATTTTCATCCTTTTTGAAGCCAAATTTCTTCATGAATATTTTCAATTGACCCACCCCCGCTAACGAAAAAGTTGAAAAAAAACGAAACACCCCCCCCTTACGAAAAAGTTGAAAAAAGACGAAACACCCCCCCCCTTGCGAAAACTTTTTTGAAGCCGAATTTCTTCATGAATATTTTCAATTGACCCACCCCCTCACGAAAAAGTTGAAAAAAGACGAAACACACCCCTCTTACGAAAAAGTTGAAAAAAGACGAAACACCCCCCCCTAACGAAAAAGTTGAAAAAAGACGAAACACCCCCCCCTTGCGAAAACTTTTTTGAAGCCGAATTACTTCATGAAAATTTTAAACTTTTTTGAAGCCGAATTTCTTCATGAAAATTTAAAAAAATTTTCAAGCCCAAATACTTCATGAAAATTTTCAACTTTTTTGAAGCCGAATTTCTTCATGAAAATTTTCAACTTTTTTGAAGCCGAATTTCTTCATGAATATTTTCAATTGACCCACCCCCCCTCACGAAAAAGTTGAAAAAAGACGAAACACCCCCCTCTTACGAAAAAGTTGAAAAAAGACGAAACACCCCCCCCTTGCGAAAACTTTTTTGAAGCCGAATTTCTTCATGAATATTTTCAACTTTTTTGAAGCCCAAATACTTCATGAAAATTTTCAACTTTTTTGAAGCCCAAATACTTCATGAAAACGTTCAACTTTTTTGAAGCCGAATTTCTTCATGAAAATTTTCAACTTTTTTGAAGCCCAAATACTTCATGAAAATTTTCAACTTTTTTGAAGCCCAAATACTTCATGAAAAATTTCAATTGACCAACCCCCCCATATAAAAAAGTTGAAAAAAGAGGAAACACCCCCCCTCACGAAAAAGTTGAAAAAAGAGGAAACACCCCCCCTTACGAAAAAGTTGAAAAAAGACGAAACACCCCCCCTTGCGAAAACTTTTTTGAAGACCAATTTCTTCATTAAAATTTTCAACTTTTTCGAAGCCCAAATACTTCATGAAAATTTTCATCTTTTTTGAAGCCGAATTTCTTCATGAAAATTTAAAACATTTTTGAAGCCCAAATACTTCATGAAAATTTTCAACTTTTTTGAAGCCGAATATCTTCATGAATATTTTCAATTGACCCACCCCCCCTCACGAAAAAGTTGAAAAAAGACGAAACACCCCCCACTTACGAAAAAGTTGAAAAAAGACGAAACACCCCCCCTTACGAAAAAGTTGGAAAAAGACGAAACACCCCCCCCTTACGAAAAAGTTGAAAAAAGACGAAACACCCCCCCTTGCGAAAACCTTTTTGAAGACGAATTTCTTCATTAAAATTTTCAACTTTTTCGAAGCCCAAATACTTCATGAAAATTTTCATCTTTTTTGAAGCCGAATTTCTTCATGAAAATTTTAAACATTTTTGAAGCCCAAATACTTCATGAAAATTTTCAACTTTTTTGAAGCCGAATATCTTCATGAATATTTTCAATTGACCCACCCCCCCTCACGAAAAAGTTGAAAAAAGACGAAACACCCCCCTCTTACGAAAAAGTTGAAAAAAGACGAAACACCCCCCCTTACGAAAAAGTTGAAAAAAGACGAAACACCCCCCCTTACGAAAAAGTTGAAAAAAGACGAAACACCCCCCCCTCGCGAAAACTTTTTTGAAGCCGAATTTCTTCATGAAAATTTTCAACTTTTTTGAAGCCCAAATACTTCATGAAAATTTTCAACTTTTTTGAAGCCGAATTTCTTCATGAATACTTTCAATTGACCCACCCCCCTCTTACGAAAAAGTTGAAAAAAGACGAAACACCCCCCTCTTACGAAAAAGTTTAAAAAAGGCGAAACACCCCCCCCTTACGAAAAAGTTGAAAAAAGACGAAACACCCCCCCCTTGCGAAAACTTTTTTGAAGCCGAATTTCTTCATGAAAATTTTCAACTGTTTTGAAGCCAAATTTCTTCATGAATATTTTCAACTTTTTTGAAGCCCAAATACTTCATGAAAATTTTCAACTTTTTTGAAGCCCAAATACTTCATGAAAATTTTCAACTTTTTTGAAGCCGAATTTCTTCATGAAAATTTAAAAGAATTTTGAAGCCCAAATACTTCATGAAAATTTTCAACTTTTTTGAAGCCCAAATACTTCTTGAAAACGTTCAACTTTTTTGAAGCCGAATTTCTTCATGAAAATTTTCAACTTTTTTGAAGCCCAAATACTTCATGAAAATTTTCAACTTTTTTGAAGCCCAAATACTTCATGAAAAATTTCAATTGACCAACCCCCCCATATGAAAAAGTTGAAAAAAGAGGAAACACCCCCCCTTACGAAAAAGTTGAAAAAAGACGAAACACCCCCCCTTGCGAAAACTTTTTTGAAGACGAATTTCTTCATTAAAATTTTCAACTTTTTCGAAGCCCAAATACTTCATGAAAATTTTCATCTTTTTTGAAGCCAAATTCCTTCATGAATATTTTCAATTGACCCACCCCCGCTAACGAAAAAGTTGAAAAAAGACGAAACACCCCCCCTTTACGAAAAAGTTGAAAAAAGACGAAACACCCCCCCTTGCGAAAACTTTTTTGAAGCCGAATTTCTTCATGAATATTTTCAATTGACCCACCCCCTCACGAAAAAGTTGAAAAAAGACGAAACACACCCCTCTTACGAAAAAGTTGAAAAAAGACGAAACACCCCCCCTTACGAAAAAGTTGAAAAAAGACGAAACACCCCCCCCTTGCGAAAACTTTTTTGAAGCCGAATTTCTTCATGAAAATTTTCAACTTTTTTGAAGCCCAAATACTTCATGAAAATTTTCAACTTTTTTGAAGCCCAAATACTTCTTGAAAACGTTCAACTTTTTTGAAGCCGAATTTCTTCATGAAAATTTTCAACTTTTTTGAAGCCCAAATACTTCATGAAAATTTTCAACTTTTTTGAAGCCCAAATACTTCATGAAAATTTTCAACTTTTTTGAAGCCGAATTTCTTCATGAAAATTTAAAAGAATTTTGAAGCCCAAATACTTCATGAAAATTTTCAACTTTTTTGAAGCCCAAATACTTCTTGAAAACGTTCAACTTTTTTGAAGCCGAATTTCTTCATGAAAATTTTCAACTTTTTTGAAGCCCAAATACTTCATGAAAATTTTCAACTTTTTTGAAGCCCAAATACTTCATGAAAAATTTCAATTGACCAACCCCCCCATATGAAAAAGTTGAAAAAAGAGGAAACACCCCCCCTTACGAAAAAGTTGAAAAAAGACGAAACACCCCCCTTGCGAAAACTTTTTTGAAGACGAATTTCTTCATTAAAATTTTCAACTTTTTCGAAGCCCAAATACTTCATGAAAATTTTCATCTTTTTTGAAGCCAAATTCCTTCATGAATATTTTCAATTGACCCACCCCCGCTAACGAAAAAGTTGAAAAAATACGAAACACCCCCCCTTTACGAAAAAGTTGAAAAAAGACGAAACACCCCCCCTTGCGAAAACTTTTTTGAAGCCGAATTTCTTCATGAATATTTTCAATTGACCCACCCCCTCACGAAAAAGTTGAAAAAAGACGAAACACACCCCTCTTACGAAAAAGTTGAAAAAAGACGAAACACCCCCCCTTACGAAAAAGTTGAAAAAAGACGAAACACCCCCCCCTTGCGAAAACTTTTTTGAAGCCGAATTTCTTCATGAAAATTTTCAACTTTTTTGAAGCCCAAATACTTCATGAAAATTTTCAACTGTTTTGAAGCCGAATTTCTTCATGAAAATTTTAAACTTTTTTGAAGCCGAATTTCTTCATGAAAATTTAAAAAAAATTTCAAGCCGAATTTCTTCATGAAAATTTTCAATTGACCCACCCCCCCTCACGAAAAAGTTGAAAAAAGATGAAACACCCCCCTCTTACGAAAAAGTTGAAAAAAGACGAAACACCCCCCCCTACGAAAAAGTTGAAAAAAGACGATACACCCCCCCCTCGCGAAAACTTTTTTGAAGCCGAATTTCTTCATGAAAATTTTCAACTTTTTTGAAGCCCAAATACTTCATGAAAATTTTCAACTTTTTTGAAGCCGAATTTCTTCATGAAAATTTTCAACTTTTTTGAAGCCGAATTTCTTCATGAAAATTTTAAACTTTTTTGAAGCCGAATTTCTTAATGAAAATTTTAAACTTTTTTGAAGCCCAAATACTTCATGAAAATTTTCAACTTTTTTGAAGCCGAATTTCTTCATGAATATTTTCAATTGACCCACCCCCCCTCACGAAAAAGTTGAAAAAAGACGAAACACCCCCCTCTTACGAAAAAGTTGAAAAAAGACGAAACACCCCCCCCTTACGAAAAAGTTGAAAAAAGACGAAACACCCCCCCCTTGCGAAAACTTTTTTGAAGCCGAATTTCTTCATGAATATTTTCAATTGACCCACCCCCTCACGAAAAATTTGAAAAAAGACGAAACATCTCCCCTTAAGAAAAAGTTGAAAAAAGACGAAACACCCCCCCCTTGCAAAAACTTTTTTGAAGCCGAATTTCTTCATGAAAATTTTCAACTTTTTTGAAGCCGAATTTCTTCATGAAAATTTTAAACTTTTTTGAAGCCGAATTTCTTAATGAAAATTTTCAACTTTTTTGAAGCCCAAATACTTCATGAAAATTTTCAACTTTTTTGAAGCCGAATTTCTTCATGAAAATGTTCAACTTTTTTGAAGCCCAAATACTTCATGAAAATTTTCATCTTTTTTGAAGCCAAATTTCTTCATGAATATTTTCAATTGACCCACCCCCGCTAACGAAAAAGTTGAAAAAAGACGACACACCCCCCCCTTACGAAAAAGTTGAAAAAAGACGAAACACCCCCCCCCCTTGAGAAAACTGTTTTGAAGCTGAATTTCTTCATGAAAATTTTAAACTTTTTTGAAGCCGAATTTCTTCATGAAAATTTAAAAAAATTTTCAAGCCCAAATACTTCATGAAAATTTTCAACTTTTTTGAAGCCGAATTTCTTCATGAAAATTTTAAACTTTTTTGAAGCCGAATTTCTTAATGAAAATTTTCAACTTTTTTGAAGCCCAAATACTTCATGAAAATTTTCAACTTTTTTGAAGCCGAATTTCTTCATGAAAATTTTCAACTTTTTTGAAGTCGAATTTCTTCATGAAAATTTTAAACTTTTTTGAAGCCGAATTTCTTCATGAAAATTTTCAACTTTTTTGAAGCCCAAATACTTCATGAAAATTTTCATCTTTTTTGAAGCCAAATTTCTTCATGAATATTTTCAATTGACCCACCCCCGCTAACGAAAAAGTTGAAAAAAGACGACACACCCCCCCCTTACGAAAAAGTTGAAAAAAGACGAAACACCCCCCCCCTTGCGAAAACTTTTTTGAAGCCGAATTTCTTCATGAAAATTTTCAACTTTTTTGAAGCCCAAATACTTCATGAAAATTTTCAACTGTTTTGAAGCTGAATTTCTTCATGAAAATTTTAAACTTTTTTGAAGCCGAATTTCTTCATGAAAATTTAAAAAAATTTTCAAGCCCAAATACTTCATGAAAATTGTCAAATTTTTTGAAGCCGAATTTCTTCATGAAAATTTTAAACTTTTTTGAAGCCGAATTTCTTAATGAAAATTTTCAACTTTTTTGAAGCCCAAATACTTCATGAAAATTTTCAACTTTTTTGAAGCCGAATTTCTTCATGAAAATTTTCAACTTTTTTGAAGCCGAATTTCTTCATGAAAATTTTAAACTTTTTTGAAGCCGAATTTCTTAATGAAAATTTTAAACTTTTTTGAAGCCCAAATACTTCATGAAAATTTTCAACTTTTTTGTAGCCGAATTTCTTCATGAATATTTTCAATTGACCCACCCCCCCTCACGAAAAAGTTGAAAAAAGACGAAACACCCCCCTCTTACGAAAAAGTTGAAAAAAGACGAAACACCCCCCCCTTACGAAAAAGTTGAAAAAAGACGAAACACCCCCCCCTTGCGAAAACTTTTCTGAAGCCGAATTTCTTAATGAAAGTTTTCAACTTTTTTGAAGCCCAAATACTTCATGAAAATCTTCAACTTTTTTGAAGCCGAATTTCTTCATGAATACTTTCAATTGACCCACCCCCCTCACGAAAAAGTTGAAAAAAGAAGAAACACCCCCCTCTTACGAAAAAGTTGAAAAAAGACGAAACACCCCCCCCTTACGAAAAAGTTGAAAAAAGACGAAACACCCCCCCTCACGAAAAAGTTGAAAAAAGACGAAACACCCCCCTCTTACGAAAAAGTTGAAAAAAGACGAAACACCCCCCCCTTACGAAAAAGTTGAAAAAAGACGAAACACCCCCCCTCACGAAAAAGTTGAAAAAAGACGAAACACCTCCCAGTTACGAAAACTTTTTTGAAGCCGAATTTCTTCATGAATATTTTCAACCTTTTTGAAGCCGAATTTCTTCATGAAAATTTTCAACTTTTTTGAAGCCTAAATACTACATGAAAATTTTAATCTTTTTTGAAGCCGAATTTCTTCATGAAAATTTTAAACTTTTTTGAAGCCCAAATACTTCATGAAAATTTTCAACTTTTTTGAAGCCAAATTTCTTCATGAATATTTTCAATTGACCCACCCCCCCTCACGAAAAAGTTGAAAAAAGACGAAACACCCCCCTCTTACGAAAAAGTTGAAAAAAGACGAAACACCCCCCCCCCTTGCGAAAACTTTTTTGAAGCCGAATTTCTTCATGAAAATTTTCAACTTTTTTGAAGCCCAAATACTTCATGAAAATTTTCAACTGTTTTGAAGCTGAATTTCTTCATGAAAATTTTCAACTTTTTTGAAGCCGAATTTCTTCATGAAAATTTTAAACTTTTTTGAAGCCGAATTTCTTAATGAAAATTTTCAACTTTTTTGAAGCCCAAATACTTCATGAAAATTTTCAACTTTTTTGAAGCCGAATTTCTTCATGAAAATTTTCAACTTTTTTGAAGCCAAATTTCTTCATGAAAATTTTCAATTGACCCACCCCCCCTCACGAAAAAGTTGAAAAAAGACGAAACACCCCCCTCTTACGAAAAAGTTGAAAAAAGACGAAACACCCCCCCCCTTACGAAAACTTTTCTGAAGCCGAATTTCTTCATGAAAATTTTCAACTTTTTTGAAGCCCAAATACTTCATGAAAATTTTAAACTTTTTTGAAGCCGAAATACTTCATGAAAATTTTCAACTTTTTTGAAGCCAAATTTCTTCATGAATATTTTCAATTGACCCACCCCCCCTCACGAAAAAGTTGAAAAAAGACGAAACACCCCCCTCTTACGAAAAAGTTGAAAAAAGACGAAACACCCCCCCCCTTGCGAAAACTTTTTTGAAGCCGAATTTCTTCATGAAAATTTTCAACTTTTTTGAAGCCCAAATACTTCATGAAAATTTTCAACTGTTTTGAAGCTGAATTTCTTCATGAAAATTTTCAACTTTTTTGAAGCCGAATTTCTTCATGAAAATTTAAAAAAATTTTCAAGCCCAAATACTTCATGAAAATTTTCAACTTTTTTGAAGCCGAATTTCTTCATGAAAATTTTAAACTTTTTTGAAGCCGAATTTCTTAATGAATATTTTCAACTTTTTTGAAGCCCAAATACTTCATGAAAATTTTCAACTTTTTTGAAGCCGAATTTCTTCATGAAAATTTTCAACTTTTTTGAAGCCGAATTTCTTCATGAAAATTTTAAACTTTTTTGAAGCCGAATTTCTTCATGAAAATTTTCAACTTTTTTGAAGCCCAAATACTTCATGAAAATTTTCATCTTTTTTGAAGCCAAATTTCTTCATGAATATTTTCAATTGACCCACCCCCGCTAACGAAAAAGTTGAAAAAAGACGACACACCCCCCCCTTACGAAAAAGTTGAAAAAAGACGAAACACCCCCCCCCCTTGCGAAAACTTTTTTGAAGCCGAATTTCTTCATGAAAATTTTCAACTTTTTTGAAGCCCAAATACTTCATGAAAATTTTCAACTGTTTTGAAGCTGAATTTCTTCATGAAAATTTTAAACTTTTTTGAAGCCGAATTTCTTCATGAAAATTTAAAAAAAATTTCAAGCCCAAATACTTCATGAAAATTTTCAACTTTTTTGAAGCCGAATTTCTTCATGAAAATTTTCAACTTTTTTGAAGCCGAATTTCTTAATGAAAATTTTCAACTTTTTTGAAGCCCAAATACTTCATGAAAATTTTCAACTTTTTTGAAGCCGAATTTCTTCATGAAAATTTTCAACTTTTTTGAAGCCGAATTTCTTCATGAAAATTTTAAACTTTTTTGAAGCCGAATTTCTTAATGAAAATTTTAAACTTTTTTGAAGCCCAAATACTTCATGAAAATTTTCAACTTTTTTGAAGCCGAATTTCTTCATGAATATTTTCAATTGACCCACCCCCCCTCACGAAAAAGTTGAAAAAAGACGAAACACCCCCCTCTTACGAAAAAGTTGAAAAAAGACGAAACACCCCCCCCTTACGAAAAAGTTGAAAAAAGACGAAACACCCCCCCCTTGCGAAAACTTTTCTGAAGCCGAATTTCTTAATGAAAGTTTTCAACTTTTTTGAAGCCCAAATACTTCATGAATACTTTCAATTGACCCACCCCCCTCACGAAAAAGTTGAAAAAAGAAGAAACACCCCCCTCTTACGAAAAAGTTGAAAAAAGACGAAACACCCCCCCCTTACGAAAAAGTTGAAAAAAGACGAAACACCCCCCCTCACGAAAAAGTTGAAAAAAGACGAAACACCCCCCTCTTACGAAAAAGTTGAAAAAAGACGAAACACCCCCCCCTTACGAAAAAGTTGAAAAAAGACGAAACACCCCCCCTCACGAAAAAGTTGAAAAAAGACGAAACACCTCCCAGTTACGAAAACTTTTTTGAAGCCGAATTTCTTCATGAATATTTTCAACCTTTTTGAAGCCGAATTTCTTCATGAAAATTTTCAACTTTTTTGAAGCCTAAATACTACATGAAAATTTTAATCTTTTTTGAAGCCGAATTTCTTCATGAATATTTTCAACCTTTTTGAAGCCGAATTTCTTCATGAAAATTTTAAACTTTTTTGAAGCCCAAATACTTCATGAAAATTTTCAACTTTTTTGAAGCCAAATTTCTTCATGAATATTTTCAATTGACCCACCCCCCCTCATGAAAAAGTTGAAAAAAGACGAAACACCCCCCTCTTACGAAAAAGTTGAAAAAAGACGAAACACCCCCCCCCCTTGCGAAAACTTTTTTGAAGCCGAATTTCTTCATGAAAATTTTCAACTTTTTTGAAGCCCAAATACTTCATGAAAATTTTCAACTGTTTTGAAGCTGAATTTCTTCATGAAAATTTTAAACTTTTTTGAAGCCGAATTTCTTCATGAAAATTTTCAACTTTTTTGAAGCCCAAATACTTCATGAAAATTTTCATCTTTTTTGAAGCCAAATTTCTTCATGAATATTTTCAATTGACCCACCCCCGCTAACGAAAAAGTTGAAAAAAGACGACACACCCCCCCCTTACGAAAAAGTTGAAAAAAGACGAAACACCCCCCCCCTTGCGAAAACTTTTTTGAAGCCGAATTTCTTCATGAAAATTTTCAACTTTTTTGAAGCCCAAATACTTCATGAAAATTTTCAACTGTTTTGAAGCTGAATTTCTTCATGAAAATTTTAAACTTTTTTGAAGCCGAATTTCTTCATGAAAATTTAAAAAAATTTTCAAGCCCAAATACTTCATGAAAATTTTCAACTTTTTTGAAGCCGAATTTCTTCATGAAAATTTTCAACTTTTTTGAAGCCGAATTTCTTAATGAAAATTTTCAACTTTTTTGAAGCCCAAATACTTCATGAAAATTTTCAACTTTTTTGAAGCCGAATTTCTTCATGAAAATTTTCAACTTTTTTGAAGCCGAATTTCTTCATGAAAATTTTAAACTTTTTTGAAGCCGAATTTCTTAATGAAAATTTTAAACTTTTTTGAAGCCCAAATACTTCATGAAAATTTTCAACTTTTTTGAAGCCGAATTTCTTCATGAATATTTTCAATTGACCCACCCCCCCTCACGAAAAAGTTGAAAAAAGACGAAACACCCCCCTCTTACGAAAAAGTTGAAAAAAGACGAAACACCCCCCCCTTACGAAAAAGTTGAAAAAAGACGAAACACCCCCCCCTTGCGAAAACTTTTCTGAAGCCGAATTTCTTAATGAAAGTTTTCAACTTTTTTGAAGCCCAAATACTTCATGAATACTTTCAATTGACCCACCCCCCTCACGAAAAAGTTGAAAAAAGAAGAAACACCCCCCTCTTACGAAAAAGTTGAAAAAAGACGAAACACCCCCCCCTTACGAAAAATTTGAAAAAAGACGAAACACCCCCCCTCACGAAAAAGTTGAAAAAAGACGAAACACCCCCCTCTTACGAAAAAGTTGAAAAAAGACGAAACACCCCCCCCTTACGAAAAAGTTGAAAAAAGACGAAACACCCCCCCTCACGAAAAAGTTGAAAAAAGACGAAACACCTCCCAGTTACGAAAACTTTTTTGAAGCCGAATTTCTTCATGAATATTTTCAACCTTTTTGAAGCCGAATTTCTTCATGAAAATTTTCAACTTTTTTGAAGCCTAAATACTACATGAAAATTTTAATCTTTTTTGAAGCCGAATTTCTTCATGAATATTTTCAACCTTTTTGAAGCCGAATTTCTTCATGAAAATTTTAAACTTTTTTGAAGCCCAAATACTTCATGAAAATTTTCAACTTTTTTGAAGCCAAATTTCTTCATGAATATTTTCAATTGACCCACCCCCCCTCACGAAAAAGTTGAAAAAAGACGAAACACCCCCCTCTTACGAAAAAGTTGAAAAAAGACGAAACACCCCCCCACCTTGCGAAAACTTTTTTGAAGCCGAATTTCTTCATGAAAATTTTCAACTTTTTTGAAGCCCAAATACTTCATGAAAATTTTCAACTGTTTTGAAGCTGAATTTCTTCATGAAAATTTTAAACTTTTTTGAAGCCGAATTTCTTCATGAAAATTTAAAAAAATTTTCAAGCCCAAATACTTCATGAAAATTTTCAACTTTTTTGAAGCCGAATTTCTTCATGAAAATTTTCAACTTTTTTGAAGCCGAATTTCTTAATGAAAATTTTCAACTTTTTTGAAGCCCAAATACTTCATGAAAATTTTCAACTTTTTTGAAGCCGAATTTCTTCATGAAAATTTTCAACTTTTTTGAAGCCGAATTTCTTCATGAAAATTTTCAATTGACCCACCCCCCCTCACGAAAAAGTTGAAAAAAGACGAAACACCCCCCTCTTACGAAAAAGTTGAAAAAAGACGAAACACCCCCCCCCTTACGAAAACTTTTCTGAAGCCGAATTTCTTCATGAAAATTTTCAACTTTTTTGAAGCCCAAATACTTCATGAAAATTTTAAACTTTTTTGAAGCCCAAATACTTCATGAAAATTTTCAACTTTTTTGAAGCCAAATTTCTTCATGAATATTTTCAATTGACCCACCCCCCCTCACGAAAAAGTTGAAAAAAGACGAAACACCCCCCTCTTACGAAAAAGTTGAAAAAAGACGAAACACCCCCCCCCCTTGCGAAAACTTTTTTGAAGCCGAATTTCTTCATGAAAATTTTCAACTTTTTTGAAGCCCAAATACTTCATGAAAATTTTCAACTGTTTTGAAGCTGAATTTCTTCATGAAAATTTTAAACTTTTTTGAAGCCGAATTTCTTCATGAAAATTTAAAAAAATTTTCAAGCCCAAATACTTCATGAAAATTTTCAACTTTTTTGAAGCCGAATTTCTTCATGAAAATTTTAAACTTTTTTGAAGCCGAATTTCTTAATGAAAATTTTCAACTTTTTTGAAGCCCAAATACTTCATGAAAATTTTCAACTTTTTTGAAGCCGAATTTCTTCATGAAAATTTTCAACTTTTTTGAAGCCGAATTTCTTCATGAAAATTTTAAACTTTTTTGAAGCCGAATTTCTTAATGAAAATTTTAAACTTTTTTGAAGCCCAAATACTTCATGAAAATTTTCAACTTTTTTGAAGCCGAATTTCTTCATGAATATTTTCAATCGACCCACCCCCCCTCACGAAAAAGTTGAAAAAAGACGAAACACCCCCCTCTTACGAAAAAGTTGAAAAAAGACGAAACACCCCCCCCCTTACGAAAAAGTTGAAAAAAGACGAAACACCCCCCCCTTGCGAAAACTTTTTTGAAGCAGAATTTCTTAATGAAAGTTTTCAACTTTTTTGAAGCCCAAATACTTCATGAAAATCTTCAACTTTTTTGAAGCCGAATTTCTTCATGAATACTTTCAATTGACCCACCCCCCTCACGAAAAAGTTGAAAAAAGACGAAACACCCCCCTCTTACGAAAAAGTTGAAAAAAGACGAAACACCCCCCTCTTACAAAAAAGTTGAAAAAAGACGAAACACCCCCCCCTTGCGAAAACTTTTTTGAAGCCGAATTACTTCATGAAAATTTTCAACTTTTTTGAAGCCCAAATACTTCATGAAAATGTTCAACTTTTTTGAAGCCGAATTTCTTCATGAAAATGTTCAACTTTTTTGAAGCCCAAATAATTCATGAAAATTTTCAACTTTTTTGAAGCCAAATTTCTTCATGAATATTTTCAACTTTTTTGAAGCCCATATACTTCCTGAAAATTTTCAACTTTTTTGAAGCCCAAATACTTCATGAATATTTTCAACTTTTTTGAAGCCCAAATACTTAATGAAAACGTTCAACTTTTTTGAAGCCCAAATACTTCATGAAAAATTTCAATTGACCAACCCCCCCCCTTATGAAAAAGTTGAAAAAAGAGGAAACACCCCCCCCTTGCGAAAACTTTTTTGAAGCCGAATTTCTTCATGAAAATTTTCAACTTTTTTGAAGCCGAATTTCTTCATCAAAATTTAAAACATTTTTGAAGTCCAAATATTTCATGAAAATTTTAAACTTTTTTGAAGCCGAATTTCTTCATGAAAATTTAAAACATTTTTGAAGCCCAAATACTTCATGAAAATTTTCAACTTTTTTGAAGCCGAATTTCTTCATGAATATTTTCAATTGACCCACCCCCCCTCACGAAAAAGTTGAAAAAAGACGAAACACCCCCCTCTTACGAAAAAGTGAAAAAAAAGACGAAACACCCCCCCCTTACGAAAACTTTTTTGAAGCCGAATTTCTTCATGAAAATTTTCAACTTTTTTGAAGCCCAAATACTTCATGAAAACGTTCATCTTTTTTGAAGCCGAATTTTTTCATGAAAATTTTCAACTTTTTTGAAGCCCAAATACTTCATGAAAATTTTCATCTTTTTTGAAGCCGAATTTCTTCATGAAAATTTTAAACTTTTTTGAAGCCGAATTTCTTCATGAAAATTTAAAACATTTTTGAAGCCCAAATACTTCATGAAAATTTTCAACTTTTTTGAAGCTGAATTTCTTCATGAATATTTTCAATTGACCCACCCCCCCTCACGAAAAAGTTGAAAAAAGACGAAACACCCCCCTCTTACGAAAAAGTTGAAAAAAGACGAAACACCCCCCCCTTACGAAAAAGTTGAAAAAATACGAAACACCCCCCCCTTGCGAAAACTTTTTTGAAGCCGAATTTCTTCATGAAAATTTTCAACTTTTTTGAAGCCCAAATACTTCATGAAAATTTTCAACTGTTTTGAAGCCGAATTTCTTCATGAAAATTTTAAACTTTTTTGAAACCGAATTTCTTCATGAAAATTTAAAAAAAATTTCAAGCCCAAATACTTCATGAAAATTTTCAACTTTTTTGAAGCCGAATTTCTTCATGAAAATTTTAAACTTTTTTGAAGACGAATTTCTTAATGAAAATTTTCAACTTTTTTGAAGCCCAAATACTTCATGAAAATTTTCAACTTTTTTGAAGCCGAATTTCTTCATGAAAATTTTCAACTTTTTTGAAGCCGAATTTCTTCATGAAAATTTAAAAAAAATTTCAAGCCCAAATACTTCATGAAAATTTTCAACTTTTTTGAAGCCAAATTTCTTCATGAAAATTTTAAACTTTTTTGAAGCCGAATTTCTTAATGAAAATTTTCAACTTTTTTGAAGCCCAAATACTTCATGAAAATTTTCATCTTTTTTGAAGCCAAATTTCTTCATGAATATTTTCAATTGACCCACCCCCGCTAACGAAAAAGTTGAAAAAAGACGACACACCCCCCCCCTTACGAAAAAGTTGAAAAAAGACGAAACACCCCCCCTCACGAAAAAGTTGAAAAAAGACGAAACACCCCCCTCTTACGAAAAAGTTGAAAAAAGACGAAACACCCCCCCCTTACGAAAAAGTTGAAAAAAGACGAAACACCCCCCCTCACGAAAAAGTTGAAAAAAGACGAAACACCTCCCAGTTACGAAAACTTTTTTGAAGCCGAATTTCTTCATGAATATTTTCAACCTTTTTGAAGCCGAATTTCTTCATGAAAATTTTCAACTTTTTTGAAGCCTAAATACTACATGAAAATTTTAATCTTTTTTGAAGCCGAATTTCTTCATGAATATTTTCAACCTTTTTGAAGCCGAATTTCTTCATGAAAATTTTAAACTTTTTTGAAGCCCAAATACTTCATGAAAATTTTCAACTTTTTTGTAGCCGAATTTCTTCATGAATATTTTCAATTGACCCACCCCCCCTCACGAAAAAGTTGAAAAAAGACGAAACACCCCCCTCTTACGAAAAAGTTGAAAAAAGACGAAACACCCCCCCCTTACGAAAAAGTTGAAAAAAGACGAAACACCCCCCCCTTGCGAAAACTTTTCTGAAGCCGAATTTCTTAATGAAAGTTTTCAACTTTTTTGAAGCCCAAATACTTCATGAAAATCTTCAACTTTTTTGAAGCCGAATTTCTTCATGAATACTTTCAATTGACCCACCCCCCTCACGAAAAAGTTGAAAAAAGAAGAAACACCCCCCTCTTACGAAAAAGTTGAAAAAAGACGAAACACCCCCCCCTTACGAAAAAGTTGAAAAAAGACGAAACACCCCCCCTCACGAAAAAGTTGAAAAAAGACGAAACACCCCCCTCTTACGAAAAAGTTGAAAAAAGACGAAACACCCCCCCCTTACGAAAAAGTTGAAAAAAGACGAAACACCCCCCCTCACGAAAAAGTTGAAAAAAGACGAAACACCTCCCAGTTACGAAAACTTTTTTGAAGCTGAATTTCTTAATGAAAATTTTCAACTTTTTTGAAGCCCAAATACTTCATGAAAATTTTCAACTTTTTTGAAGCCGAATTTCTTCATGAAAATTTTCAACTTTTTTGAAGCCGAATTTCTTCATGAAAATTTTAAACTTTTTTGAAGCCGAATTTCTTAATGAAAATTTTAAACTTTTTTGAAGCCCAAATACTTCATGAAAATTTTCAACTTTTTTGAAGCCGAATTTCTTCATGAATATTTTCAATTGACCCACCCCCCCTCACGAAAAAGTTGAAAAAAGACGAAACACCCCCCTCTTACGAAAAAGTTGAAAAAAGACGAAACACCCCCCCCCCCTTGCGAAAACTTTTTTGAAGCCGAATTTCTTCATGAAAATTTTCAACTTTTTTGAAGCCCAAATACTTCATGAAAATTTTCAACTGTTTTGAAGCTGAATTTCTTCATGAAAATTTTCAACTTTTTTGAAGCCGAATTTCTTCATGAAAATTTTAAACTTTTTTGAAGCCGAATTTCTTAATGAAAATTTTCAACTTTTTTGAAGCCCAAATACTTCATGAAAATTTTCAACTTTTTTGAAGCCGAATTTCTTCATGAAAATTTTCAACTTTTTTGAAGCCAAATTTCTTCATGAAAATTTTCAATTGACCCACCCCCCCTCACGAAAAAGTTGAAAAAAGACGAAACACCCCCCTCTTACGAAAAAGTTGAAAAAAGACGAAACACCCCCCCCCTTACGAAAACTTTTCTGAAGCCGAATTTCTTCATGAAAATTTTCAACTTTTTTGAAGCCCAAATACTTCATGAAAATTTTAAACTTTTTTGAAGCCCAAATACTTCATGAAAATTTTCAACTTTTTTGAAGCCAAATTTCTTCATGAATATTTTCAATTGACCCACCCCCCCTCACGAAAAAGTTGAAAAAAGACGAAACACCCCCCTCTTACGAAAAAGTTGAAAAAAGACGAAACACCCCCCCCCCTTGTGAAAACTTTTTTGAAGCCGAATTTCTTCATGAAAATTTTCAACTTTTTTGAAGCCCAAATACTTCATGAAAATTTTCAACTGTTTTGAAGCTGAATTTCTTCATGAAAATTTTCAACTTTTTTGAAGCCGAATTTCTTCATGAAAATTTAAAAAAATTTTCAAGCCCAAATACTTCATGAAAATTTTCAACTTTTTTGAAGCCGAATTTCTTCATGAAAATTTTAAACTTTTTTGAAGCCGAATTTCTTAATGAAAATTTTCAACTTTTTTGAAGCCCAAATACTTCATGAAAATTTTCAACTTTTTTGAAGCCGAATTTCTTCATGAAAATTTTCAACTTTTTTGAAGCCAAATTTCTTCATGAAAATTTTCAATTGACCCACCCCCCCTCACGAAAAAGTTGAAAAAAGACGAAACACCCCCCTCTTACGAAAAAGTTGAAAAAAGACGAAACACCCCCCCCCTTACGAAAACTTTTCTGAAGCCGAATTTCTTCATGAAAATTTTCAACTTTTTTGAAGCCCAAATACTTCATGAAAATTTTAAACTTTTTTGAAGCCCAAATACTTCATGAAAATTTTCAACTTTTTTGAAGCCAAATTTCTTCATGAATATTTTCAATTGACCCACCCCCCCTCACGAAAAAGTTGAAAAAAGACGAAACACCCCCCTCTTACGAAAAAGTTGAAAAAAGACGAAACACCCCCCCCCCTTGTGAAAACTTTTTTGAAGCCGAATTTCTTCATGAAAATTTTCAACTTTTTTGAAGCCCAAATACTTCATGAAAATTTTCAACTGTTTTGAAGCTGAATTTCTTCATGAAAATTTTCAACTTTTTTGAAGCCGAATTTCTTCATGAAAATTTAAAAAAATTTTCAAGCCCAAATACTTCATGAAAATTTTCAACTTTTTTGAAGCCGAATTTCTTCATGAAAATTTTAAACTTTTTTGAAGCCGAATTTCTTAATGAAAATTTTCAACTTTTTTGAAGCCCAAATACTTCATGAAAATTTTCAACTTTTTTGAAGCCGAATTTCTTCATGAAAATTTTCAACTTTTTTGAAGCCGAATTTCTTCATGAAAATTTTAAACTTTTTTGAAGCCGAATTTCTTCATGAAAATTTTCAACTTTTTTGAAGCCCAAATACTTCATGAAAATTTTCATCTTTTTTGAAGCCAAATTTCTTCATGAATATTTTCAATTGACCCACCCCCGCTAACGAAAAAGTTGAAAAAAGACGACACACCCCCCCCTTACGAAAAAGTTGAAAAAAGACGAAACACCCCCCCCCTTGCGAAAACTTTTTTGAAGCCGAATTTCTTCATGAAAATTTTCAACTTTTTTGAAGCCCAAATACTTCATGAAAATTTTCAACTGTTTTGAAGCTGAATTTCTTCATGAAAATTTTAAACTTTTTTGAAGCCGAATTTCTTCATGAAAATTTAAAAAAATTTTCAAGCCCAAATACTTCATGAAAATTTTCAACTTTTTTGAAGCCGAATTTCTTCATGAAAATTTTAAACTTTTTTGAAGCCGAATTTCTTAATGAAAATTTTCAACTTTTTTGAAGCCCAAATACTTCATGAAAATTTTCAACTTTTTTGAAGCCGAATTTCTTCATGAAAATTTTCAACTTTTTTGAAGCCGAATTTCTTCATGAAAATTTTAAACTTTTTTGAAGCCGAATTTCTTAATGAAAATTTTAAACTTTTTTGAAGCCCAAATACTTCATGAAAATTTTCAACTTTTTTGAAGCCGAATTTCTTCATGAATATTTTCAATTGACCCACCCCCCCTCACGAAAAAGTTGAAAAAAGACGAAACACCCCCCTCTTACGAAAAAGTTGAAAAAAGACGAAACACCCCCCCCTTACGAAAAAGTTGAAAAAAGACGAAACACCCCCCCCTTGCGAAAACTTTTCTGAAGCCGAATTTCTTAATGAAAGTTTTCAACTTTTTTGAAGCCCAAATACTTCATGAAAATCTTCAACTTTTTTGAAGCCGAATTTCTTCATGAATACTTTCAATTGACCCACCCCCCTCACGAAAAAGTTGAAAAAAGAAGAAACACCCCCCTCTTACGAAAAAGTTGAAAAAAGACGAAACACCCCCCCCTTACGAAAAAGTTGAAA
This sequence comes from Labrus mixtus, assembly GCF_963584025.1. Lineage (NCBI taxonomy): Eukaryota > Metazoa > Chordata > Actinopteri > Labriformes > Labridae > Labrus > Labrus mixtus. The sequence continues at coordinate 26,771,195 of NC_083628.1, forward strand.
AAAGACGAAACACCCCCCCTCACGAAAAAGTTGAAAAAAGACGAAACACCCCCCTCTTACGAAAAAGTTGAAAAAAGACGAAACACCCCCCCCTTACGAAAAAGTTGAAAAAAGACGAAACACCCCCCCTCACGAAAAAGTTGAAAAAAGACGAAACACCTCCCAGTTACGAAAACTTTTTTGAAGCCGAATTTCTTCATGAATATTTTCAACCTTTTTGAAGCCGAATTTCTTCATGAAAATTTTCAACTTTTTTGAAGCCTAAATACTACATGAAAATTTTAATCTTTTTTGAAGCCGAATTTCTTCATGAATATTTTCAACCTTTTTGAAGCCGAATTTCTTCATGAAAATTTTAAACTTTTTTGAAGCCCAAATACTTCATGAAAATTTTCAACTTTTTTGAAGCCGAATTTCTTCATGAAAATTTTAAACTTTTTTGAAGCCGAATTTCTTAATGAAAATTTTCAACTTTTTTGAAGCCCAAATACTTCATGAAAATTTTCAACTTTTTTGAAGCCGAATTTCTTCATGAAAATTTTCAACTTTTTTGAAGCCGAATTTCTTCATGAAAATTTTCAATTGACCCACCCCCCCTCACGAAAAAGTTGAAAAAAGACGAAACACCCCCCTCTTACGAAAAAGTTGAAAAAAGACGAAACACCCCCCCCCTTACGAAAACTTTTCTGAAGCCGAATTTCTTCATGAAAATTTTCAACTTTTTTGAAGCCCAAATACTTCATGAAAATTTTAAACTTTTTTGAAGCCCAAATACTTCATGAAAATTTTCAACTTTTTTGAAGCCAAATTTCTTCATGAATATTTTCAATTGACCCACCCCCCCTCACGAAAAAGTTGAAAAAAGACGAAACACCCCCCTCTTACGAAAAAGTTGAAAAAAGACGAAACACCCCCCCCCCTTGCGAAAACTTTTTTGGAGCCGAATTTCTTCATGAAAATTTTCAACTTTTTTGAAGCCCAAATACTTCATGAAAATTTTCAACTGTTTTGAAGCTGAATTTCTTCATGAAAATTTTAAACTTTTTTGAAGCCGAATTTCTTCATGAAAATTTAAAAAAATTTTCAAGCCCAAATACTTCATGAAAATTTTCAACTTTTTTGAAGCCGAATTTCTTCATGAAAATTTTAAACTTTTTTGAAGCCGAATTTCTTAATGAAAATTTTCAACTTTTTTGAAGCCCAAATACTTCATGAAAATTTTCAACTTTTTTGAAGCCGAATTTCTTCATGAAAATTTTCAACTTTTTTGAAGCCGAATTTCTTCATGAAAATTTTCAATTGACCCACCCCCCCTCACGAAAAAGTTGAAAAAAGACGAAACACCCCCCTCTTACGAAAAAGTTGAAAAAAGACGAAACACCCCCCCCCTTACGAAAACTTTTTTGAAGCCGAATTTCTTCATGAAAATTTTCAACTTTTTTGAAGCCCAAATACTTCATGAAAATTTTCAACTGTTTTGAAGCTGAATTTCTTCATGAAAATTTTAAACTTTTTTGAAGCCGAATTTCTTCATGAAAATTTAAAAAAATTTTCAAGCCCAAATACTTCATGAAAATTTTCAACTTTTTTGAAGCCGAATTTCTTCATGAAAATTTTAAACTTTTTTGAAGCCGAATTTCTTAATGAAAATTTTCAACTTTTTTGAAGCCCAAATACTTCATGAAAATTTTCAACTTTTTTGAAGCCGAATTTCTTCATGAAAATTTTCAACTTTTTTGAAGCCGAATTTCTTCATGAAAATTTTAAACTTTTTTGAAGCCGAATTTCTTAATGAAAATTTTAAACTTTTTTGAAGCCCAAATACTTCATGAAAATTTTCAACTTTTTTGAAGCCGAATTTCTTCATGAATATTTTCAATTGACCCACCCCCCCTCACGAAAAAGTTGAAAAAAGACGAAACACCCCCCTCTTACGAAAAAGTTGAAAAAAGACGAAACACCCCCCCCCTTACGAAAAAGTTGAAAAAAGACGAAACACCCCCCCCTTGCGAAAACTTTTTTGAAGCAGAATTTCTTAATGAAAGTTTTCAACTTTTTTGAAGCACAAATACTTCATGAAAATCTTCAACTTTTTTGAAGCCGAATTTCTTCATGAATACTTTCAATTGACCCACCCCCCTCACGAAAAAGTTGAAAAAAGACGAAACACCCCCCTCTTACGAAAAAGTTGAAAAAAGACGAAACACCCCCCTCTTACAAAAAAGTTGAAAAAAGACGAAACACCCCCCCCTTGCGAAAACTTTTTTGAAGCCGAATTACTTCATGAAAATTTTCAACTTTTTTGAAGCCCAAATACTTCATGAAAATTTTCAACTTTTTTGAAGCCCAAATAATTCATGAAAATTTTCAACTTTTTTGAAGCCAAATTTCTTCATGAATATTTTCAACTTTTTTGAAGCCCAAATACTTAATGAAAACGTTCAACTTTTTTGAAGCCCAAATACTTCATGAAAAATTTCAATTGACCAACCCCCCCCCTTATGAAAAAGTTGAAAAAAGAGGAAACACCCCCCCCTTGCGAAAACTTTTTTGAAGCCGAATTTCTTCATGAAAATTTTCAACTTTTTTGAAGCCGAATTTCTTCATCAAAATTTAAAACATTTTTGAAGTCCAAATATTTCATGAAAATTTTAAACTTTTTTGAAGCCGAATTTCTTCATGAAAATTTAAAACATTTTTGAAGCCCAAATACTTCATGAAAATGTTCAACTTTTTTGAAGCCGAATTTCTTCATGAATATTTTCAATTGACCCACCCCCCCTTACGAAAAAGTTGAAAAAAGACGAAACACCCCCCTCTTACGAAAAAGTGAAAAAAAAGACGAAACACCCCCCCCTTACGAAAACTTTTTTGAAGCCGAATTTCTTCATGAAAATTTTCAACTTTTTTGAAGCCCAAATACTTCATGAAAACGTTCATCTTTTTTGAAGCCGAATTTTTTCATGAAAATTTTCAACTTTTTTGAAGCCCAAATACTTCATGAAAACGTTCAACTTTTTTGAAGCCCAAATACTTCATGAAAAATTTCAATTGACCAACCCCCCCCCTTATGAAAAAGTTGAAAAAAGAGGAAACACCCCCCCCTTGCGAAAACTTTTTTGAAGCCGAATTTCTTCATGAAAATTTTCAACTTTTTTGAAGCCGAATTTCTTCATCAAAATTTAAAACATTTTTGAAGTCCAAATATTTCATGAAAATTTTAAACTTTTTTGAAGCCGAATTTCTTCATGAAAATTTAAAACATTTTTGAAGCCCAAATACTTCATGAAAATGTTCAACTTTTTTGAAGCCGAATTTCTTCATGAATATTTTCAATTGACCCACCCCCCCTTACGAAAAAGTTGAAAAAAGACGAAACACCCCCCTCTTACGAAAAAGTGAAAAAAAAGACGAAACACCCCCCCCTTACGAAAACTTTTTTGAAGCCGAATTTCTTCATGAAAATTTTCAACTTTTTTGAAGCCCAAATACTTCATGAAAACGTTCATCTTTTTTGAAGCCGAATTTTTTCATGAAAATTTTCAACTTTTTTGAAGCCCAAATACTTCATGAAAATTTTCATCTTTTTTGAAGCCGAATTTCTTCATGAAAATTTTAAACTTTTTTGAAGCCGAATTTCTTCATGAAAATTTAAAACATTTTTGAAGCCCAAATACTTCATGAAAATTTTCAACTTTTTTGAAGCTGAATTTCTTCATGAATATTTTCAATTGACCCACCCCCCCTCACGAAAAAGTTGAAAAAAGACGAAACACCCTTCTCTTACGAAAAAGTTGAAAAAAGACGAAACACCCCCCCCTTACGAAAAAGTTGAAAAAATACGAAACACCCCCCCCTTGCGAAAACTTTTTTGAAGCCGAATTTCTTCATGAAAATTTTCAACTTTTTTGAAGCCCAAATACTTCATGAAAATTTTCAACTGTTTTGAAGCCGAATTTCTTCATGAAAATTTTAAACTTTTTTGAAGCCGAATTTCTTCATGAAAATTTAAAACATTTTTGAAGCCCAAATACTTCATGAAAATTTTCAACTTTTTTGAAGCCGAATTTCTTCATGAATATTTTCAATTGACCCACCCCCCCTCACGAAAAAGTTGAAAAAAGACGAAACACCCCCCTCTTACGAAAAAGTGAAAAAAAAGACGAAACACCCCCCCCTTACGAAAACTTTTTTGAAGCCGAATTTCTTCATGAAAATTTTCAACTTTTTTGAAGCCCAAATACTTCATGAAAACGTTCATCTTTTTTGAAGCCGAATTTTTTCATTAAAATTTTCAACTTTTTTGAAGCCCAAATACTTCATGAAAATTTTCATCTTTTTTGAAGCCGAATTTCTTCATGAAAATTTTAAACTTTTTTGAAGCCGAATTTCTTCATGAAAATTTAAAACATTTTTGAAGCCCAAATACTTCATGAAAATTTTCAACTTTTTTGAAGCTGAATTTCTTCATGAATATTTTCAATTGACCCACCCCCTCTCACGAAAAAGTTGAAAAAAGACGAAACACCCCCCTCTTACGAAAAAGTTGAAAAAAGACGAAACACCCCCCCCTTACGAAAAAGTTGAAAAAATACGAAACACCCCCCCCTTGCGAAAACTTTTTTGAAGCCGAATTTCTTCATGAAAATTTTCAACTTTTTTGAAGCCCAAATACTTCATGAAAATTTTCAACTGTTTTGAAGCCGAATTTCTTCATGAAAATTTTAAACTTTTTTGAAACCGAATTTCTTCATGAAAATTTAAAAAAAATTTCAAGCCCAAATACTTCATGAAAATTTTCAACTTTTTTGAAGCCGAATTTCTTCATGAAAATTTTAAACTTTTTTGAAGACGAATTTCTTAATGAAAATTTTCAACTTTTTTGAAGCCCAAATACTTCATGAAAATTTTCAACTTTTTTGAAGCCGAATTTCTTCATGAAAATTTTCAACTTTTTTGAAGCCGAATTTCTTCATGAAAATTTAAAAAAAATTTCAAGCCCAAATACTTCATGAAAATTTTCAACTTTTTTGAAGCCGAATTTCTTCATGAAAATTTTAAACTTTTTTGAAGCCGAATTTCTTAATGAAAATTTTCAACTTTTTTGAAGCCCAAATACTTCATGAAAATTTTCATCTTTTTTGAAGCCAAATTTCTTCATGAATATTTTCAATTGACCCACCCCCGCTAACGAAAAAGTTGAAAAAAGACGACACACCCCCCCCTTACGAAAAAGTTGAAAAAAGACGAAACACCCCCCCTCACGAAAAAGTTGAAAAAAGACGAAACACCCCCCTCTTACGAAAAAGTTGAAAAAAGACGAAACACCCCCCCCTTACGAAAAAGTTGAAAAAAGACGAAACACCCCCCCTCACGAAAAAGTTGAAAAAAGACGAAACACCTCCCAGTTACGAAAACTTTTTTGAAGCCGAATTTCTTCATGAATATTTTCAACCTTTTTGAAGCCGAATTTCTTCATGAAAATTTTCAACTTTTTTGAAGCCTAAATACTACATGAAAATTTTAATCTTTTTTGAAGCCGAATTTCTTCATGAATATTTTCAACCTTTTTGAAGCCGAATTTCTTCATGAAAATTTTAAACTTTTTTGAAGCCCAAATACTTCATGAAAATTTTCAACTTTTTTGAAGCCAAATTTCTTCATGAATATTTTCAATTGACCCACCCCCCCTCACGAAAAAGTTGAAAAAAGACGAAACACCCCCCTCTTACGAAAAAGTTGAAAAAAGACGAAACACCCCCCCCCCTTGCGAAAACTTTTTTGAAGCCGAATTTCTTCATGAAAATTTTCAACTTTTTTGAAGCCCAAATACTTCATGAAAATTTTCAACTGTTTTGAAGCTGAATTTCTTCATGAAAATTTTAAACTTTTTTGAAGCCGAATTTCTTCATGAAAATTTAAAAAAATTTTCAAGCCCAAATACTTCATGAAAATTTTCAACTTTTTTGAAGCCGAATTTCTTCATGAAAATTTTAAACTTTTTTGAAGCCGAATTTCTTAATGAAAATTTTCAACTTTTTTGAAGCCCAAATACTTCATGAAAATTTTCAACTTTTTTGAAGCCGAATTTCTTCATGAAAATTTTCAACTTTTTTGAAGCCGAATTTCTTCATGAAAATTTTCAATTGACCCACCCCCCCTCACGAAAAAGTTGAAAAAAGACGAAACACCCCCCTCTTACGAAAAAGTTGAAAAAAGACGAAACACCCCCCCCCTTACGAAAACTTTTCTGAAGCCGAATTTCTTCATGAAAATTTTCAACTTTTTTGAAGCCCAAATACTTCATGAAAATTTTAAACTTTTTTGAAGCCCAAATACTTCATGAAAATTTTCAACTTTTTTGAAGCCAAATTTCTTCATGAATATTTTCAATTGACCCACCCCCCCTCACGAAAAAGTTGAAAAAAGACGAAACACCCCCCTCTTACGAAAAAGTTGAAAAAAGACGAAACACCCCCCCCCCTTGCGAAAACTTTTTTGAAGCCGAATTTCTTCATGAAAATTTTCAACTTTTTTGAAGCCCAAATACTTCATGAAAATTTTCAACTGTTTTGAAGCTGAATTTCTTCATGAAAATTTTAAACTTTTTTGAAGCCGAATTTCTTCATGAAAATTTAAAAAAATTTTCAAGCCCAAATACTTCATGAAAATTTTCAACTTTTTTGAAGCCGAATTTCTTCATGAAAATTTTAAACTTTTTTGAAGCCGAATTTCTTAATGAAAATTTTCAACTTTTTTGAAGCCCAAATACTTCATGAAAATTTTCAACTTTTTTGAAGCCGAATTTCTTCATGAAAATTTTCAACTTTTTTGAAGCCGAATTTCTTCATGAAAATTTTCAATTGACCCACCCCCCCTCACGAAAAAGTTGAAAAAAGACGAAACACCCCCCTCTTACGAAAAAGTTGAAAAAAGACGAAACACCCCCCCCCTTACGAAAACTTTTTTGAAGCCGAATTTCTTCATGAAAATTTTCAACTTTTTTGAAGCCCAAATACTTCATGAAAATTTTCAACTGTTTTGAAGCTGAATTTCTTCATGAAAATTTTAAACTTTTTTGAAGCCGAATTTCTTCATGAAAATTTAAAAAAATTTTCAAGCCCAAATACTTCATGAAAATTTTCAACTTTTTTGAAGCCGAATTTCTTCATGAAAATTTTAAACTTTTTTGAAGCCGAATTTCTTAATGAAAATTTTCAACTTTTTTGAAGCCCAAATACTTCATGAAAATTTTCAACTTTTTTGAAGCCGAATTTCTTCATGAAAATTTTCAACTTTTTTGAAGCCGAATTTCTTCATGAAAATTTTAAACTTTTTTGAAGCCGAATTTCTTAATGAAAATTTTAAACTTTTTTGAAGCCCAAATACTTCATGAAAATTTTCAACTTTTTTGAAGCCGAATTTCTTCATGAATATTTTCAATTGACCCACCCCCCCTCACGAAAAAGTTGAAAAAAGACGAAACACCCCCCTCTTACGAAAAAGTTGAAAAAAGACGAAACACCCCCCCCCTTACGAAAAAGTTGAAAAAAGACGAAACACCCCCCCCTTGCGAAAACTTTTTTGAAGCAGAATTTCTTAATGAAAGTTTTCAACTTTTTTGAAGCCCAAATACTTCATGAAAATCTTCAACTTTTTTGAAGCCGAATTTCTTCATGAATACTTTCAATTGACCCACCCCCCTCACGAAAAAGTTGAAAAAAGACGAAACACCCCCCTCTTACGAAAAAGTTGAAAAAAGACGAAACACCCCCCTCTTACAAAAAAGTTGAAAAAAGACGAAACACCCCCCCCTTGCGAAAACTTTTTTGAAGCCGAATTACTTCATGAAAATTTTCAACTTTTTTGAAGCCCAAATACTTCATGAAAATGTTCAACTTTTTTGAAGCCGAATTTCTTCATGAAAATTTTCAACTTTTTTGAAGCCCAAATAATTCATGAAAATTTTCAACTTTTTTGAAGCCAAATTTCTTCATGAATATTTTCAACTTTTTTGAAGCCCATATACTTCCTGAAAATTTTCAACTTTTTTGAAGCCCAAATACTTCATGAATATTTTCAACTTTTTTGAAGCCCAAATACTTAATGAAAACGTTCAACTTTTTTGAAGCCCAAATACTTCATGAAAAATTTCAATTGACCAACCCCCCCCCTTATGAAAAAGTTGAAAAAAGAGGAAACACCCCCCCCTTGCGAAAACTTTTTTGAAGCCGAATTTCTTCATGAAAATTTTCAACTTTTTTGAAGCCGAATTTCTTCATCAAAATTTAAAACATTTTTGAAGTCCAAATATTTCATGAAAATTTTAAACTTTTTTGAAGCCGAATTTCTTCATGAAAATTTAAAACATTTTTGAAGCCCAAATACTTCATGAAAATTTTCAACTTTTTTGAAGCCCAAATACTTCATGAAAATTTTCAACTTTTTTGAAGCCAAATTTCTTCATGAATATTTTCAATTGACCCACCCCCCCTCACGAAAAAGTTGAAAAAAGACGAAACACCCCCCTCTTACGAAAAAGTTGAAAAAAGACGAAACACCCCCCCCCCTTGCGAAAACTTTTTTGAAGCCGAATTTCTTCATGAAAATTTTCAACTTTTTTGAAGCCCAAATACTTCATGAAAATTTTCAACTGTTTTGAAGCTGAATTTCTTCATGAAAATTTTAAACTTTTTTGAAGCCGAATTTCTTCATGAAAATTTAAAAAAATTTTCAAGCCCAAATACTTCATGAAAATTTTCAACTTTTTTGAAGCCGAATTTCTTCATGAAAATTTTAAACTTTTTTGAAGCCGAATTTCTTAATGAAAATTTTCAACTTTTTTGAAGCCCAAATACTTCATGAAAATTTTCAACTTTTTTGAAGCCGAATTTCTTCATGAAAATTTTCAACTTTTTTGAAGCCGAATTTCTTCATGAAAATTTTCAATTGACCCACCCCCCCTCACGAAAAAGTTGAAAAAAGACGAAACACCCCCCTCTTACGAAAAAGTTGAAAAAAGACGAAACACCCCCCCCCTTACGAAAACTTTTTTGAAGCCGAATTTCTTCATGAAAATTTTCAACTTTTTTGAAGCCCAAATACTTCATGAAAATTTTCAACTGTTTTGAAGCTGAATTTCTTCATGAAAATTTTAAACTTTTTTGAAGCCGAATTTCTTCATGAAAATTTAAAAAAATTTTCAAGCCCAAATACTTCATGAAAATTTTCAACTTTTTTGAAGCCGAATTTCTTCATGAAAATTTTAAACTTTTTTGAAGCCGAATTTCTTAATGAAAATTTTCAACTTTTTTGAAGCCCAAATACTTCATGAAAATTTTCAACTTTTTTGAAGCCGAATTTCTTCATGAAAATTTTCAACTTTTTTGAAGCCGAATTTCTTCATGAAAATTTTAAACTTTTTTGAAGCCGAATTTCTTAATGAAAATTTTAAACTTTTTTGAAGCCCAAATACTTCATGAAAATTTTCAACTTTTTTGAAGCCGAATTTCTTCATGAATATTTTCAATTGACCCACCCCCCCTCACGAAAAAGTTGAAAAAAGACGAAACACCCCCCTCTTACGAAAAAGTTGAAAAAAGACGAAACACCCCCCCCCTTACGAAAAAGTTGAAAAAAGACGAAACACCCCCCCCTTGCGAAAACTTTTTTGAAGCAGAATTTCTTAATGAAAGTTTTCAACTTTTTTGAAGCCCAAATACTTCATGAAAATCTTCAACTTTTTTGAAGCCGAATTTCTTCATGAATACTTTCAATTGACCCACCCCCCTCACGAAAAAGTTGAAAAAAGACGAAACACCCCCCTCTTACGAAAAAGTTGAAAAAAGACGAAACACCCCCCTCTTACAAAAAAGTTGAAAAAAGACGAAACACCCCCCCCTTGCGAAAACTTTTTTGAAGCCGAATTACTTCATGAAAATTTTCAACTTTTTTGAAGCCCAAATACTTCATGAAAATGTTCAACTTTTTTGAAGCCGAATTTCTTCATGAAAATTTTCAACTTTTTTGAAGCCCAAATAATTCATGAAAATTTTCAACTTTTTTGAAGCCAAATTTCTTCATGAATATTTTCAACTTTTTTGAAGCCCATATACTTCCTGAAAATTTTCAACTTTTTTGAAGCCCAAATACTTCATGAATATTTTCAACTTTTTTGAAGCCCAAATACTTAATGAAAACGTTCAACTTTTTTGAAGCCCAAATACTTCATGAAAAATTTCAATTGACCAACCCCCCCCCTTATGAAAAAGTTGAAAAAAGAGGAAACACCCCCCCCTTGCGAAAACTTTTTTGAAGCCGAATTTCTTCATGAAAATTTTCAACTTTTTTGAAGCCGAATTTCTTCATCAAAATTTAAAACATTTTTGAAGTCCAAATATTTCATGAAAATTTTAAACTTTTTTGAAGCCGAATTTCTTCATGAAAATTTAAAACATTTTTGAAGCCCAAATACTTCATGAAAATTTTCAACTTTTTTGAAGCCGAATTTCTTCATGAATATTTTCAATTGACCCACCCCCCCTCACGAAAAAGTTGAAAAAAGACGAAACACCCCCCTCTTACGAAAAAGTGAAAAAAAAGACGAAACACCCCCCCCTTACGAAAACTTTTTTGAAGCCGAATTTCTTCATGAAAATTTTCAACTTTTTTGAAGCCCAAATACTTCATGAAAACGTTCATCTTTTTTGAAGCCGAATTTTTTCATGAAAATTTTCAACTTTTTTGAAGCCCAAATACTTCATGAAAATTTTCATCTTTTTTGAAGCCGAATTTCTTCATGAAAATTTTAAACTTTTTTGAAGCCGAATTTCTTCATGAAAATTTAAAACATTTTTGAAGCCCAAATACTTCATGAAAATTTTCAACTTTTTTGAAGCTGAATTTCTTCATGAATATTTTCAATTGACCCACCCCCCCTCACGAAAAAGTTGAAAAAAGACGAAACACCCTTCTCTTACGAAAAAGTTGAAAAAAGACGAAACACCCCCCCCTTACGAAAAAGTTGAAAAAATACGAAACACCCCCCCCTTGCGAAAACTTTTTTGAAGCCGAATTTCTTCATGAAAATTTTCAACTTTTTTGAAGCCCAAATACTTCATGAAAATTTTAAACTGTTTTGAAGCCGAATTTCTTCATGAAAATTTTAAACTTTTTTGAAGCCGAATTTCTTCATGAAAATTTAAAAAAAATTTCAAGCCCAAATACTTCATGAAAATTTTCAACTTTTTTGAAGCCGAATTTCTTCATGAAAATTTTAAACTTTTTTGAAGACGAATTTCTTAATGAAAATTTTCAACTTTTTTGAAGCCCAAATACTTCATGAAAATTTTCAACTTTATTGAAGCCGAATTTCTTCATGAAAATTTTCAACTTTTTTGAAGCCGAATTTCTTCATGAAAATTTAAAAAAAATTTCAAGCCCAAATACTTCATGAAAATTTTCAACTTTTTTGAAGCCGAATTTCTTCATGAAAATTTTAAACTTTTTTGAAGCCGAATTTCTTAATGAAAATTTTCAACTTTTTTGAAGCCCAAATACTTCATGAAAATTTTCAACTTTTTTGAAGCCCAAATACTTCATGAAAATTTTCATCTTTTTTGAAGCCAAATTTCTTCATGAATATTTTCAATTGACCCACCCCCGCTAACGAAAAAGTTGAAAAAAGACGACACACCCCCCCCTTACGAAAAAGTTGAAAAAAGACGAAACACCCCCCCCTTTGCGAAAACTTTTTTGAAGCCGAATTTCTTCATGAAAATTTTCAACTTTTTTGAAGCCCAAATACTTCATGAAAATTTTCAACTGTTTTGAAGCCGAATTTCTTCATGAAAATTTTAAACTTTTTTGAAGCCTAATTTCTTCATGAAAATTTAAAAAAATTTTCAAGCCCAAATACTTCATGAAAATTTTCAACTTTTTTGAAACCGAATTTCTTCATGAAAATTTTAAACTTTTTTGAAGCCGAATTTCTTAATGAAAATTTTCAACTTTTTTGAAGCCCAAATACTTCATGAAAATTTTCAACTGTTTTGAAGCCGAATTTCTTCATGAAAATTTTTAACTTTTTTGAAGCCGAATTTCTTCATGAATATTTTCAATTGACCCACCCCCCCTCACGAAAAAGTTGAAAAAAGACGAAACACCCCCCTCTTACGAAAAAGTTGAAAAAAGACGAAACACCCCCCCTTTAGGAAAAAGTTGAAAAAAGACGAAACACCCCCCCCTTGCGAAAACTTTTTTGAAGCCGAATTTCTTCATGAATACTTTCAATTGACCCACCCCCCTCACGAAAAAGTTGAAAAAAGACGAAACACCCCCCTCTTACGAAAAAGTTGAAAAAAGACGAAACACCCCCCCCTCACGAAAAAGTTGAAAAAAGACGAAACACCCCCCCCTTAGGAAAAAGTTGAAAAAATACGAAACACCCCCCCCTTGCGAAAACTTTTTTGAAGCCGAATTTCTTCATGAAAATTTTCAACTTTTTTGAAGCTCAAATACTTCATGAAAATTTTCAACTTTTTTGAAGCCGAATTTCTTCATGAATACTTTCAATTGACCCACCCCCCTCACGAAAAAGTTGAAAAAAGACGAAACACCCCCCTCTTACGAAAAAGTTGAAAAAAGACGAAACACCCCCCCCTCACGAAAAAGTTGAAAAAAGACGAAACACCCCCCCTCACGAAAAAGTTGAAAAAAGACGAAACACCTCCCAGTTACGAAAACTTTTTTGAAGCCGAATTTCTTCATGAAAATTTTAAACTTTTTTGAAGCGTCAATACTTCATGAAAATTTTAAACTTTTTTGAAGCCGAATTTCCTCATGAATATTTTCAACCTTTTTGAAGCCGAATTTCTTCATGAAAATTTTCAACTTTTTTGAAGCCTAAATACTACATGAAAATTTTAATCTTTTTTGAAGCCGCATTTCTTCATGAATATTTTCAACTTTTTTGAAGCCGAATTTCTTCATGAATATTTTCAATTGACCCACCCCCCCTCACGAAAAAGTAGAAAAAAGACGAAACACCCCCCTCTTACGAAAAAGTTGAAAAAAGACGAAACACCCCCCCTTTACGAAAAAGTTGAAAAAAGACGAAACACCCCCCCCTTGCGAAAACTTTTTTGAAGCCGAATTTCTTCATGAATACTTTCAATTGACCCACCCCCCTCACGAAAAAGTTGAAAAAAGACGAAACACCTCCCCCTTACGAAAACTTTTTTGAAGCCGAATTTCTTCATGAAAATTTTAAACTTTTTTGAAGCCTCAATACTTCATGAAAATTTTAAAATTTTTTGAAGCCGAATTTCTTCATGAATATTTTCAACCTTTTTGAAGCCGAATTTCTTCATGAAAATTTTAAACTTTTTTAAAGCCCAAATACTTCATGAAAATTTTCAACTTTTTTGAAAACGAATTTCTTCATGAATATTTTCAATTGACCCACTCCCCCTCACGAAAAAGTTGAAAAAAGACGAAACACCCCCCCTCACGAAAAAGTTGAAAAAAGACGAAACACCTCCCCCTTACGAAAACTTTTTTGAAGCCGAATTTCTTCATGAAAATTTTCATCTTTTTTGAAGCCTAAATACTTCATGAAAATTTTAATCTTTTTTGAAGCCGAATTTCTTCATGAATATTTTCAACCTTTTTGAAGCCGAATTTCTTCATGAAAATTTTAAACTTTTTTGAAGCCCAAATACTTCATGAAAATTTTCAACTTTTTTGAAGCCGAATTTCTTCATGAATATTTTCAATTGACCCACCCCCCTCACGAAAAAGTTGAAAAAAGACGAAACACCCTCCTCTTACGAAAAAGTTGAAAAAAGACGAAACACCCCCCCCTTACGAAAAAGTTGAAAAAAGACGAAACACCCCCCCCTTACGAAAAAGTTGAAAAAAGACGAAACACCCCCCCCTTGCGAAAACTTTTTTGAATCCGAATTTCTTCATGAAAATTTTCAACTTTTTTGAAGCCTAAATACTTCATGAAAATTTTCATCTTTTTTGAAGACAAATTTCTTCATGAATATTTTCAATTGACCCACCCCCGCTTACGAAACAGTTGAAAAAAGACGAAACACCCCCCCTTACGAAAAAGTTGAAAAAAGACGAAACACCCCCCCTCACGAAAAAGTTGAAAAAAGACGAAACACCTCCCCCTTACGAAAACTTTTTTGAAGCCGAATTTCTTCATGAAAATTTTAAACTTTTTTGAAGCCTCAATACTTCATGAAAATTTTAAACTTTTTTGAAGCCGAATTTCTTCATGAATATTTTCAACCTTTTTGAAGCCGAATTTCTTCATGAAAATTTTCAACTTTTTTGAAGCCCAAATACTTCTTGAAAATCTTCAACTTTTTTGAAGCCGAATTTCTTCATGAATACTTTCAATTGACCCACCCCCCTCACGAAAAAGTTGAAAAAAGACGAAACACCCCCCTCTTACGAAAAAGTTGAAAAAAGACGAAACACCCCCACCTTACGAAAAAGTTGAAAAAAGACGAAACACCCCCCCTTACGAAAAAGTTGAAAAAAGACGAAACACCCCCCCTCACGAAAAAGTTGAAAAAAGACGAAACACCTCCCCCTTACGAAAACTTTTTTGAAGCCGAATTTCTTCATGAAAATTTTCAACTTTTTTGAAGCGTCAATACTTCATGAAAATTTTAAACTTTTTTGAAGCCGAATTTCCTCATGAATATTTTCAACCTTTTTGAAGCCGAATTTCTTCATGAAAATTTTCAACTTTTTTGAAGCCTAAATACTACATGAAAATTTTAATCTTTTTTGAAGCCGCATTTCTTCATGAATATTTTCAACCTTTTTGAAGCCGAATTTCTTCATGAAAATTTTAAACTTTTTTGAAGCCCAAATACTTCATGAAAATTTTCAACTTTTTTGAAGCCGAATTTCTTCATGAATATTTTCAATTGACCCACCCCCCCTCACGAAAAAGTTGAAAAAAGACGAAACACCCCCCTCTTACGAAAAAGTTGAAAAAAGACGAAACACCCCCCCTTTACGAAAAAGTTGAAAAAAGACGAAACACCCCCCCCTTGCGAAAACTTTTTTGAAGCCGAATTTCTTCATGAATACTTTCAATTGACCCACCCCCCTCACGAAAAAGTTGAAAAAAGACGAAACACCTCCCCCTTACGAAAACTTTTTTGAAGCCGAATTTCTTCATGAAAATTTTAAACTTTTTTGAAGCCTCAATACTTCATGAAAATTTTAAAATTTTTTGAAGCCGAATTTCTTCATGAATATTTTCAACCTTTTTGAAGCCGAATTTCTTCATGAAAATTTTAAACTTTTTTAAAGCCCAAATACTTCATGAAAATTTTCAACTTTTTTGAAAACGAATTTCTTCATGAATATTTTCAATTGACCCACTCCCCCTCACGAAAAAGTTGAAAAAAGACGAAACACCCCCCCTCACGAAAAAGTTGAAAAAAGACGAAACACCTCCCCCTTACGAAAACTTTTTTGAAGCCGAATTTCTTCATGAAAATTTTCATCTTTTTTGAAGCCTAAATACTTCATGAAAATTTTAATCTTTTTTGAAGCCGAATTTCTTCATGAATATTTTCAACCTTTTTGAAGCCGAATTTCTTCATGAAAATTTTAAACTTTTTTGAAGCCCAAATACTTCATGAAAATTTTCAACTTTTTTGAAGCCGAATTTCTTCATGAATATTTTCAATTGACCCACCCCCCTCACGAAAAAGTTGAAAAAAGACGAAACACCCTCCTCTTACGAAAAAGTTGAAAAAAGACGAAACACCCCCCCCTTACGAAAAAGTTGAAAAAAGACGAAACACCCCCCCCTTACGAAAAAGTTGAAAAAAGACGAAACACCCCCCCCTTGCGAAAACTTTTTTGAATCCGAATTTCTTCATGAAAATTTTAAACTTTTTTGAAGCCGAATTTCCTCATGAATATTTTCAACCTTTTTGAAGCCGAATTTCTTCATGAAAATTTTCAACTTTTTTGAAGCCTAAATACTACATGAAAATTTTAATCTTTTTTGAAGCCGCATTTCTTCATGAATATTTTCAACCTTTTTGAAGCCGAATTTCTTCATGAAAATTTTAAACTTTTTTGAAGCCCAAATACTTCATGAAAATTTTCAACTTTTTTGAAGCCGAATTTCTTCATGAATATTTTCAATTGACCCACCCCCCCTCACGAAAAAGTTGAAAAAAGACGAAACACCCCCCTCTTACGAAAAAGTTGAAAAAAGACGAAACACCCCCCCTTTACGAAAAAGTTGAAAAAAGACGAAACACCCCCCCCTTGCGAAAACTTTTTTGAAGCCGAATTTCTTCATGAATACTTTCAATTGACCCACCCCCCTCACGAAAAAGTTGAAAAAAGACGAAACACCTCCCCCTTACGAAAACTTTTTTGAAGCCGAATTTCTTCATGAAAATTTTAAACTTTTTTGAAGCCTCAATACTTCATGAAAATTTTAAAAATTTTTGAAGCCGAATTTCTTCATGAATATTTTCAACCTTTTTGAAGCCGAATTTCTTCATGAAAATTTTAAACTTTTTTAAAGCCCAAATACTTCATGAAAATTTTCAACTTTTTTGAAAACGAATTTCTTCATGAATATTTTCAATTGACCCACTCCCCCTCACGAAAAAGTTGAAAAAAGACGAAACACCCCCCCTCACGAAAAAGTTGAAAAAAGACGAAACACCTCCCCCTTACGAAAACTTTTTTGAAGCCGAATTTCTTCATGAAAATTTTCATCTTTTTTGAAGCCTAAATACTTCATGAAAATTTTAATCTTTTTTGAAGCCGAATTTCTTCATGAATATTTTCAACCTTTTTGAAGCCGAATTTCTTCATGAAAATTTTAAACTTTTTTGAAGCCCAAATACTTCATGAAAATTTTCAACTTTTTTGAAGCCGAATTTCTTCATGAATATTTTCAATTGACCCACCCCCCTCACGAAAAAGTTGAAAAAAGACGAAACACCCTCCTCTTACGAAAAAGTTGAAAAAAGACGAAACACCCCCCCCTTACGAAAAAGTTGAAAAAAGACGAAACACCCCCCCCCTTACGAAAAAGTTGAAAAAAGACGAAACACCCCCCCCTTGCGAAAACTTTTTTGAATCCGAATTTCTTCATGAAAATTTTCAACTTTTTTGAAGCCTAAATACTTCATGAAAATTTTCATCTTTTTTGAAGACAAATTTCTTCATGAATATTTTCAATTGACCCACCCCCGCTTACGAAACAGTTGAAAAAAGACGAAACACCCCCCCTTACGAAAAAGTTGAAAAAAGACGAAACACCCCCCCTCACGAAAAAGTTGAAAAAAGACGAAACACCTCCCCCTTACGAAAACTTTTTTGAAGCCGAATTTCTTCATGAAAATTTTAAACTTTTTTGAAGCCTCAATACTTCATGAAAATTTTAAACTTTTTTGAAGCCGAATTTCTTCATGAATATTTTCAACCTTTTTGAAGCCGAATTTCTTCATGAAAATTTTAAACTTTTTTGAAGCCCAAATACTTCATGAAAATCTTCAACTTTTTTGAAGCCGAATTTCTTCATGAATACTTTCAATTGACCCACCCCCCTCACGAAAAAGTTGAAAAAAGACGAAACACCCCCCTCTTACGAAAAAGTTGAAAAAAGACGAAACACCCCCACCTTACGAAAAAGTTGAAAAAAGACGAAACACCCCCCCTTACGAAAAAGTTGAAAAAAGACGAAACACCCCCCCTCACGAAAAAGTTGAAAAAAGACGAAACACCTCCCCCTTACGAAAACTTTTTTGAAGCCGAATTTCTTCATGAAAATTTTCAACTTTTTTGAAGCGTCAATACTTCATGAAAATTTTAAACTTTTTTGAAGCCGAATTTCCTCATGAATATTTTCAACCTTTTTGAAGCCGAATTTCTTCATGAAAATTTTCAACTTTTTTGAAGCCTAAATACTACATGAAAATTTTAATCTTTTTTGAAGCCGCATTTCTTCATGAATATTTTCAACCTTTTTGAAGCCGAATTTCTTCATGAAAATTTTAAACTTTTTTGAAGCCCAAATACTTCATGAAAATTTTCAACTTTTTTGAAGCCGAATTTCTTCATGAATATTTTCAATTGACCCACCCCCCCTCACGAAAAAGTTGAAAAAAGACGAAACACCCCCCTCTTACGAAAAAGTTGAAAAAAGACGAAACACCCCCCCTTTACGAAAAAGTTGAAAAAAGACGAAACACCCCCCCCTTGCGAAAACTTTTTTGAAGCCGAATTTCTTCATGAATACTTTCAATTGACCCACCCCCCTCACGAAAAAGTTGAAAAAAGACGAAACACCTCCCCCTTACGAAAACTTTTTTGAAGCCGAATTTCTTCATGAAAATTTTAAACTTTTTTGAAGCCTCAATACTTCATGAAAATTTTAAAATTTTTTGAAGCCGAATTTCTTCATGAATATTTTCAACCTTTTTGAAGCCGAATTTCTTCATGAAAATTTTAAACTTTTTTAAAGCCCAAATACTTCATGAAAATTTTCAACTTTTTTGAAAACGAATTTCTTCATGAATATTTTCAATTGACCCACTCCCCCTCACGAAAAAGTTGAAAAAAGACGAAACACCCCCCCTCACGAAAAAGTTGAAAAAAGACGAAACACCTCCCCCTTACGAAAACTTTTTTGAAGCCGAATTTCTTCATGAAAATTTTCATCTTTTTTGAAGCCTAAATACTTCATGAAAATTTTAATCTTTTTTGAAGCCGAATTTCTTCATGAATATTTTCAACCTTTTTGAAGCCGAATTTCTTCATGAAAATTTTAAACTTTTTTGAAGCCCAAATACTTCATGAAAATTTTCAACTTTTTTGAAGCCGAATTTCTTCATGAATATTTTCAATTGACCCACCCCCCTCACGAAAAAGTTGAAAAAAGACGAAACACCCTCCTCTTACGAAAAAGTTGAAAAAAGACGAAACACCCCCCCCTTACGAAAAAGTTGAAAAAAGACGAAACACCCCCCCCTTACGAAAAAGTTGAAAAAAGACGAAACACCCCCCCCTTGCGAAAACTTTTTTGAATCCGAATTTCTTCATGAAAATTTTAAACTTTTTTGAAGCCGAATTTCCTCATGAATATTTTCAACCTTTTTGAAGCCGAATTTCTTCATGAAAATTTTCAACTTTTTTGAAGCCTAAATACTACATGAAAATTTTAATCTTTTTTGAAGCCGCATTTCTTCATGAATATTTTCAACCTTTTTGAAGCCGAATTTCTTCATGAAAATTTTAAACTTTTTTGAAGCCCAAATACTTCATGAAAATTTTGAACTTTTTTGAAGCCGAATTTCTTCATGAATATTTTCAATTGACCCACCCCCCCTCACGAAAAAGTTGAAAAAAGACGAAACACCCCCCTCTTACGAAAAAGTTGAAAAAAGACGAAACACCCCCCCTTTACGAAAAAGTTGAAAAAAGACGAAACACCCCCCCCTTGCGAAAACTTTTTTGAAGCCGAATTTCTTCATGAATACTTTCAATTGACCCACCCCCCTCACGAAAAAGTTGAAAAAAGACGAAACACCTCCCCCTTACGAAAACTTTTTTGAAGCCGAATTTCTTCATGAAAATTTTAAACTTTTTTGAAGCCTCAATACTTCATGAAAATTTTAAAATTTTTTGAAGCCGAATTTCTTCATGAATATTTTCAACCTTTTTGAAGCCGAATTTCTTCATGAAAATTTTAAACTTTTTTAAAGCCCAAATACTTCATGAAAATTTTCAACTTTTTTGAAAACGAATTTCTTCATGAATATTTTCAATTGACCCACTCCCCCTCACGAAAAAGTTGAAAAAAGACGAAACACCCCCCCTCACGAAAAAGTTGAAAAAAGACGAAACACCTCCCCCTTACGAAAACTTTTTTGAAGCCGAATTTCTTCATGAAAATTTTCATCTTTTTTGAAGCCTAAATACTTCATGAAAATTTTAATCTTTTTTGAAGCCGAATTTCTTCATGAATATTTTCAACCTTTTTGAAGCCGAATTTCTTCATGAAAATTTTAAACTTTTTTGAAGCCCAAATACTTCATGAAAATTTTCAACTTTTTTGAAGCCGAATTTCTTCATGAATATTTTCAATTGACCCACCCCCCTCACGAAAAAGTTGAAAAAAGACGAAACACCCTCCTCTTACGAAAAAGTTGAAAAAAGACGAAACACCCCCCCCTTACGAAAAAGTTGAAAAAAGACGAAACACCCCCCCCTTACGAAAAAGTTGAAAAAAGACGAAACACCCCCCCCTTGCGAAAACTTTTTTGAATCCGAATTTCTTCATGAAAATTTTCAACTTTTTTGAAGCCTAAATACTTCATGAAAATTTTCATCTTTTTTGAAGACAAATTTCTTCATGAATATTTTCAATTGACCCACCCCCGCTTACGAAACAGTTGAAAAAAGACGAAACACCCCCCCTTACGAAAAAGTTGAAAAAAGACGAAACACCCCCCCTCACGAAAAAGTTGAAAAAAGACGAAACACCTCCCCCTTACGAAAACTTTTTTGAAGCCGAATTTCTTCATGAAAATTTTAAACTTTTTTGAAGCCTCAATACTTCATGAAAATTTTAAACTTTTTTGAAGCCGAATTTCTTCATGAATATTTTCAACCTTTTTGAAGCCGAATTTCTTCATGAAAATTTTCAACTTTTTTGAAGCCCAAATACTTCATGAAAATTTTCAACTTTTTTGAAAACGAATTTCTTCATGAATACTTTCAATTGACCCACCCCCCTCACGAAAAAGTTGAAAAAAGACGAAACACCTCCCCCTTACGAAAACTTTTTTGAAGCCGAATTTCTTCATGAAAATTTTAAACTTTTTTGAAGCCTCAATACTTCATGAAAATTTTAAAATTTTTTGAAGCCGAATTTCTTCATGAATATTTTCAACCTTTTTGAAGCCGAATTTCTTCATGAAAATTTTAAACTTTTTTAAAGCCCAAATACTTCATGAAAATTTTCAACTTTTTTGAAAACGAATTTCTTCATGAATATTTTCAATTGACCCACTCCCCCTCACGAAAAAGTTGAAAAAAGACGAAACACCCCCCCTCACGAAAAAGTTGAAAAAAGACGAAACACCTCCCCCTTACGAAAACTTTTTTGAAGCCGAATTTCTTCATGAAAATTTTCATCTTTTTTGAAGCCTAAATACTTCATGAAAATTTTAATCTTTTTTGAAGCCGAATTTCTTCATGAATATTTTCAACCTTTTTGAAGCCGAATTTCTTCATGAAAATTTTAAACTTTTTTGAAGCCCAAATACTTCATGAAAATTTTCAACTTTTTTGAAGCCGAATTTCTTCATGAATATTTTCAATTGACCCACCCCCCTCACGAAAAAGTTGAAAAAAGACGAAACACCCTCCTCTTACGAAAAAGTTGAAAAAAGACGAAACACCCCCCCCTTACGAAAAAGTTGAAAAAAGACGAAACACCCCCCCCTTACGAAAAAGTTGAAAAAAGACGAAACACCCCCCCCTTGCGAAAACTTTTTTGAATCCGAATTTCTTCATGAAAATTTTCAACTTTTTTGAAGCCTAAATACTTCATGAAAATTTTCATCTTTTTTGAAGACAAATTTCTTCATGAATATTTTCAATTGACCCACCCCCGCTTACGAAACAGTTGAAAAAAGACGAAACACCCCCCCTTACGAAAAAGTTGAAAAAAGACGAAACACCCCCCCTCACGAAAAAGTTGAAAAAAGACGAAACACCTCCCCCTTACGAAAACTTTTTTGAAGCCGAATTTCTTCATGAAAATTTTAAACTTTTTTGAAGCCTCAATACTTCATGAAAATTTTAAACTTTTTTGAAGCCGAATTTCTTCATGAATATTTTCAACCTTTTTGAAGCCGAATTTCTTCATGAAAATTTTCAACTTTTTTGAAGCCCAAATACTTCATGAAAATCTTCAACTTTTTTGAAGCCGAATTTCTTCATGAATACTTTCAATTGACCCACCCCCCTCACGAAAAAGTTGAAAAAAGACGAAACACCCCCCTCTTACGAAAAAGTTGAAAAAAGACGAAACACCCCCACCTTACGAAAAAGTTGAAAAAAGACGAAACACCCCCCCTTACGAAAAAGTTGAAAAAAGACGAAACACCCCCCCTCACGAAAAAGTTGAAAAAAGACGAAACACCTCCCCCTTACGAAAACTTTTTTGAAGCCGAATTTCTTCATGAAAATTTTCAACTTTTTTGAAGCCTAAATACTTCATGAAAATTTTAAACTTTTTTGAAGCCGAATTTCTTCATGAATATTTTCAACCTTTTTGAAGCCGAATTTCTTCATGAAAATTTTAAACTTTTTTGAAGCCCAAATACTTCATGAAAATTTTCAACTTTTTTGAAGCCGAATTTCTTCATGAATATTTTCAATTGACCCACCCCCCTCACGAAAAAGTTGAAAAAAGACGAAACACCCTCCTCTTACGAAAAAGTTGAAAAAAGACGAAACACCCCCCCCTTACGAAAAAGTTGAAAAAAGACGAAACACCCCCCCCTTACGAAAAAGTTGAAAAAAGACGAAACACCCCCCCCTTGCGAAAACTTTTTTGAATCTGAATTTCTTCATGAAAATTTTCAACTTTTTTGAAGCCTAAATACTTCATGAAAATTTTCATCTTTTTTGAAGACAAATTTCTTCATGAATATTTTCAATTGACCCACCCCCGCTTACGAAACAGTTGAAAAAAGACGAAACACCCCCCCTTACGAAAAAGTTGAAAAAAGACGAAACACCCCCCTCACGAAAAAGTTGAAAAAAGACGAAACACCTCCCCCTTACGAAAACTTTTTTGAAGCCGAATTTCTTCATGAAAATTTTAAACTTTTTTGAAGCCTCAATACTTCATGAAAATTTTAAACTTTTTTGAAGCCGAATTTCTTCATGAATATTTTCAACCTTTTTGAAGCCGAATTTCTTCATGAAAATTTTCAACTTTTTTGAAGCCCAAATACTTCATGAAAATCTTCAACTTTTTTGAAGCCGAATTTCTTCATGAATACTTTCAATTGACCCACCCCCTCACGAAAAAGTTGAAAAAAGACGAAACACCCCCCTCTTACGAAAAAGTTGAAAAAAGACGAAACACCCCCCCCTTACGAAAAAGTTGAAAAAAGACGAAACACCCCCCCTTACGAAAAAGTTGAAAAAAGACGAAACACCCCCCCTCACGAAAAAGTTGAAAAAAGACGAAACACCTCCCCCTTACGAAAACTTTTTTGAAGCCGAATTTCTTCATGAAAATTTTCAACTTTTTTGAAGCCTAAATACTTCATGAAAATTTTCAACTTTTTTGAAGCCGAATTTCTTCATGAATATTTTCAATTGACCCACCCCCTCACGAAAATGTTGAAAAAAGACGAAACACCCCCCTCTTACGAAAAAGTTGAAAAAAGACGAAACACCCCCCCCTTGCGAAAACTTTTTTGAATCCGAATTTCTTCATGAAAATTTTCAACTTTTTTGAAGCCCAAATACTTCATGAAAATTTTCAACTTTTTTGAAGCCGAATTTCTTCATGAATACTTTCAATTGACCCACCCCCCTCACGAAAAAGTTGAAAAAAGACGAAACACCCCCCCTTGCGAAAAAGTTGAAAAAAGACGAAACACCCCCCCTCACGAAAAAGTTGAAAGAAGATGAAACACCTCCCCCTTACGAAAACTTTTTTGAAACCGAATTTCTTCATGAAAATTTTCAACTTTTTTGAAGCCCAAATACTTCATGAAAATTTTTAACTTTTTTGAAGCCGAATTTCTTCATGAATATTTTCAATTGACCCACCCCCCTCACGAAAAAGTTGAAAAAAGACGAAACACCCCCCTCTTACGAAAAAGTTGAAAAAAGACGAAACACCCCCCCCTCACGAAAAAGTTGAAAAATGACGAAACACCCCCCCCTTAGGAAAAAGTTGAAAAAATACGAAACACCCCCCCCTTGCGAAAACTTTTTTGAAGCCGAATTTCTTCATGAAAATTTTCAACTTTTTTGAAGCCCAAATACTTCATGAAAATTTTCAACTTTTTTGAAGCCGAA
Source organism: Labrus mixtus (assembly GCF_963584025.1). Lineage (NCBI taxonomy): Eukaryota > Metazoa > Chordata > Actinopteri > Labriformes > Labridae > Labrus > Labrus mixtus. The sequence continues at coordinate 26,795,315 of NC_083628.1, forward strand.
TTTCTTCATGAATACTTTCAATTGACCCACCCCCTCACGAAAAAGTTGAAAAAAGACGAAACACCCCCCTCTTACGAAAAAGTTGAAAAAAGACGAAACACCCCCCCCTTACGAAAAAGTTGAAAAAAGACGAAACACCCCCCCTTACGAAAAAGTTGAAAAAAGACGAAACACCCCCCCTCACGAAAAAGTTGAAAAAAGACGAAACACCTCCCCCTTACGAAAACTTTTTTGAAGCCGAATTTCTTCATGAAAATTTTCAACTTTTTTGAAGCCTAAATACTTCATGAAAATTTTCAACTTTTTTGAAGCCGAATTTCTTCATGAATATTTTCAATTGACCCACCCCCCTCACGAAAATGTTGAAAAAAGACGAAACACCCCCCTCTTACGAAAAAGTTGAAAAAAGACGAAACACCCCCCCCTTGCAAAAACTTTTTTGAATCCGAATTTCTTCATGAAAATTTTCAACTTTTTTGAAGCCCAAATACTTCATGAAAATTTTCAACTTTTTTGAAGCCGAATTTCTTCATGAATACTTTCAATTGACCCACCCCCCTCACGAAAAAGTTGAAAAAAGACGAAACACCCCCCCTTGCGAAAAAGTTGAAAAAAGACGAAACACCCCCCCTCACGAAAAAGTTGAAAAAAGATGAAACACCTCCCCCTTACGAAAACTTTTTTGAAGCCGAATTTCTTCATGAAAATTTTCAACTTTTTTGAAGCCCAAATACTTCATGAAAATTTTCAACTTTTTTGAAGCCGAATTTCTTCATGAATACTTTCAATTGACCCACCCCCTCACGAAAAAGTTGAAAAAAGACGAAACACCCCCCTCTTACGAAAAAGTTGAAAAAAGACGAAACACCCCCCCCTTACGAAAAAGTTGAAAAAAGACGAAACACCCCCCCTTACGAAAAAGTTGAAAAAAGACGAAACACCCCCCCTCACGAAAAAGTTGAAAAAAGACGAAACACCTCCCCCTTACGAAAACTTTTTTGAAGCCGAATTTCTTCATGAAAATTTTCAACTTTTTTGAAGCCTAAATACTTCATGAAAATTTTCAACTTTTTTGAAGCCGAATTTCTTCATGAATATTTTCAATTGACCCACCCCCCTCACGAAAATGTTGAAAAAAGACGAAACACCCCCCTCACGAAAATGTTGAAAAAAGACGAAACACCCCCCCCTTGCAAAAACTTTTTTGAATCCGAATTTCTTCATGAAAATTTTCAACTTTTTTGAAGCCCAAATACTTCATGAAAATTTTCAACTTTTTTGAAGCCGAATTTTTTCATGAATACTTTCAATTGACCCACCCCCCTCACAAAAAATTTGAAAAAAGACGAAACACCCCCCCTTGCGAAAAAGTTGAAAAAAGACGAAACACCCCCCCTCACGAAAAAGTTGAAAAAAGATGAAACACCTCCCCCTTACGAAAACTTTTTTGAAGCCGAATTTCTTCATGAAAATTTTAAACTTTCTTGAAGCCGAATTTCTTCATGAATATTTTCAACCTTTTTGAAGCCGAATTTCTTCATGAAAATTTTAAACTTTTTTGAAGCCCAAATACTTCATGAAAATTTTAAACTTTTTTGAAGCCGAATTTCTTCATGAATATTTTCAATTGACCCACCCCCGCTTACGAAAAAGTTGAAAAAAGACGAAACACCCCCCCTTACGAAAAAGTTGAAAAAAGACGAAACACCCCCCCTCACGAAAAAGTTGAAAAAAGATGAAACACCTACCCCTTACGAAAACTTTTTTGAAGCCGAATTTCTTCATGAAAATTTTCAACTTTTTTGAAGCCGAAATACTTCATCAAAATTTTAAACTTTTTTGAAGCCTAATTTCTTCATGAATATTTTCAACCTTTTTGAAGCCGAATTTCTTCATGAAAATTTTAAACTTTTTTGAAGCCCAAATACTTCATGAAAATTTTAAACTTTTTTGAAGCCGAATTTCTTCATGAATATTTTCAATTGACCCACCCCCACTTACGAAAAAGTTGAAAAAAGACGAAACACCCCCCCTTACGAAAAAGTTGAAAAAAGACGAAACACCCCCCCTCACGAAAAAGTTGAAAAAAGACGAAACACCTCCCCCCTACGAAAACTTTTTTGAAGCCGAATTTCTTCATGAAAATTTTCAACTTTTTTGAAGCCGAAATACTTCATGAAAATTTTAATCTTTTTTGAAGCCGAATTTCTTCATGAATATTTTCAACCTTTTTGAAGCCGAATTACTTCATGAAAATTTTCAACTTTTTTGAAGCCCAAATACTTCATGAAAATTTTCAACTTTTTTGAAGCCGAATTTCTTCATGAATACTTTCAATTGACCCACCCCCCTCACGAAAAAGTTGAAAAAAGACGAAACACCCCCCCTTACGAAAAAGTTGAAAAAAGACGAAACACCCCCCCTCACGAAAAAGTTGAAAAAAGATGAAACACCTCCCCCTTACGAAAACTTTTTTGAAGCCGAATTTCTTCATGAATATTTTCAATTGACCCACCCCCCCTCACGAAAAAGTTGAAAAAAGACGAAACACCCCCCTTACGAAAAAGTTGAAAAAAGACGAAACACCCCCCCTCACGAAAAAGTTGAAAAAAGACGAAACACCTCCCCCTTACGAAAACTTTTTTGAAGCCGAATTTCTTCATGAAAATTTTCAACTTTTTTGAAGCCTAAATACTTCATGAAAATTTTAATATTTTTTGAAGCCGAATTTCTTCATGAATATTTTCAACCTTTTTGAAGCCGAATTTCTTCATGAAAATTTTCAACTTTTTTGAAGCCCAAATACTTCATGAAAATCTTCAACTTTTTTGAAGCCGAATTTCTTCATGAATACTTTCAATTGACCCACCCCCCTCACGAAAAAGTTGAAAAAAGACGAAACACCCCCCTCTTACGAAAAAGTTGAAAAAAGACGAAACACCCCCACCTTACGAAAAAGTTGAAAAAAGACGAAACACCCCCCCTTACGAAAAAGTTGAAAAAAGACGAAACACCCCCCCTCACGAAAAAGTTGAAAAAAGACGAAACACCTCCCCCTTACGAAAACTTTTTTGAAGCCGAATTTCTTCATGAAAATTTTCAACCTTTTTGAAGCCGAATTTCTTCATGAAAATTTTAAACTTTTTTGAAGCCGAATTTCTTCATGAATATTTTCAATTGACCCACCCCCCTCACAAAAAAGTTGAAAAAAGACGAAACACCCCCCTCTTACGAAAAAGTTGAAAAAAGACGAAACACCCCCCCCTCACGAAAAAGTTGAAAAAAGACGAAACACCCCCCCTTAGGAAAAAGTTGAAAAAATACGAAACACCCCCCCCTTGCGAAAACTTTTTTGAAGCCGAATTTCTTCATGAAAATTTTCAACTTTTTTGAAGCCCAAATACTTCATGAAAATTTTAAACTTTTTTGAAGCCGAATTTCTTCATGAATATTTTCAATTGACCCACCCCCCTCACGAAAAAGTTGAAAAAAGACGAAACACCCCCCTCTTACGAAAAAGTTGAAAAAAGACGAAACACCCCCCCCTTACGAAAAAGTTGAAAAAAGACGAAACACCCCCCCTTACGAAAAAGTTGAAAAAAGACGAAACACCCCCCCTCACGAAAAAGTTGAAAAAAGACGAAACACCTCCCCCTTACGAAAACTTTTTTGAAGCCGAATTTCTTCATGAAAATTTTCAACTTTTTTGAAGCCCAAATACTTCATGAAAATTTTCAACTTTTTTGAAGCCGAATTTCTTCATGAATATTTTCAATTGACCCACCCCCCCTCACGAAAAAGTTGAAAAAAGACGAAACACCCCCCTCTTACGAAAAAGTTGAAAAAAGACGAAACACCCCCCCTTTACGAAAAAGTTGAAAAAAGACGAAACACCCCCCCCTTACGAAAAAGTTGAAAAAAGACGAAACACCCCCCCCTTGCGAAAACTTTTTTGAAGCCGAATTTCTTCATGAATACTTTCAATTGACCCACCCCCCTCACGAAAAAGTTGAAAAAAGACGAAACACCCCCCCCTTACGAAAAAGTTGAAAAAAGACGAAACACCCCCCCTCACGAAAAAGTTGAAAAAAGACGAAACACCTCCCCCTTACGAAAACTTTTTTGAAGCCGAATTTCTTCATGAAAATTTTAAACTTTTTTGAAGCCTCAATACTTCATGAAAATTTTAAACTTTTTTGAAGCCGAATTTCTTCATGAATATTTTCAACCTTTTTGAAGCCGAATTTCTTCATGAAAATTTTAAACTTTTTTAAAGCCCAAATACTTCATGAAAATTTTCAACTTTTTTGAAGCCGAATTTCTTCATGAATATTTTCAATTGACCCACCCCCACTCACGAAAAAGTTGAAAAAAGACGAAACACCCCCCCTTACGAAAAAGTTGAAAAAAGACGAAACACCCCCCCTCACGAAAAAGTTGAAAAAAGACGAAACACCTCCCCCTTACGAAAACTTTTTTGAAGCCGAATTTCTTCATGAAAATTTTCAACTTTTTTGAAGCCTAAATACTTCATGAAAATTTTAATCTTTTTTGAAGCCGAATTTCTTCATGAATATTTTCAACCTTTTTGAAGCCGAATTTCTTCATGAAAATTTTAAACTTTTTTAAAGCCCAAATACTTCATGAAAATTTTAAACTTTTTTGAAGCCGAATTTCTTCATGAATATTTTCAATTGACCCACCCCCGCTTACGAAAAAGTTGAAAATAGATGAAACACCCCCCCTTACGAAAAAGTTGAAAAAAGACGAAACACCCCCCCTCACGAAAAAGTTGAAAAAAGACGAAACACCTCCCCCCTACGAAAACTTTTTTGAAGCCGAATTTCTTCATGAAAATTTTCAACTTTTTTGAAGCCTAAATACTTCATGAAAATTTTAATCTTTTTTGAAGCCCAATTTCTTCATGAATATTTTCAACCTTTTTGAAGCCGAATTTCTTCATGAAAATTTTAAACTTTTTTGAAGCCCAAATACTTCATGAAAATTTTCAACTTTTTTGAAGCCGAATTTCTTCATGAATATTTTCAATTGACCCACCCCCCCTCACGAAAAAGTTGAAAAAAGACGAAACACCCCCCTCTTACGAAAAAGTTGAAAAAAGACGAAACACCCCCCCTTTACGAAAAAGTTGAAAAAAGACGAAACACCCCCCCCTTACGAAAAAGTTGAAAAAAGACGAAACACCCCCCCCTTGCGAAAACTTTTTTGAAGCCGAATTTCTTCATTAATACTTTCAATTGACCCACCCCCCTCACGAAAAAGTTGAAAAAAGACGAAACACCCCCCCCTTACGAAAAAGTTGAAAAAAGACGAAACACCCCCCCTCACGAAAAAGTTGAAAAAAGACGAAACACCCCCCCCTTACGAAAAAGTTGAAAAAAGACGAAACACCCCCCCCTTGCGAAAACTTTTTTGAAGCCGAATTTCTTCATGAATACTTTCAATTGACCCACCCCCCTCACGAAAAAGTTGAAAAAAGACGAAACACCCCCCCCTTACGAAAAAGTTGAAAAAAGACGAAACACCCCCCCTCACGAAAAAGTTGAAAAAAGACAAAACACCCCCCCCTTACGAAAAAGTTGAAAAAAGACGAAACACCCCCCCTCACGAAAAAGTTGAAAAAAGACGAAACACCTCCCCCTTACGAAAACTTTTTTGAAGCCGAATTTCTTCATGAAAATTTTAAACTTTTTTGAAGCCTCAATACTTCATGAAAATTTTAAACTTTTTTGAAGCCGAATTTCTTCATGAATATTTTCAACCTTTTTGAAGCCGAATTTCTTCATGAATATTTTCAATTGACCCACCCCCCTTACGAAAATGTTGAAAAAGACGAAACACCCCCCCCCTTACGAAAAAGATGAAAAAAGACGAAACACCCCCCCCTCACGAAAAAGTTGAAAAAAGACGAAACACCCCCCCCTTACGAAAAAATTGAAAAAAGACGAAACAACCCCCCCTTGCGAAAACTTTTTTGAAGCCGAATTTCTTCATGAAAATTTTCAATTTTTTTGAAGCCCAAATACTTCCTGAAAATTTTCAACTTTTTTTAACCCGAATTTCTTCATGAATATTTTCAACTTTTTTGAAGCCGAATTTCTTCATGAATATTTTCAATTGACCCACCCCCCCTTACGAAAAAGTTGAAAAAAGACGAAACACCCCCCCCTTACGAAAAAGTTGAAAAAAGACGAAACACCCCCCCCTTGGGAAAACTTTTTTGAAGCCGAATTTCTTCATGAATATTTTCAACTTTTTTTAACCCAAATTTCTTCATGAATATTTTCAACTTTTTTGAAGCCGAATTTCTTCATGAATATTTTCAATTGACCCACCCCCCTTACGAAAAATTTGAAAAAAGACGAAACACCCCCCCCTTACGAAAAAGTTGAAAAAAGAAGAAACACCCCCCCCTTACGAAAAATTTGAAAAAAGACGAAACACCCCCGCCTTGGGAAAACTTTTTTGAAGCCGTATTTCTTCATGAATATTTTCAATTGACCCACCCCCCCTTACGACAAAGTTGAAAAAAGACGAAACACCCCCCCCTTACGAAAAAATTGAAAAAAGACGAAACACCCCCCCCTTGCGAAAACTTTTTTGAAGCTGAATTTCATCATGAAAATGTTCAACTTTTTTAAAGCCCAAATACTTCCTGAAAATTTTCAACTTTTTTTAACCCGAATTTCTTCATGAATATTTTCTACTTTTTTTAACCCGAATTTCTTCATGAATATTTTCAATTGACCCACCCCCCCTTTCGAAAAGTTGAAAAAAGACGAAACACCCACCTCTTACGAAAAAGTGAAAAAAGACGAAACACCCCCCCTTACGAAAAAGTTGAAAAAAGACGAAACACCCCCCCCCCCTTACGAAAAATTTGAAAAAAGACGAAACACCCCCACCTTGGGAAAACTTTTTTGAAGCCGAAATTCTTCATGAAAATTTTAAACTTTTTTCAAGCCCAAATACTTCATGAAAATTTTCAACTTTTTTGAAGCCCAAATCCTTCATGAAAATGTTCAACTTTTTTGAAGCCCAAATACTTCATGAATATATTCAACTTTTTTGAAGCCCAAATACTTCATGAAAATATTCAACTTTTTTGAAGCCCAAATACTTCATGAAAATTTTCAACTTTTTTGAAGCCCAAATACTTCATGAATATATTCAACTTTTTTGAAGCCGAAATACTTCATGAAAATTTTCAACTTTTTTGAAGCCCAAATACTTCATGAAAATTTTCAACTTTTTTGAAGCCGAATTTCTTCATGAAAATTTTCAATTGACCCACCCCCGCTTACGAAAAAGTTGAAAAAAGACGAAACACCCCCCCTTACGAAAAAATTGAAAAAAGACGAAACACCCCCCCCTTACGAAAAAGTTGAAAAAAGACGAAACACCCCCCCCTTGGGAAAACTTTTTTGAAGCCGAATTTCTTCATGAATATTATCAACTTTTTTTAACTCTAATTTCTTCATGAATATTTTCAACTTTTTTGAAGCCGAATTTCTTCATGAATATTTTCAATTGACCCACCCCCCTTACGGAAAACTTGAAAAAAGACGATACACCCCCCCGTTACGAAAAAGTTGAAAAAAGACGAAACACACCCCCCTTACGAAAAATGTGAAAAAAGACGAAACATCCCCCCCTTACGAAAAAGTTGGAAAAAGACGAAACACCCCCCCCTTACGAAAAATTTGAAAAAAGACGAAACACCCACCCCTTACGAAAAAGTTGAAAAAAGACGAAACACCCCCCCGTTACGAAAAAGTTGAAAAAAGACAAAACACCCCCCCTTACGAAAAAATTTAAAAAAGGCGAAACACCCCCCCCTTGCGAAAAAGTTGAAAAAAGACTAAACACCCCCCCCTTGGGAAAACTTTTTTGAAGCCGAATTTCTTCATGAATATTATCAACTTTTTTTAACTCTAATTTCTTCATGAATATTTTCAACTTTTTTGAAGCCGAATTTCTTCATGAATATTTTCAATTGACCCACCCCCCTTACGGAAAACTTGAAAAAAGACGATACACCCCCCCGTTACGAAAAAGTTGAAAAAAGACGAAACACACCCCCCTTACGAAAAATTTGAAAAAAGACGAAACATCCCCCCCTTACGAAAACTTTTTTGAATCCGAATTTCTTCATGAAAATTTTCAACTTTTTTGAAGCCCAAATGCTTCATGAAAATTTTCAACTTTTTTGAAGCCGAATTTCTTCATGAATATTTTCAATTGACCCACCCCCCCTCACGAAAAATTTGAAAAAAGAAGAAACACCCCCCCCTTGCGAAAACTTTTTTGAAGCCGAATTTCTTCATGAAAATTTTGAACTTTTTTCATGCCCAAATACTTCATGAAAATGTTCAACTTTTTTGAAGCCGAATTTCTTCATGAAAATTTTCAACTTTTTTGAAGCCGAATTTCTTCATGAAAATTTTCAACTTTTTTGAAGCCGAATTTCTTCATGAAAATTTTCAACTTTTTTGAAGCCGAAAAACTTCATGAAAATTTTCAACTTTTTTGAAGCCGAATTTCTTCATGAAAAATTTAAAAAATTTTGAAGCCCAAATACTTCATGAAAATTTTCAACTTTTTCGAAGCCCAAATACTTCATGAAAATTTTCAACTTTTTTGAAGCCGAATTTCTTCAAGAAAATTTTCAACTTTTTTGAAGCCGAATTTCTTCATGAAAATTTTCAACTTTTTTGAAGCCGAAATACTTCATGAAAATTTTCAACTTTTTTGAAGCCCAAATACTTCATGAATATATTCAACTTTTTTGATCCCCAAATCCTTCATAAAAATTTTCAACTTTTTTGAAGCCCAAATACTTCATGAAAATTTTCAACTTTTTTGAAGCCCAAATACTTCATGAAAACGTTCAACTTTTTTGAAGCCGAATTTCTTCATGAAAATTTTCAACTTTTTTGAAGCCCAAATACTTCATGAAAATTTTCAACTTTTTTGAAGCCGAATTTCTTCATGAAAATTTAAAAAAATTTTGAAGCCCAAATACTTCATGAAAATTTTCAACTTTTTTGAAGCTGAATTTCTTCATGAATATTTTCAACTTTTTTGAAGCCCAAATACTTCATGAAAATTTTCAACTTTTTTGAAGCCCAAATCCTTCATCAAAATGTTCAACTTTTTTGAAGCCTAAATACTTCATGAATATATTCAACATTTTTGAAGCCCAAATACTTCATGAAAATGTTCAACTTTTTTGAAGCCGAATTTCTTCATGAAAATTTTCAACTTTTTTGAATCCCAAATACTTCATGAAAATTTTCAACTTTTTTGAAGCCGAATTTCTTCATGAAAAATTTAAAAAATTTTGAAGCCCAAATACTTCATGAAAATTTTCAACTTTTTTGAAGCCCAAATACTTCATGAAAATTTTCAACTTTTTTGAAGCCCAAATCCTTCATGAATATATTCAACTTTTTTGAAACCCAAATCCTTCATCAAAATTTTCAACTTTTTTGAAGCCCAAATACTTCATGAAAACGTTCAACTCTTTTGAAGCCGAATTTCTTCAAGAAAATTTTCAACTTTTTTGAATCCCAAATACTTCATGAAAATTTTCAACTTTTTTGAAGCCCAAATACTTCATGAAAATGTTCAACTTTTTTGAAGCCGAATTTCTTCATGAAAATTTTCAACTTTTTTGAAGCCGAATTTCTTCATGAAAATTTTCAACTTTTTTGAAGCCGAATTTCTTCATGAAAATTTTCAACTTTTTTGAAGCCGAAATACTTCATGAAAATTTTCAACTTTTTTGAAGCCCAAATACTTCATGAAAATTTTCAACTTTTTTGAAGCCGAATTTCTCCAAGAAAATTTTCAACTTTTTTTAAGCCGAATTTCTTCATGAAAATTTTCAACTTTTTTGAAGCCGAAATACTTCATGAAAATTTTCAACTTTTTTGAAGCCCAAATACTTCATGAATATATTCAACTTTTTTGAAGCCCAAATCCTTCATGAAAATTTTCAACTTTTTTGAAGCCCAAATACTTCATGAAAATTTTCAACTTTTTTGAAGCCCAAATACTTCATGAAAACGTTCAACTTTTTTGAAGCCGAATTTCTTCATGAAAATTTTCAACTTTTTTGATTCCCAAATACTTCATGAAAATTTTCAACTTTTTTGAAGCCGAATTTCTTCATGAAAAATTTAAAAAATTTTGAAGCCCAAATACTTCATGAAAATTTTCAACTTTTTTGAAGCCCAAATACTTCATGAAAATTTTCAACTTTTTTGAAGCCGAATTTCTTCAAGAAAATTTTCAACTTTTTTGAAGCCGAATTTCTTCATGAAAATTTTCAACTTTTTTGAAGCCGAAATACTTCATGAAAATTTTCAACTTTTTTGAAGCCCAAATACTTCATGAAAATTTTCAACTTTTTTGAAGCCGAATTTCTTCATGAAAATTTAAAAAATTTTTGAAGCCCAAATACTTCATGAAAATTTTCAACTTTTTTGAAGCCGAATTTCTTCATGAATATTTTCAACTTTTTTGAAGCCCAAATACTTCATGAAAATTTTCAACTTTTTTGAAGCCCAAATCCTTCATCAAAATGTTCAACTTTTTTGAAGCCTAAATACTTCATGAATATATTCAACATTTTTGAAGCCCAAATACTTCATGAAAATTTTCAACTTTTTTGAAGCCGAATTTCTTCATGAATATTTTCAATTGACCCACCCCCCCTCACGAAAAAGTTGAAAAAAGACGAAACACCCCCCCTTTACGAAAAAGTTGAAAAAAGACGAAACACCCCCCACCTTGCGAAAACTTTTTTGAAGCCGAATTTCTTCATGATAATGTTCAACTTTTTTCAAGCCCAAATACTTCATGAAAATTTTCAACTTTTTTGAAGCCGAATTTCTCCAAGAAAATTTTCAACTTTTTTGAAGCCGAAATACTTCATGAAAATTTTCAACTTTTTTGAAGCCCAAATACTTCATGAATATATTCAACTTTTTTGAAGCCCAAATCCTTCATGAAAATTTTCAACTTTTTTGAAGCCCAAATACTTCATGAAAATTTTCAACTTTTTTGAAGCCCAAATCCTTCATGAATATATTCAACTTTTTTGAAGCCCAAATACTTCATGAAAACGTTCAACTTTTTTGAAGCCGAATTTCTTCATGAAAATTTTCAACTTTTTTGAATCCCAAATACTTCATGAAAATTTTCAACTTTTTTGAAGCCGAATTTCTTCATGAAAAATTTCAACTTTTTTGAAGCCGAAATACTTCATGAAAATTTTCAACTTTTTTGAAGCCCAAATACTTCATGAAAATTTTCAACTTTTTTGAAGCCGAATTTCTCCAAGAAAATTTTCAACTTTTTTTAAGCCGAATTTCTTCATGAAAATTTTCAACTTTTTTGAAGCCGAAATACTTCATGAAAATTTTCAACTTTTTTGAAGCCCAAATACTTCATGAATATATTCAACTTTTTTGAAGCCCAAATCCTTCATGAAAATTTTCAACTTTTTTGAAGCCCAAATACTTCATGAAAATTTTCAACTTTTTTGAAGCCCAAATACTTCATGAAAACGTTCAACTTTTTTGAAGCCGAATTTCTTCATGAAAATTTTCAACTTTTTTGATTCCCAAATACTTCATGAAAATTTTCAACTTTTTTGAAGCCGAATTTCTTCATGAAAAATTTAAAAAATTTTGAAGCCCAAATACTTCATGAAAATTTTCAACTTTTTTGAAGCCCAAATACTTCATGAAAATTTTCAACTTTTTTGAAGCCGAATTTCTTCAAGAAAATTTTCAACTTTTTTGAAGCCGAATTTCTTCATGAAAATTTTCAACTTTTTTGAAGCCGAAATACTTCATGAAAATTTTCAACTTTTTTGAAGCCCAAATACTTCATGAAAATTTTCAACTTTTTTGAAGCCGAATTTCTTCATGAAAATTTAAAAAATTTTTGAAGCCCAAATACTTCATGAAAATTTTCAACTTTTTTGAAGCTGAATTTCTTCATGAATATTTTCAACTTTTTTGAAGCCCAAATACTTCATGAAAATTTTCAACTTTTTTGAAGCCCAAATCCTTCATCAAAATGTTCAACTTTTTTGAAGCCTAAATACTTCATGAATATATTCAACATTTTTGAAGCCCAAATACTTCATGAAAATGTTCAACTTTTTTGAAGCCGAATTTCTTCATGAAAATTTTCAACTTTTTTGAATCCCAAATACTTCATGAAAATTTTCAACTTTTTTGAAGCCGAATTTCTTCATGAAAAATTTAAAAAATTTTGAAGCCCAAATACTTCATGAAAATTTTCAACTTTTTTGAAGCCCAAATACTTCATGAAAATTTTCAACTTTTTTGAAGCCCAAATCCTTCATGAATATATTCAACTTTTTTGAAACCCAAATCCTTCATCAAAATTTTCAACTTTTTTGAAGCCCAAATACTTCATGAAAACGTTCAACTCTTTTGAAGCCGAATTTCTTCAAGAAAATTTTCAACTTTTTTGAATCCCAAATACTTCATGAAAATTTTCAACTTTTTTGAAGCCCAAATACTTCATGAAAATGTTCAACTTTTTTGAAGCCGAATTTCTTCATGAAAATTTTCAACTTTTTTGAAGCCGAATTTCTTCATGAAAATTTTCAACTTTTTTGAAGCCGAATTTCTTCATGAAAATTTTCAACTTTTTTGAAGCCGAAATACTTCATGAAAATTTTCAACTTTTTTGAAGCCCAAATACTTCATGAAAATTTTCAACTTTTTTGAAGCCGAATTTCTCCAAGAAAATTTTCAACTTTTTTTAAGCCGAATTTCTTCATGAAAATTTTCAACTTTTTTGAAGCCGAAATACTTCATGAAAATTTTCAACTTTTTTGAAGCCCAAATACTTCATGAATATATTCAACTTTTTTGAAGCCCAAATCCTTCATGAAAATTTTCAACTTTTTTGAAGCCCAAATACTTCATGAAAATTTTCAACTTTTTTGAAGCCCAAATACTTCATGAAAACGTTCAACTTTTTTGAAGCCGAATTTCTTCATGAAAATTTTCAACTTTTTTGATTCCCAAATACTTCATGAAAATTTTCAACTTTTTTGAAGCCGAATTTCTTCATGAAAAATTTAAAAAATTTTGAAGCCCAAATACTTCATGAAAATTTTCAACTTTTTTGAAGCCCAAATACTTCATGAAAATTTTCAACTTTTTTGAAGCCGAATTTCTTCAAGAAAATTTTCAACTTTTTTGAAGCCGAATTTCTTCATGAAAATTTTCAACTTTTTTGAAGCCGAAATACTTCATGAAAATTTTCAACTTTTTTGAAGCCCAAATACTTCATGAAAATTTTCAACTTTTTTGAAGCCGAATTTCTTCATGAAAATTTAAAAAATTTTTGAAGCCCAAATACTTCATGAAAATTTTCAACTTTTTTGAAGCCGAATTTCTTCATGAATATTTTCAACTTTTTTGAAGCCCAAATACTTCATGAAAATTTTCAACTTTTTTGAAGCCCAAATCCTTCATCAAAATGTTCAACTTTTTTGAAGCCTAAATACTTCATGAATATATTCAACATTTTTGAAGCCCAAATACTTCATGAAAATTTTCAACTTTTTTGAAGCCGAATTTCTTCATGAATATTTTCAATTGACCCACCCCCCCTCACGAAAAAGTTGAAAAAAGACGAAACACCCCCCCTTTACGAAAAAGTTGAAAAAAGACGAAACACCCCCCACCTTGCGAAAACTTTTTTGAAGCCGAATTTCTTCATGATAATGTTCAACTTTTTTCAAGCCCAAATACTTCATGAAAATTTTCAACTTTTTTGAAGCCGAATTTCTCCAAGAAAATTTTCAACTTTTTTGAAGCCGAAATACTTCATGAAAATTTTCAACTTTTTTGAAGCCCAAATACTTCATGAATATATTCAACTTTTTTGAAGCCCAAATCCTTCATGAAAATTTTCAACTTTTTTGAAGCCCAAATACTTCATGAAAATTTTCAACTTTTTTGAAGCCCAAATCCTTCATGAATATATTCAACTTTTTTGAAGCCCAAATACTTCATGAAAACGTTCAACTTTTTTGAAGCCGAATTTCTTCATGAAAATTTTCAACTTTTTTGAATCCCAAATACTTCATGAAAATTTTCAACTTTTTTGAAGCCGAATTTCTTCATGAAAAATTTCAACTTTTTTGAAGCCGAAATACTTCATGAAAATTTTCAACTTTTTTGAAGCCCAAATACTTCATGAAAATTTTCAACTTTTTTGAAGCCGAATTTCTCCAAGAAAATTTTCAACTTTTTTTAAGCCGAATTTCTTCATGAAAATTTTCAACTTTTTTGAAGCCGAAATACTTCATGAAAATTTTCAACTTTTTTGAAGCCCAAATACTTCATGAATATATTCAACTTTTTTGAAGCCCAAATCCTTCATGAAAATTTTCAACTTTTTTGAAGCCCAAATACTTCATGAAAATTTTCAACTTTTTTGAAGCCCAAATACTTCATGAAAACGTTCAACTTTTTTGAAGCCGAATTTCTTCATGAAAATTTTCAACTTTTTTGATTCCCAAATACTTCATGAAAATTTTCAACTTTTTTGAAGCCGAATTTCTTCATGAAAAATTTAAAAAATTTTGAAGCCCAAATACTTCATGAAAATTTTCAACTTTTTTGAAGCCCAAATACTTCATGAAAATTTTCAACTTTTTTGAAGCCGAATTTCTTCAAGAAAATTTTCAACTTTTTTGAAGCCGAATTTCTTCATGAAAATTTTCAACTTTTTTGAAGCCGAAATACTTCATGAAAATTTTCAACTTTTTTGAAGCCCAAATACTTCATGAAAATTTTCAACTTTTTTGAAGCCGAATTTCTTCATGAAAATTTAAAAAATTTTTGAAGCCCAAATACTTCATGAAAATTTTCAACTTTTTTGAAGCCGAATTTCTTCATGAATATTTTCAACTTTTTTGAAGCCCAAATACTTCATGAAAATTTTCAACTTTTTTGAAGCCCAAATCCTTCATCAAAATGTTCAACTTTTTTGAAGCCTAAATACTTCATGAATATATTCAACATTTTTGAAGCCCAAATACTTCATGAAAATTTTCAACTTTTTTGAAGCCGAATTTCTTCATGAATATTTTCAATTGACCCACCCCCCCTCACGAAAAAGTTGAAAAAAGACGAAACACCCCCCCTTTACGAAAAAGTTGAAAAAAGACGAAACACCCCCCACCTTGCGAAAACTTTTTTGAAGCCGAATTTCTTCATGATAATGTTCAACTTTTTTCAAGCCCAAATACTTCATGAAAATTTTCAACTTTTTTGAAGCCGAATTTCTCCAAGAAAATTTTCAACTTTTTTGAAGCCGAAATACTTCATGAAAATTTTCAACTTTTTTGAAGCCCAAATACTTCATGAATATATTCAACTTTTTTGAAGCCCAAATCCTTCATGAAAATTTTCAACTTTTTTGAAGCCCAAATACTTCATGAAAATTTTCAACTTTTTTGAAGCCGAATTTCTTCATGAAAAATTTAAAAAATTTTGAAGCCCAAATACTTCATGAAAATTTTCAACTTTTTTGAAGCCCAAATACTTCATGAAAATTTTCAACTTTTTTGAAGCCGAATTTCTTCAAGAAAATTTTCAACTTTTTTGAAGCCGAATTTCTTCATGAAAATTTTCAACTTTTTTGAAGCTGAATTTCTTCATGAATATTTTCAACTTTTTTGAATCCCAAATCCTTCATGAAAATTTTCAACTTTTTTGGAGCCCAAATACTTCATGAATATTTTCAACTTTTTTGAAGCCCAAATCCTTCATGAAAATTTTCAACTTTTTTGAAGCCCAAATCCTTCATGAAAATTTTCAACTTTTTTGAAGCCCAAATACTTCATGAAAATTTTCAACTTTTTTGAAGCCGAATTTCTTCATGAAAAATTTAAAAAATTTTGAAGCCCAAATACTTCATGAAAATTTTCAACTTTTTTGAAGCCCAAATACTTCATGAAAATTTTCAACTTTTTTGAAGCCGAATTTCTTCAAGAAAATTTTCAACTTTTTTGAAGCCGAATTTCTTCATGAAAATTTTCAACTTTTTTGAAGCTGAATTTCTTCATGAATATTTTCAACTTTTTTGAATCCCAAATCCTTCATGAAAATTTTCAACTTTTTTGGAGCCCAAATACTTCATGAATATTTTCAACTTTTTTGAAGCCCAAATCCTTCATGAAAATTTTCAACTTTTTTGAAGCCCAAATACTTCAAGAAAATTTTCAACTTTTTTGAAGCCGAATTTCTTCATGAAAATTTCAACTTTTTTGAAGCCGAAATACTTCATGAAAATTTTCAACTTTTTTGAAGCCCAAATACTTCATGAATATATTCAACTTTTTTGATCCCCAAATCCTTCATAAAAATTTTCAACTTTTTTGAAGCCCAAATACTTCATGAAAATTTTCAACTTTTTTGAAGCCCAAATACTTCATGAAAACGTTCAACTTTTTTGAAGCCGAATTTCTTCATGAAAATTTTCAACTTTTTTGAAGCCCAAATACTTCCTGAAAATTTTCAACTTTTTTGAAGCCGAATTTCTTCATGGAAATTTTAAAAATTTTTGAAGCCCAAATACTTCATGAAAATTTTCAACTTTTTTTAAGCCGAATTTCTTCATGAATATTTTCAACTTTTTTGAAGCCGAATTTCTTCATGAAAATTTAGAAAAATTTTCAGGCCCAAATACTTCATGAAAATTTTCAACTTTTTTGAAGCCGAATTTCTTCATGAATATTTTCAACTTTTTTGAAGGCCAAATACTTCATGAAAATTTTCAACCTTTTTGAAGCCGAATTTCTTCATGAAAATTTTCAACTTTTTTGAAGCCCAAATACTTCATGAAAATTTTCAACTTTTTTGAAGCCCAAATACTTCATGAAAACGTTCAACTTTTTTGAAGCCGAATTTCTTCATGAAAATTTTCAACTTTTTTGAAGCCCAAATACTTCATGAAAATTTTCAACTTTTTTGAAGCCCAAATACTTCATGAATATATTCAACTTTTTTGATCCCCAAATCCTTCCTAAAAATTTTCAACTTTTTTGAAGCCCAAATACTTCATGAAAATTTTCAACTTTTTTGAAGCCCAAATACTTCATGAAAACGTTCAACTTTTTTGAAGCCGAATTTCTTCATGAAAATTTTCAACTTTTTTGAAGCCCAAATACTTCATGAAAACGTTCAACTTTTTTGAAGCCGAATTTCTTCATGAAAATTTTCAACTTTTTTGAAGCCCAAATACTTCATGAAAATTTTCAACTTTTTTGAAGCCCAAATACTTCATGAATATATTCAACTTTTTTGATCCCCAAATCCTTCCTAAAAATTTTCAACTTTTTTGAAGCCCAAATACTTCATGAAAATTTTCAACTTTTTTGAAGCCCAAATACTTCATGAAAATGTTCAACTTTTTTGAAGCCGAATTTCTTCATGAAAATTTTCAACTTTTTTGAAGCCCAAATACTTCATGAAAATTTTCAACTTTTTTGAAGCCGAATTTCTTCATGAAAATTTTAAAAATTTTTGAAGCCCAAATACTTCATGAAAATTTTAAACTTTTTTGAAGCCCAAATACTTCATGAAAATTTTAAACTTTTTTGAAGCCGAATTTCTTCAAGAAAATTTTCAACTTTTTTGAAGCCGAATTTCTTCATGAAAATTTTCAACTTTTTTGAAGCTGAATTTCTTCATGAATATTTTCACCTTTTTTGAATCCCAAATCCTTCATGAAAATTTTCAACTTTTTTGGAGCCCAAATACTTCATGAATATTTTCAACTTTTTTGAAGCCCAAATCCTTCATGAAAATTTTCAACTTTTTTGAAGCCCAAATACTTCAAGAAAATTTTCAACTTTTTTGAAGCCGAATTTCTTCATGAAAATTTCAACTTTTTTGAAGCCGAAATACTTCATGAAAATTTTCAACTTTTTTGAAGCCCAAATACTTCATGAATATATTCAACTTTTTTGATCCCCAAATCCTTCATAAAAATTTTCAACTTTTTTGAAGCCCAAATACTTCATGAAAATTTTCAACTTTTTTGAAGCCCAAATACTTCATGAAAACGTTCAACTTTTTTGAAGCCGAATTTCTTCATGAAAATTTTCAACTTTTTTGAAGCCCAAATACTTCATGAAAATTTTCAACTTTTTTGAAGCCCAAATACTTCATGAATATATTCAACTTTTTTGGTCCCCAAATCCTTCCTAAAAATTTTCAACTTTTTTGAAGCCGAATTTCTTCATGAAAATTTTAAAAATTTTTGAAGCCCAAATACTTCATGAAAATTTTAAACTTTTTTGAAGCCCAAATACTTCATGAAAATTTTAAACTTTTTTGAAGCCGAATTTCTTCGTGAAAATTTTAAACTTTTTTGAATCCGAATTTCTTCATGAAAATTTAGAAAAATTTTCAGGCCTGAATACTTCATGAAAATTTTAAACTTTTTTGAAGCCGAATTTCTTCATGAATATTTTCAACTTTTTTGAAGCCCAAATACTTCATGAAAATTTTCAACTTTTTTGAAGCCGAATTTCTTCATGAAAATTTTAAAAAATTTTGAAGTCCAAATACTTCATGAAAATTTTCAACTTTTTTGAGGCCCAAATTCTTCATGAAAATTTTCAACTTTTTTGAAGCCGAATTTCTTCAAGAAAATTTTCAACTTTTTTGAAGCCGAATTTCTTCATGAAAATTTTCAACTTTTTTGTAGCTGAATTTCTTCATGAATATTTTCAACTTTTTTGAGTCCCAAATCCTTCATGAACATTTTCAACTTTTTTGGAGCCCAAATACTTCAAGAAAATTTTCAACTTTTTTGAAGCCGAATTTCTTCATGAAAATTTTCAACTTTTTTGAAGCCGAAATACTTCATGAAAATTTTCAACTTTTTTGAATCCCAAATCCTTCATGAAAATTTTCAACTTTTTTGGAGCCCAAATACTTCATGAATATTTTCAACTTTTTTGAAGCCCAAATCCTTCATGAAAATTTTCAACTTTTTTGAAGCCCAAATACTTCAAGAAAATTTTCAACTTTTTTGAAGCCGAATTTCTTCATGAAAATTTCAACTTTTTTGAAGCCCAAATCCTTCATGAAAATGTTCAACTTTTTTGAAGCACAAATCCTTCATGAAAATGTTCAACTTTTTTGAAGCCGAATTTCTTCGTGAAAATTTTCAACTTTTTTGAAGCCCAAATACTTCATGAAAATTTTCAACTTTTTTGAAGCCCAAATACTTCATGAAAACGTTCAACTTTTTTGAAGCCGAATTTCTTCATGAAAATTTTCAACTTTTTTGAAGCTGAATTTCTTCATGAATATTTTCAACTTTTTTGAATCCCAAATCCTTCATGAAAATTTTCAACTTTTTTGGAGCCCAAATACTTCATGAATATTTTCAACTTTTTTCAAGCCCAAATCCTTCATGAAAATTTTCAACTTTTTTGAAGCCCAAATACTTCAAGAAAATTTTCAACTTTTTTGAAGCCGAATTTCTTCATGAAAATTTAAACTTTTTTGAAGCCGAAATACTTTATGAAAATTTTCAACTTTTTTGAAGCCCAAATACTTCATGAATATATTCAACTTTTTTGATCCCCAAATCCTTCATAAAAATTTTCAACTTTTTTGAAGCACAAATCCTTCATGAAAATGTTCAACTTTTTTGAAGCCGAATTTCTTCGTGAAAATTTTCAACTTTTTTGAAGCCCAAATACTTCATGAAAATTTTCAACTTTTTTGAAGCCCAAATACTTCATGAAAACGTTCAACTTTTTTGAAGCCGAATTTCTTCATGAAAATTTTCAACTTTTTTGAAGCTGAATTTCTTCATGAATATTTTCAACTTTTTTGAATCCCAAATCCTTCATGAAAATTTTCAACTTTTTTGGAGCCCAAATACTTCATGAATATTTTCAACTTTTTTCAAGCCCAAATCCTTCATGAAAATTTTCAACTTTTTTGAAGCCCAAATACTTCAAGAAAATTTTCAACTTTTTTGAAGCCGAATTTCTTCATGAAAATTTAAACTTTTTTGAAGCCGAAATACTTTATGAAAATTTTCAACTTTTTTGAAGCCCAAATACTTCATGAATATATTCAACTTTTTTGATCCCCAAATCCTTCATAAAAATTTTCAACTTTTTTGAAGCCCAAATACTTCATGAAAATTTTCAACTTTTTTGAAGCCCAAATACTTCATGAAAACGTTCAACTTTTTTGAAGCCGAATTTCTTCATGAAAATTTTCAACTTTTTTGAAGCCCAAATACTTCATGAAAATTTTCAACTTTTTTGAAGCCCAAATACTTCATGAAAATGTTCAACTTTTTTGAAGCCGAATTTCTTCATGAAAATTTTAAACTTTTTTGAAGCCGAATTTCTACATGAAAATTTTCAACTTTTTTGAAGCCCAAATACTTCATGAAAATTTTCAACTTTTTTGAAGCCCAAATCCTTCATGAAAATGTTCAACTTTTTTGAAGCCCAAATACTTCATGAAAATGTTCAACTTTTTTGAAGCCGAATTTCTTCATGAAAATTTTCAACTTTTTTGAAGCCGAATTTCTTTATGAAAATTTTCAACTTTTTTGAATCCGAATTTCTACATGAAAATTTTCAACTTTTTTGAAGCCCAAATACTTCATGAAAATTTTCAACTTTTTTGAAGCCCAAATACTTCATGAAAACGTTCAACTTTTTTGAAGCCGAATTTCTTCATGAAAATTTTCAACTTTTTTGAAGCTGAATTTCTTCATGAATATTTTCAACTTTTTTGAATCCCAAATCCTTCATGAAAATTTTCAACTTTTTTGGAGCCCAAATACTTCATGAATATTTTCAACTTTTTTCAAGCCCAAATCCTTCATGAAAATTTTCAACTTTTTTGAAGCCCAAATACTTCAAGAAAATTTTCAACTTTTTTGAAGCCGAATTTCTTCATGAAAATTTCAACTTTTTTGAAGCCGAAATACTTCATGAAAATTTTCAACTTTTTTGAAGCCCAAATACTTCATGAATATATTCATTTTTTTGATCCCCAAATCCTTCATAAAAATTTTCAACTTTTTTGAAGCCCAAATACTTCATGAAAATTTTCAACTTTTTTGAAGCCCAAATACTTCATGAAAACGTTCAACTTTTTTGAAGCCGAATTTCTTCATGAAAATTTTCAACTTTTTTGAAGCCCAAATACTTCATGAAAATTTTCAACTTTTTTGAAGCCCAAATACTTCATGAAAATGTTCAACTTTTTTGAAGCCGAATTTCTTCATGAAAATTTTAAACTTTTTTGAAGCCGAATTTCTACATGAAAATTTTCAACTTTTTTGAAGCCCAAATACTTCATGAAAATTTTCAACTTTTTTGAAGCCCAAATCCTTCATGAAAATGTTCAACTTTTTTGAAGCCTAAATACTTCATGAAAATGTTCAACTTTTTTGAAGCCGAATTTCTTCATGAAAATTTTCAACTTTTTTGAAGCCGAATTTCTTTATGAAAATTTTCAACTTTTTTGAATCCGAATTTCTACATGAAAATTTTCAACTTTTTTGAAGCCCAAATACTTCATGAAAATTTTCAACTTTTTTGAAGCCGAATTTCTTCATGAATATTTTCAACTTTTTTGAAGCCCAAATACTTCATGAAAATTTTCAACTTTTTTGAAGCCGAATTTCTTCATGAAAATTTTAAAAAATTTTGAAGTCCAAATACTTCATGAAAATTTTCAACTTTTTTGAGGCCCAAATTCTTCATGAAAATTTTCAACTTTTTTGAAGCCGAATTTCTTCAAGAAAATTTTCAACTTTTTTGAAGCCGAATTTCTTCATGAAAATTTTCAACTTTTTTGAAGCTGAATTTCTTCATGAATATTTTCAACTTTTTTGAGTCCCAAATCCTTCATGAAAATTTTCAACTTTTTTGGAGCCCAAATACTTCAAGAAAATTTTCAACTTTTTTGAAGCCGAATTTATTCATGAAAATTTTCAACTTTTTTGAAGCCGAAATACTTCATGAAAATTTTCAACTTTTTTGAATCCCAAATCCTTCATGAAAATTTTCAACTTTTTTGGAGCCCAAATACTTCATGAATATTTTCAACTTTTTTGAAGCCCAAATCCTTCATGAAAATTTTCAACTTTTTTGAAGCCCAAATTCTTCAAGAAAATTTTCAACTTTTTTGAAGCCGAATTTCTTCATGAAAATTTCAACTTTTTTGAAGCCGAAATACTTCATGAATATATTCAACTTTTTTGATCCCCAAATCCTTCATAAAAATTTTCAACTTTTTTGAAGCCCAAATACTTCATGAAAATTTTCAACTTTTTTGAAGCCTAAATACTTCATGAAAACGTTCAACTTTTTTGAAGCCGAATTTCTTCATGAAAATTTTCAACTTTTTTGAAGCCCAAATACTTCATGAAAATTTTCAACTTTTTTGAAGCCCAAATCCTTCATGAAAATGTTCAACTTTTTTGAAGCCCAAATACTTCATGAAAATGTTCAACTTTTTTGAAGCCGAATTTCTTCATGAAAATTTTCAACTTTTTTGAAGCCGAATTTCTTTATGAAAATTTTCAACTTTTTTGAATCCGAATTTCTACATGAAAATTTTCAACTTTTTTGAAGCCCAAATACTTCATGAAAATTTTCAACTTTTTTGAAGCCGAATTTCTTCATGAATATTTTCAACTTTTTTGAAGCCGAATTTCTTCATGAAAATTTTAAAAAATTTTGAAGTCCAAATACTTCATGAAAATTTTCAACTTTTTTGAGGCCCAAATTCTTCATGAAAATTTTCAACTTTTTTGAAGCCGAATTTCTTCAAGAAAATTTTCAACTTTTTTGAAGCCGAATTTCTTCATGAAAATTTTCAACTTTTTTGAAGCTGAATTTCTTCATGAATATTTTCAACTTTTTTGAGTCCCAAATCCTTCATGAAAATTTTCAACTTTTTTGGAGCCCAAATACTTCAAGAAAATTTTCAACTTTTTTGAAGCCGAATTTCTTCATGAAAATTTTCAACTTTTTTGAAGCCGAAATACTTCATGAAAATTTTCAACTTTTTTGAATCCCAAATCCTTCATGAAAATTTTCAACTTTTTTGGAGCCCAAATACTTCATGAATATTTTCAACTTTTTTGAAGCCCAAATCCTTCATGAAAATTTTCAACTTTTTTGAAGCCCAAATTCTTCAAGAAAATTTTCAACTTTTTTGAAGCCGAATTTCTTCATGAAAATTTCAACTTTTTTGAAGCCGAAATACTTCATGAATATATTCAACTTTTTTGATCCCCAAATCCTTCATAAAAATTTTCAACTTTTTTGAAGCCCAAATACTTCATGAAAATTTTCAACTTTTTTGAAGCCCAAATACTTCATGAAAATATTCAACTTTTTTGAAGCCCAAATCCTTCATGAAAATGTTCAACTTTTTTGAAGCCGAATTTCTTCATGAAAATTTTCAACTTTTTTGAAGCTCAAATACTTCATGAAAATTTTAAACTTTTTTGAAGCCCAAATACTTCATGAAAATGTTCAACTTTTTTGAAGCCGAATTTCTTCATGAAAATTTTAAACTTTTTTGAAGCCGAATTTCTTTATGAAAATTTTCAACTTTTTTGAAGCCGAATTTCTACATGAAAATTTTCAACTTTTTTGAAGCCCAAATACTTCATGAAAATGTTCAACTTTTTTGAAGCCCAAATACTTCATGAAAATGTTCAACTTTTTTGAAGCCGAATTTCTTCATGAAAATTTTCAACTTTTTTGAAGCCGAATTTCTTTATGAAAATTTTCAACTTTTTTGAAGCCGAATTTCTACATGAAAATTCTCAACTTTTTTGAAGCCCAAATACTTCATGAAAATTTTCAACTTTTTTGAAGCCGAATTTCTTCATGAATATTTTCAACTTTTTTGAAGGCCAAATACTTCATGAAAATTTTTAACCTTTTTGAAGCCAAATTTCTTCGTGAAAATTTTCAACTTTTTTGAAGCCCAAATACTTCATGAAAATTTTCAACTTTTTTGAAGGCCAAATACTTCATGAAAACGTTCAACTTTTTTGAAGCCGAATTTCTTCATGAAAATTTTCAACTTTTTTGAAGCTGAATTTCTTCATGAATATTTTCAACTTTTTTGAATCCCAAATCCTTCATGAAAATGTTCAACTTTTTTGGAGCCCAAATACTTCATGAATATTTTCAACTTTTTTGAAGCCCAAATCCTTCATGAAAATTTTCAACTTTTTTGAAGCCCAAATACTTCAAGAAAATTTTCAACTTTTTTGAAGCCGAATTTCTTCATGAAAATTTCAACTTTTTTGAAGCCGAAATACTTCATGAAAATTTTCAACTTTTTTGAAGCCGAATTTCTTCATGAATATTTTCAACTTTTTTGAAGGCCAAATACTTCATGAAAATTTTCAACCTTTTTGAAGCCGAACTTCTTCATGAAAATTTTCAACTTTTTTGAAGCCCAAATACTTCATGAAAATTTTCAACTTTTTTGAAGCCCAAATACTTCATGAAAACGTTCAACTTTTTTGAAGCCGAATTTCTTCATGAAAATTTTCAACTTTTTTGAAGCTGAATTTCTTCATGAATATTTTCAACTTTTTTGAATCCCAAATCCTTCATGAAAATTTTCAACTTTTTTGAAGCCCAAATACTTCATGAATATTTTCAACTTTTTTGAAGCCCAAATCCTTCATGAAAATTTTCAACTTTTTTGAAGCCCAAATACTTCAAGAAAATTTTCAACTTTTTTGAAGCCGAATTTCTTCATGAAAATTTAAACTTTTTTGAAGCCGAAATACTTCAAGAAAATTTTCAACTTTTTTGAAGCCCAAATACTTCATGAATATATTCAACTTTTTTGATCCCCAAATCCTTCATAAAAATTTTCAACTTTTTTGAAGCCCAAATCCTTCATGAAAATTTTCAACTTTTTTGAAGCCCAAATACTTCAAGAAAATTTTCAACTTTTTTGAAGCCGAATTTCTTCATGAAAATTTTCAACTTTTTTGAAGCCGAAATACTTCATGAAAATTTTCAACTTTTTTGAAGCCCAAATACTTCATGAATATATTCAACTTTTTTGAAGCCCAAATCCTTCATGAAAATTTTCAACTTTTTTGAAGCCCAAATACTTCATGAAAATGTTCAACTTTTTTGAAGCCCAAATACTTCATGAAAATATTCAACTTTTTTGAAGCCCAAATCCTTCATGAAAATGTTCAACTTTTTTGAAGCCGAATTTCTTCATGAAAATTTTCAACTTTTTTGAAGCTCAAATACTTCATGAAAATTTTAAACTTTTTTGAAGCCCAAATACTTCATGAAAATGTTCAACTTTTTTGAAGCCGAATTTCTTCATGAAAATTTTAAACTTTTTTGAAGCCGAATTTCTTTATGAAAATTTTCAACTTTTTTGAAGCCGAATTTCTACATGAAAATTTTCAACTTTTTTGAAGCCCAAATACTTCATGAAAATGTTCAACTTTTTTGAAGCCCAAATACTTCATGAAAATGTTCAACTTTTTTGAAGCCGAATTTCTTCATGAAAATTTTCAACTTTTTTGAAGCCGAATTTCTTTATGAAAATTTTCAACTTTTTTGAAGCCGAATTTCTACATGAAAATTCTCAACTTTTTTGAAGCCCAAATACTTCATGAAAATTTTCAACTTTTTTGAAGCCGAATTTCTTCATGAATATTTTCAACTTTTTTGAAGCTGAATTTCTTCATGAATATTTTCAACTTTTTTGAATCCCAAATCCTTCATGAAAATTTTCAACTTTTTTGGAGCCCAAATACTTCATGAATATTTTCAACTTTTTTGAAGCCCAAATCCTTCATGAAAATTTTCAACTTTTTTGAAGCCCAAATACTTCAAGAAAATTTTCAACTTTTTTGAAGGCCAAATACTTCATGAAAACGTTCAACTTTTTTGAAGCCGAATTTCTTCATGAAAATTTTCAACTTTTTTGAAGCTGAATTTCTTCATGAATATTTTCAACTTTTTTGAATCCCAAATCCTTCATGAAAATTTTCAACTTTTTTGGAGCCCAAATACTTCATGAATATTTTCAACTTTTTTGAAGCCCAAATCCTTCATGAAAATTTTCAACTTTTTTGAAGCCCAAATACTTCAAGAAAATTTTCAACTTTTTTGAAGCCGAATTTCTTCATGAAAATTTCAACTTTTTTGAAGCCGAAATACTTCATGAAAATTTTCAACTTTTTTGAAGCCGAATTTCTTCATGAATATTTTCAACTTTTTTGAAGGCCAAATACTTCATGAAAATTTTCAACCTTTTTGAAGCCGAACTTCTTCATGAAAATTTTCAACTTTTTTGAAGCCCAAATACTTCATGAAAATTTTCAACTTTTTTGAAGCCCAAATACTTCATGAAAACGTTCAACTTTTTTGAAGCCGAATTTCTTCATGAAAATTTTCAACTTTTTTGAAGCTGAATTTCTTCATGAATATTTTCAACTTTTTTGAATCCCAAATCCTTCATGAAAATTTTCAACTTTTTTGAAGCCCAAATACTTCATGAATATTTTCAACTTTTTTGAAGCCCAAATCCTTCATGAAAATTTTCAACTTTTTTGAAGCCCAAATACTTCAAGAAAATTTTCAACTTTTTTGAAGCCGAATTTCTTCATGAAAATTTAAACTTTTTTGAAGCCGAAATACTTCAAGAAAATTTTCAACTTTTTTGAAGCCCAAATACTTCATGAATATATTCAACTTTTTTGATCCCCAAATCCTTCATAAAAATTTTCAACTTTTTTGAAGCCCAAATCCTTCATGAAAATTTTCAACTTTTTTGAAGCCCAAATACTTCAAGAAAATTTTCAACTTTTTTGAAGCCGAATTTCTTCATGAAAATTTTCAACTTTTTTGAAGCCGAAATACTTCATGAAAATTTTCAACTTTTTTGAAGCCCAAATACTTCATGAATATATTCAACTTTTTTGAAGCCCAAATCCTTCATGAAAATTTTCAACTTTTTTGAAGCCCAAATACTTCATGAAAATGTTCAACTTTTTTGAAGCCCAAATACTTCATGAAAATATTCAACTTTTTTGAAGCCCAAATCCTTCATGAAAATGTTCAACTTTTTTGAAGCCGAATTTCTTCATGAAAATTTTCAACTTTTTTGAAGCTCAAATACTTCATGAAAATTTTAAACTTTTTTGAAGCCCAAATACTTCATGAAAATGTTCAACTTTTTTGAAGCCGAATTTCTTCATGAAAATTTTAAACTTTTTTGAAGCCGAATTTCTTTATGAAAATTTTCAACTTTTTTGAAGCCGAATTTCTACATGAAAATTTTCAACTTTTTTGAAGCCCAAATACTTCATGAAAATGTTCAACTTTTTTGAAGCCCAAATACTTCATGAAAATGTTCAACTTTTTTGAAGCCGAATTTCTTCATGAAACTTTTCAACTTTTTTGAAGCCGAATTTCTTTATGAAAATTTTCAACTTTTTTGAAGCCGAATTTCTACATGAAAATTCTCAACTTTTTTGAAGCCCAAATACTTCATGAAAATTTTCAACTTTTTTGAAGCCGAATTTCTTCATGAATATTTTCAACTTTTTTGAAGGCCAAATACTTCATGAAAATTTTTAACCTTTTTGAAGCCAAATTTTATTTGTGAAAATTTTCAAATTTTTTGAAGCCCAAATACTTCATGAAAATTTTCAACTTTTTTGAAGGCCAAATACTTCATGAAAACGTTCAACTTTTTTGAAGCCGAATTTCTTCATGAAAATTTTCAACTTTTTTGAAGCTGAATTTCTTCATGAATATTTTCAACTTTTTTGAATCCCAAATCCTTCATGAAAATTTTCAACTTTTTTGGAGCCCAAATACTTCATGAATATTTTCAACTTTTTTGAAGCCCAAATCCTTCATGAAAATTTTCAACTTTTTTGAAGCCCAAATACTTCAAGAAAATTTTCAACTTTTTTGAAGCCGAATTTCTTCATGAAAATTTCAACTTTTTTGAAGCCGAAATACTTCATGAAAATTTTCAACTTTTTTGAAGCCGAATTTCTTCATGAATATTTTCAACTTTTTTGAAGGCCAAATACTTCATGAAAATTTTCAACCTTTTTGAAGCCGAACTTCTTCATGAAAATTTTCAACTTTTTTGAAGCCCAAATACTTCATGAAAATTTTCAACTTTTTTGAAGCCCAAATACTTCATGAAAACGTTCAACTTTTTTGAAGCCGAATTTCTTCATGAAAATTTTCAACTTTTTTGAAGCTGAATTTCTTCATGAATATTTTCAACTTTTTTGAATCCCAAATCCTTCATGAAAATTTTCAACTTTTTTGAAGCCCAAATACTTCATGAATATTTTCAACTTTTTTGAAGCCCAAATCCTTCATGAAAATTTTCAACTTTTTTGAAGCCCAAATACTTCAAGAAAATTTTCAACTTTTTTGAAGCCGAATTTCTTCATGAAAATTTAAACTTTTTTGAAGCCGAAATACTTCAAGAAAATTTTCAACTTTTTTGAAGCCCAAATACTTCATGAATATATTCAACTTTTTTGATCCCCAAATCCTTCATAAAAATTTTCAACTTTTTTGAAGCCCAAATACATCATGAAAATTTTCAACTTTTTTGAAGCCCAAATACTTCATGAAAACGTTCAACTTTTTTGAAGCCGAATTTCTTCATGAAAATTTTCAACTTTTTTGAAGCCGAATTTCTTTATGAAAATTTTCAACTTTTTTGAAGCCGAATTTCTACATGAAAATTTTCAACTTTTTTGAAGCCCAAATACTTCATGAAAATTTTCAACTTTTTTGAAGCCGAATTTCTTCATGAATATTTTCAACTTTTTTGAAGCCCAAATCCTTCATGAAAATTTTCAACTTTTTTGAAGCCCAAATACTTCATGAATATTTTCAACTTTTTTGAAGCCGAATTTCTTCATGAATATTTTCAACTTTTTTGAAGGCCAAATACTTCATGAAAATTTTCAACCTTTTTGAAGCCGAATTTCTTCATGAAAATTTTCAACTTTTTTGAAGCCCAAATACTTCATGAAAATTTTCAACTTTTTTGAAGCCCAAATACTTCATGAAAATTTTCAACTTTTTTGGAGCCCAAATACTTCATGAATATTTTCAACTTTTTTCAAGCCCAAATCCTTCATGAAAATTTTCAACTTTTTTGAAGCCCAAATACTTCAAGAAAATTTTCAACTTTTTTGAAGCCGAATTTCTTCATGAAAATTTCAACTTTTTTGAAGCCGAAATACTTCATGAAAATTTTCAACTTTTTTGAAGCCCAAATACTTCATGAATATATTCAACTTTTTTGATCCCCAAATCCTTCATAAAAATTTTCAACTTTTTTGAAGCCCAAATACTTCATGAAAATTTTCAACTTTTTTGAAGCCCAAATACTTCATGAAAACGTTCAACTTTTTTGAAGCCGAATTTCTTCATGAAAATTTTCAACTTTTTTGAAGCCCAAATACTTCATGAAAATTTTCAACTTTTTTGAAGCCCAAATACTTCATGAAAATGTTCAACTTTTTTGAAGCCGAATTTCTTCATGAAAATTTTAAACTTTTTTGAAGCCGAATTTCTACATGAAAATTTTCAACTTTTTTGAAGCCCAAATACTTCATGAAAATTTTCAACTTTTTTGAAGCCCAAATCCTTCATGAAAATTTTCAACTTTTTTGAAGCCCAAATACTTCATGAAAATGTTCAACTTTTTTGAAGCCCAAATACTTCATGAATATTTTCAACTTTTTTCAAGCCCAAATCCTTCATGAAAATTTTCAACTTTTTTGAAGCCCAAATACTTCAAGAAAATTTTCAACTTTTTTGAAGCCGAATTTCTTCATGAAAATTTCAACTTTTTTGAAGCCGAAATACTTCATGAAAATTTTCAACTTTTTTGAAGCCCAAATACTTCATGAATATATTCAACTTTTTTGATCCCCAAATCCTTCATAAAAATTTTCAACTTTTTTGAAGCCCAAATACTTCATGAAAATTTTCAACTTTTTTGAAGCCCAAATACTTCATGAAAACGTTCAACTTTTTTGAAGCCGAATTTCTTCATGAAAATTTTCAACTTTTTTGAAGCCCAAATACTTCATGAAAATTTTCAACTTTTTTGAAGCCCAAATACTTCATGAAAATGTTCAACTTTTTTGAAGCCGAATTTCTTCATGAAAATTTTAAACTTTTTTGAAGCCGAATTTCTACATGAAAATTTTCAACTTTTTTGAAGCCCAAATACTTCATGAAAATTTTCAACTTTTTTGAAGCCCAAATCCTTCATGAAAATTTTCAACTTTTTTGAAGCCCAAATACTTCATGAAAATTTTCAACTTTTTTGGAGCCCAAATACTTCATGAATATTTTCAACTTTTTTCAAGCCCAAATCCTTCATGAAAATTTTCAACTTTTTTGAAGCCCAAATACTTCAAGAAAATTTTCAACTTTTTTGAAGCCGAATTTCTTCATGAAAATTTCAACTTTTTTGAAGCCGAAATACTTCATGAAAATTTTCAACTTTTTTGAAGCCCAAATACTTCATGAATATATTCAACTTTTTTGATCCCCAAATCCTTCATAAAAATTTTCAACTTTTTTGAAGCCCAAATACTTCATGAAAATTTTCAACTTTTTTGAAGCCCAAATACTTCATGAAAACGTTCAACTTTTTTGAAGCCGAATTTCTTCATGAAAATTTTCAACTTTTTTGAAGCCCAAATACTTCATGAAAATTTTCAACTTTTTTGAAGCCCAAATACTTCATGAAAATGTTCAACTTTTTTGAAGCCGAATTTCTTCATGAAAATTTTAAACTTTTTTGAAGCCGAATTTCTACATGAAAATTTTCAACTTTTTTGAAGCCCAAATACTTCATGAAAATTTTCAACTTTTTTGAAGCCCAAATCCTTCATGAAAATTTTCAACTTTTTTGAAGCCCAAATACTTCATGAAAATGTTCAACTTTTTTGAAGCCGAATTTCTTCATGAAAATTTTCAACTTTTTTGAAGCCGAATTTCTTTATGAAAATTTTCAACTTTTTTGAATCCGAATTTCTACATGAAAATTTTCAACTTTTTTGAAGCCCAAATACTTCATGAAAATTTTCAACTTTTTTGAAGCCGAATTTCTTCATGAAAATTTTCAACTTTTTTGAAGCCGAAATACTTCATGAAAATTTTCAACTTTTTTGAATCCCAAATCCTTCATGAAAATTTTCAACTTTTTTGGAGCCCAAATACTTCATGAATATTTTCAACTTTTTTGAAGCCGAATTTCTTCATGAAAATTTCAACTTTTTTGAAGCCGAAATACTTCATGAAAACGTTCAACTTTTTTGAAGCCGAATTTCTTCATGAAAATTTTCAACTTTTTTGAAGCTGAATTTCTTCATGAATATTTTCAACTTTTTTGAATCCCAAATCCTTCATGAAAATTTTCAACTTTTTTGAAGCCCAAATACTTCATGAATATTTTCAACTTTTTTGAAGCCCAAATACTTCAAGAAAATTTTCAACTTTTTTGAAGCCGAATTTCTTCATGAAAATTTAAACTTTTTTGAAGCCGAAATACTTCAAGAAAATTTTCAACTTTTTTGAAGCCCAAATACTTCATGAATATATTCAACTTTTTTGATCCCCAAATCCTTCATAAAAATTTTCAACTTTTTTGAAGCCCAAATACTTCATGAAAATTTTCAACTTTTTTGAAGCCCAAATACTTCATGAAAATTTTCAACTTTTTTGAAGCCGAATTTCTTCATGAAAATTTTCAACTTTTTTGAAGCCGAATTTCTTTATGAAAATTTTCAACTTTTTTGAAGCCGAATTTCTACATGAAAATTTTCAACTTTTTTGAAGCCCAAATACTTCATGAAAATGTTCAACTTTTTTGAAGCCGAATTTCTTCATGAAAATTTTAAACTTTTTTGAAGCCGAATTTCTTTATGAAAATTTTCAACTTTTTTGAAGCCGAATTTCTACATGAAAATTTTCAACTTTTTTGAAGCCCAAATACTTCATGAAAATGTTCAACTTTTTTGAAGCCCAAATACTTCATGAAAATGTTCAACTTTTTTGAAGCCGAATTTCTTCATGAAAATTTTCAACTTTTTTGAAGCCGAATTTCTTTATGAAAATTTTCAACTTTTTTGAAGCCGAATTTCTACATGAAAATTCTCAACTTTTTTGAAGCCCAAATACTTCATGAAAATTTTCAACTTTTTTGAAGCCGAATTTCTTCATGAATATTTTCAACTTTTTTGAAGGCCAAATACTTCATGAAAATTTTTAACCTTTTTGAAGCCAAATTTCTTCGTGAAAATTTTCAACTTTTTTGAAGCCCAAATACTTCATGAAAATTTTCAACTTTTTTGAAGGCCAAATACTTCATGAAAATTTTTAACCTTTTTGAAGCCAAATTTCTTCGTGAAAATTTTCAACTTTTTTGAAGCCCAAATACTTCATGAAAATTTTCAACTTTTTTGAAGGCCAAATACTTCATGAAAACGTTCAACTTTTTTGAAGCCGAATTTCTTCATGAAAATTTTCAACTTTTTTGAAGCTGAATTTCTTCATGAATATTTTCAACTTTTTTGAATCCCAAATCCTTCATGAAAATTTTCAACTTTTTTGGAGCCCAAATACTTCATGAATATTTTCAACTTTTTTGAAGCTGAATTTCTTCATGAATATTTTCAACTTTTTTGAATCCCAAATCCTTCATGAAAATTTTCAACTTTTTTGAAGCCCAAATACTTCATGAATATTTTCAACTTTTTTGAAGCCCAAATCCTTCATGAAAATTTTCAACTTTTTTGAAGCCCAAATACTTCAAGAAAATTTTCAACTTTTTTGAAGCCGAATTTCTTCATGAAAATTTAAACTTTTTTGAAGCCGAAATACTTCAAGAAAATTTTCAACTTTTTTGAAGCCCAAATCCTTCATGAAAATGTTCAACTTTTTTGAAGCCGAATTTCTTCATGAAAATTTTCAACTTTTTTGAAGCTCAAATACTTCATGAAAATTTTAAACTTTTTTGAAGCCCAAATACTTCATGAAAATGTTCAACTTTTTTGAAGCCGAATTTCTTCATGAAAATTTTAAACTTTTTTGAAGCCGAATTTCTTTATGAAAATTTTCAACTTTTTTGAAGCCGAATTTCTACATGAAAATTTTCAACTTTTTTGAAGCCCAAATACTTCATGAAAATGTTCAACTTTTTTGAAGCCCAAATACTTCATGAAAATGTTCAACTTTTTTGAAGCCGAATTTCTTCATGAAAATTTTCAACTTTTTTGAAGCCGAATTTCTTTATGAAAATTTTCAACTTTTTTGAAGCCGAATTTCTACATGAAAATTCTCAACTTTTTTGAAGCCCAAATACTTCATGAAAATTTTCAACTTTTTTGAAGCCGAATTTCTTCATGAATATTTTCAACTTTTTTGAAGGCCAAATACTTCATGAAAATTTTTAACCTTTTTGAAGCCAAATTTCTTCGTGAAAATTTTCAAATTTTTTGAAGCCCAAATACTTCATGAAAATTTTCAACTTTTTTGAAGGCCAAATACTTCATGAAAACGTTCAACTTTTTTGAAGCCGAATTTCTTCATGAAAATTTTCAACTTTTTTGAAGCTGAATTTCTTCATGAATATTTTCAACTTTTTTGAATCCCAAATCCTTCATGAAAATTTTCAACTTTTTTGGAGCCCAAATACTTCATGAATATTTTCAACTTTTTTGAAGCCCAAATCCTTCATGAAAATTTTCAACTTTTTTGAAGCCCAAATACTTCAAGAAAATTTTCAACTTTTTTGAAGCCGAATTTCTTCATGAAAATTTCAACTTTTTTGAAGCCGAAATACTTCATGAAAATTTTCAACTTTTTTGAAGCCGAATTTCTTCATGAATATTTTCAACTTTTTTGAAGGCCAAATACTTCATGAAAATTTTCAACCTTTTTGAAGCCGAACTTCTTCATGAAAATTTTCAACTTTTTTGAAGCCCAAATACTTCATGAAAATTTTCAACTTTTTTGAAGCCCAAATACTTCATGAAAACGTTCAACTTTTTTGAAGCCGAATTTCTTCATGAAAATTTTCAACTTTTTTGAAGCTGAATTTCTTCATGAATATTTTCAACTTTTTTGAATCCCAAATCCTTCATGAAAATTTTCAACTTTTTTGAAGCCCAAATACTTCATGAATATTTTCAACTTTTTTGAAGCCCAAATCCTTCATGAAAATTTTCAACTTTTTTGAAGCCCAAATACTTCAAGAAAATGTTCAACTTTTTTGAAGCCGAATTTCTTCATGAAAATTTAAACTTTTTTGAAGCCGAAATACTTCAAGAAAATTTTCAACTTTTTTGAAGCCCAAATACTTCATGAATATATTCAACTTTTTTGATCCCCAAATCCTTCATAAAAATTTTCAACTTTTTTGAAGCCCAAATACATCATGAAAATTTTCAACTTTTTTGAAGCCCAAATACTTCATGAAAACGTTCAACTTTTTTGAAGCCGAATTTCTTCATGAAAATTTTCAACTTTTTTGAAGCCGAATTTCTTTATGAAAATTTTCAACTTTTTTGAAGCCGAATTTCTACATGAAAATTTTCAACTTTTTTGAAGCCCAAATACTTCATGAAAATTTTCAACTTTTTTGAAGCCGAATTTCTTCATGAATATTTTCAACTTTTTTGAAGCCCAAATCCTTCATGAAAATTTTCAACTTTTTTGAAGCCCAAATACTTCATGAATATTTTCAACTTTTTTGAAGCCGAATTTCTTCATGAATATTTTCAACTTTTTTGAAGGCCAAATACTTCATGAAAATTTTCAACCTTTTTGAAGCCGAATTTCTTCATGAAAATTTTCAACTTTTTTGAAGCCCAAATACTTCATGAAAATTTTCAACTTTTTTGAAGCCCAAATACTTCATGAAAATTTTCAACTTTTTTGGAGCCCAAATACTTCATGAATATTTTCAACTTTTTTCAAGCCCAAATCCTTCATGAAAATTTTCAACTTTTTTGAAGCCCAAATACTTCAAGAAAATTTTCAACTTTTTTGAAGCCGAATTTCTTCATGAAAATTTCAACTTTTTTGAAGCCGAAATACTTCATGAAAATTTTCAACTTTTTTGAAGCCCAAATACTTCATGAATATATTCAACTTTTTTGATCCCCAAATCCTTCATAAAAATTTTCAACTTTTTTGAAGCCCAAATACTTCATGAAAATTTTCAACTTTTTTGAAGCCCAAATACTTCATGAAAACGTTCAACTTTTTTGAAGCCGAATTTCTTCATGAAAATTTTCAACTTTTTTGAAGCCCAAATACTTCATGAAAATTTTCAACTTTTTTGAAGCCCAAATACTTCATGAAAATGTTCAACTTTTTTGAAGCCGAATTTCTTCATGAAAATTTTAAACTTTTTTGAAGCCGAATTTCTACATGAAAATTTTCAACTTTTTTGAAGCCCAAATACTTCATGAAAATTTTCAACTTTTTTGAAGCCCAAATCCTTCATGAAAATTTTCAACTTTTTTGAAGCCCAAATACTTCATGAAAATGTTCAACTTTTTTGAAGCCGAATTTCTTCATGAAAATTTTCAACTTTTTTGAAGCCGAATTTCTTTATGAAAATTTTCAACTTTTTTGAATCCGAATTTCTACATGAAAATTTTCAACTTTTTTGAAGCCCAAATACTTCATGAAAATTTTCAACTTTTTTGAAGCCGAATTTCTTCATGAAAATTTTCAACTTTTTTGAAGCCGAAATACTTCATGAAAATTTTCAACTTTTTTGAATCCCAAATCCTTCATGAAAATTTTCAACTTTTTTGGAGCCCAAATACTTCATGAATATTTTCAACTTTTTTGAAGCCGAATTTCTTCATGAAAATTTCAACTTTTTTGAAGCCGAAATACTTCATGAAAACGTTCAACTTTTTTGAAGCCGAATTTCTTCATGAAAATTTTCAACTTTTTTGAAGCTGAATTTCTTCATGAATATTTTCAACTTTTTTGAATCCCAAATCCTTCATGAAAATTTTCAACTTTTTTGAAGCCCAAATACTTCATGAATATTTTCAACTTTTTTGAAGCCCAAATCCTTCATGAAAATTTTCAACTTTTTTGAAGCCCAAATACTTCAAGAAAATTTTCAACTTTTTTGAAGCCGAATTTCTTCATGAAAATTTAAACTTTTTTGAAGCCGAAATACTTCAAGAAAATTTTCAACTTTTTTGAAGCCCAAATACTTCATGAATATATTCAACTTTTTTGATCCCCAAATCCTTCATAAAAATTTTCAACTTTTTTGAAGCCCAAATACTTCATGAAAATTTTCAACTTTTTTGAAGCCCAAATACTTCATGAAAATTTTCAACTTTTTTGAAGCCGAATTTCTTCATGAAAATTTTCAACTTTTTTGAAGCCGAATTTCTTTATGAAAATTTTCAACTTTTTTGAAGCCGAATTTCTACATGAAAATTTTCAACTTTTTTGAAGCCCAAATACTTCATGAAAATGTTCAACTTTTTTGAAGCCGAATTTCTTCATGAAAATTTTAAACTTTTTTGAAGCCGAATTTCTTTATGAAAATTTTCAACTTTTTTGAAGCCGAATTTCTACATGAAAATTTTCAACTTTTTTGAAGCCCAAATACTTCATGAAAATGTTCAACTTTTTTGAAGCCCAAATACTTCATGAAAATGTTCAACTTTTTTGAAGCCGAATTTCTTCATGAAAATTTTCAACTTTTTTGAAGCCGAATTTCTTTATGAAAATTTTCAACTTTTTTGAAGCCGAATTTCTACATGAAAATTCTCAACTTTTTTGAAGCCCAAATACTTCATGAAAATTTTCAACTTTTTTGAAGCCGAATTTCTTCATGAATATTTTCAACTTTTTTGAAGGCCAAATACTTCATGAAAATTTTTAACCTTTTTGAAGCCAAATTTCTTCGTGAAAATTTTCAACTTTTTTGAAGCCCAAATACTTCATGAAAATTTTCAACTTTTTTGAAGGCCAAATACTTCATGAAAACGTTCAACTTTTTTGAAGCCGAATTTCTTCATGAAAATTTTCAACTTTTTTGAAGCTGAATTTCTTCATGAATATTTTCAACTTTTTTGAATCCCAAATCCTTCATGAAAATTTTCAACTTTTTTGGAGCCCAAATACTTCATGAATATTTTCAACTTTTTTGAAGCCCAAATCCTTCATGAAAATTTTCAACTTTTTTGAAGCCCAAATACTTCAAGAAAATTTTCAACTTTTTTGAAGCCGAATTTCTTCATGAAAATTTCAACTTTTTTGAAGCCGAAATACTTCATGAAAATTTTCAACTTTTTTGAAGCCGAATTTCTTCATGAATATTTTCAACTTTTTTGAAGGCCAAATACTTCATGAAAATTTTCAACCTTTTTGAAGCCGAACTTCTTCATGAAAATTTTCAACTTTTTTGAAGCCCAAATACTTCATGAAAATTTTCAACTTTTTTGAAGCCCAAATACTTCATGAAAACGTTCAACTTTTTTGAAGCCGAATTTCTTCATGAAAATTTTCAACTTTTTTGAAGCTGAATTTCTTCATGAATATTTTCAACTTTTTTGAATCCCAAATCCTTCATGAAAATTTTCAACTTTTTTGAAGCCCAAATACTTCATGAATATTTTCAACTTTTTTGAAGCCCAAATCCTTCATGAAAATTTTCAACTTTTTTGAAGCCCAAATACTTCAAGAAAATTTTCAACTTTTTTGAAGCCGAATTTCTTCATGAAAATTTAAACTTTTTTGAAGCCGAAATACTTCAAGAAAATTTTCAACTTTTTTGAAGCCCAAATACTTCATGAATATATTCAACTTTTTTGATCCCCAAATCCTTCATAAAAATTTTCAACTTTTTTGAAGCCCAAATCCTTCATGAAAATTTTCAACTTTTTTGAAGCCCAAATACTTCAAGAAAATTTTCAACTTTTTTGAAGCCGAATTTCTTCATGAAAATTTTCAACTTTTTTGAAGCCGAAATACTTCATGAAAATTTTCAACTTTTTTGAAGCCCAAATACTTCATGAATATATTCAACTTTTTTGAAGCCCAAATCCTTCATGAAAATTTTCAACTTTTTTGAAGCCCAAATACTTCATGAAAATGTTCAACTTTTTTGAAGCCCAAATACTTCATGAAAATATTCAACTTTTTTGAAGCCCAAATCCTTCATGAAAATTTTCAACTTTTTTGAAGCTCAAATACTTCATGAAAAT
Organism: Labrus mixtus; assembly: GCF_963584025.1. Classification (NCBI taxonomy): domain Eukaryota; kingdom Metazoa; phylum Chordata; class Actinopteri; order Labriformes; family Labridae; genus Labrus; species Labrus mixtus. The sequence goes on from NC_083628.1 coordinate 26,833,724, forward strand.
TTTAAACTTTTTTGAAGCCCAAATACTTCATGAAAATGTTCAACTTTTTTGAAGCCGAATTTCTTCATGAAAATTTTAAACTTTTTTGAATCCGAATTTCTTTATGAAAATTTTCAACTTTTTTGAAGCCGAATTTCTACATGAAAATTTTCAACTTTTTTGAAGCCCAAATACTTCATGAAAATGTTCAACTTTTTTGAAGCCCAAATACTTCATGAAAATGTTCAACTTTTTTGAAGCCGAATTTCTTCATGAAAATTTTCAACTTTTTTGAAGCCGAATTTCTTTATGAAAATTTTCAACTTTTTTGAAGCCGAATTTCTACATGAAAATTCTCAACTTTTTTGAAGCCCAAATACTTCATGAAAATTTTCAACTTTTTTGAAGCCGAATTTCTTCATGAATATTTTCAACTTTTTTGAAGGCCAAATACTTCATGAAAATTTTTAACCTTTTTGAAGCCAAATTTCTTCGTGAAAATTTTCAACTTTTTTGAAGCCCAAATACTTCATGAAAATTTTCAACTTTTTTGAAGGCCAAATACTTCATGAAAACGTTCAACTTTTTTGAAGCCGAATTTCTTCATGAAAATTTTCAACTTTTTTGAAGCTGAATTTCTTCATGAATATTTTCAACTTTTTTGAATCCCAAATCCTTCATGAAAATTTTCAACTTTTTTGAAGCCCAAATCCTTCATGAAAATTTTCAACTTTTTTGAAGCCCAAATACTTCAAGAAAATTTTCAACTTTTTTGAAGCCGAATTTCTTCATGAAAATTTTCAACTTTTTTGAAGCCGAAATACTTCATGAAAATTTTCAACTTTTTTGAAGCCCAAATACTTCATGAATATATTCAACTTTTTTGAAGCCCAAATCCTTCATGAAAATTTTCAACTTTTTTGAAGCCCAAATACTTCATGAAAATGTTCAACTTTTTTGAAGCCCAAATACTTCATGAAAATATTCAACTTTTTTGAAGCCCAAATCCTTCATGAAAATGTTCAACTTTTTTGAAGCCGAATTTCTTCATGAAAATTTTCAACTTTTTTGAAGCTCAAATACTTCATGAAAATTTTAAACTTTTTTGAAGCCCAAATACTTCATGAAAATGTTCAACTTTTTTGAAGCCGAATTTCTTCATGAAAATTTTAAACTTTTTTGAAGCCGAATTTCTTTATGAAAATTTTCAACTTTTTTGAAGCCGAATTTCTACATGAAAATTTTCAACTTTTTTGAAGCCCAAATACTTCATGAAAATGTTCAACTTTTTTGAAGCCCAAATACTTCATGAAAATGTTCAACTTTTTTGAAGCCGAATTTCTTCATGAAAATTTTCAACTTTTTTGAAGCCGAATTTCTTTATGAAAATTTTCAACTTTTTTGAAGCCGAATTTCTACATGAAAATTCTCAACTTTTTTGAAGCCCAAATACTTCATGAAAATTTTCAACTTTTTTGAAGCCGAATTTCTTCATGAATATTTTCAACTTTTTTGAAGGCCAAATACTTCATGAAAATTTTTAACCTTTTTGAAGCCAAATTTCTTCGTGAAAATTTTCAACTTTTTTGAAGCCCAAATACTTCATGAAAATTTTCAACTTTTTTGAAGGCCAAATACTTCATGAAAACGTTCAACTTTTTTGAAGCCGAATTTCTTCATGAAAATTTTCAACTTTTTTGAAGCTGAATTTCTTCATGAATATTTTCAACTTTTTTGAATCCCAAATCCTTCATGAAAATTTTCAACTTTTTTGAAGCCCAAATCCTTCATGAAAATTTTCAACTTTTTTGAAGCCCAAATACTTCAAGAAAATTTTCAACTTTTTTGAAGCCGAATTTCTTCATGAAAATTTTCAACTTTTTTGAAGCCGAAATACTTCATGAAAATTTTCAACTTTTTTGAAGCCCAAATACTTCATGAATATATTCAACTTTTTTGAAGCCCAAATCCTTCATGAAAATTTTCAACTTTTTTGAAGCCCAAATACTTCATGAAAATGTTCAACTTTTTTGAAGCCCAAATACTTCATGAAAATATTCAACTTTTTTGAAGCCCAAATCCTTCATGAAAATGTTCAACTTTTTTGAAGCCGAATTTCTTCATGAAAATTTTCAACTTTTTTGAAGCTCAAATACTTCATGAAAATTTTAAACTTTTTTGAAGCCCAAATACTTCATGAAAATGTTCAACTTTTTTGAAGCCGAATTTCTTCATGAAAATTTTAAACTTTTTTGAAGCCGAATTTCTTTATGAAAATTTTCAACTTTTTTGAAGCCGAATTTCTACATGAAAATTTTCAACTTTTTTGAAGCCCAAATACTTCATGAAAATGTTCAACTTTTTTGAAGCCCAAATACTTCATGAAAATGTTCAACTTTTTTGAAGCCGAATTTCTTCATGAAAATTTTCAACTTTTTTGAAGCCGAATTTCTTTATGAAAATTTTCAACTTTTTTGAAGCCGAATTTCTACATGAAAATTCTCAACTTTTTTGAAGCCCAAATACTTCATGAAAATTTTCAACTTTTTTGAAGCCGAATTTCTTCATGAATATTTTCAACTTTTTTGAAGGCCAAATACTTCATGAAAATTTTTAACCTTTTTGAAGCCAAATTTCTTCGTGAAAATTTTCAACTTTTTTGAAGCCCAAATACTTCATGAAAATTTTCAACTTTTTTGAAGGCCAAATACTTCATGAAAACGTTCAACTTTTTTGAAGCCGAATTTCTTCATGAAAATTTTCAACTTTTTTGAAGCTGAATTTCTTCATGAATATTTTCAACTTTTTTGAATCCCAAATCCTTCATGAAAATTTTCAACTTTTTTGGAGCCCAAATACTTCATGAATATTTTCAACTTTTTTGAAGCCCAAATCCTTCATGAAAATTTTCAACTTTTTTGAAGCCCAAATACTTCAAGAAAATTTTCAACTTTTTTGAAGCCGAATTTCTTCATGAAAATTTCAACTTTTTTGAAGCCGAAATACTTCATGAAAATTTTCAACTTTTTTGAAGCCGAATTTCTTCATGAATATTTTCAACTTTTTTGAAGGCCAAATACTTCATGAAAATTTTCAACCTTTTTGAAGCCGAACTTCTTCATGAAAATTTTCAACTTTTTTGAAGCCCAAATACTTCATGAAAATTTTCAACTTTTTTGAAGCCCAAATACTTCATGAAAACGTTCAACTTTTTTGAAGCCGAATTTCTTCATGAAAATTTTCAACTTTTTTGAAGCTGAATTTCTTCATGAATATTTTCAACTTTTTTGAATCCCAAATCCTTCATGAAAATTTTCAACTTTTTTGAAGCCCAAATACTTCATGAATATTTTCAACTTTTTTGAAGCCCAAATCCTTCATGAAAATTTTCAACTTTTTTGAAGCCCAAATACTTCAAGAAAATTTTCAACTTTTTTGAAGCCGAATTTCTTCATGAAAATTTAAACTTTTTTGAAGCCGAAATACTTCAAGAAAATTTTCAACTTTTTTGAAGCCCAAATACTTCATGAATATATTCAACTTTTTTGATCCCCAAATCCTTCATAAAAATTTTCAACTTTTTTGAAGCCCAAATACTTCATGAAAATTTTCAACTTTTTTGAAGCCCAAATACTTCATGAAAACGTTCAACTTTTTTGAAGCCGAATTTCTTCATGAAAATTTTCAACTTTTTTGAAGCCGAATTTCTTTATGAAAATTTTCAACTTTTTTGAAGCCGAATTTCTACATGAAAATTTTCAACTTTTTTGAAGCCCAAATACTTCATGAAAATTTTCAACTTTTTTGAAGCCGAATTTCTTCATGAATATTTTCAACTTTTTTGAAGCCCAAATCCTTCATGAAAATTTTCAACTTTTTTGAAGCCCAAATACTTCATGAATATTTTCAACTTTTTTGAAGCCGAATTTCTTCATGAATATTTTCAACTTTTTTGAAGGCCAAATACTTCATGAAAATTTTCAACCTTTTTGAAGCCGAATTTCTTCATGAAAATTTTCAACTTTTTTGAAGCCCAAATACTTCATGAAAATTTTCAACTTTTTTGAAGCCCAAATACTTCATGAAAATTTTCAACTTTTTTGGAGCCCAAATACTTCATGAATATTTTCAACTTTTTTCAAGCCCAAATCCTTCATGAAAATTTTCAACTTTTTTGAAGCCCAAATACTTCAAGAAAATTTTCAACTTTTTTGAAGCCGAATTTCTTCATGAAAATTTCAACTTTTTTGAAGCCGAAATACTTCATGAAAATTTTCAACTTTTTTGAAGCCCAAATACTTCATGAATATATTCAACTTTTTTGATCCCCAAATCCTTCATGAAAATTTTCAACTTTTTTGAAGCCCAAATACTTCAAGAAAATTTTCAACTTTTTTGAAGCCGAATTTCTTCATGAAAATTTTCAACTTTTTTGAAGCCGAAATACTTCATGAAAATTTTCAACTTTTTTGAAGCCCAAATACTTCATGAATATATTCAACTTTTTTGAAGCCCAAATCCTTCATGAAAATTTTCAACTTTTTTGAAGCCCAAATACTTCATGAAAATGTTCAACTTTTTTGAAGCCCAAATACTTCATGAAAATATTCAACTTTTTTGAAGCCCAAATCCTTCATGAAAATGTTCAACTTTTTTGAAGCCGAATTTCTTCATGAAAATTTTCAACTTTTTTGAAGCTCAAATACTTCATGAAAATTTTAAACTTTTTTGAAGCCCAAATACTTCATGAAAATGTTCAACTTTTTTGAAGCCGAATTTCTTCATGAAAATTTTAAACTTTTTTGAAGCCGAATTTCTTTATGAAAATTTTCAACTTTTTTGAAGCCGAATTTCTACATGAAAATTTTCAACTTTTTTGAAGCCCAAATACTTCATGAAAATGTTCAACTTTTTTGAAGCCCAAATACTTCATGAAAATGTTCAACTTTTTTGAAGCCGAATTTCTTCATGAAAATTTTCAACTTTTTTGAAGCCGAATTTCTTTATGAAAATTTTCAACTTTTTTGAAGCCGAATTTCTACATGAAAATTCTCAACTTTTTTGAAGCCCAAATACTTCATGAAAATTTTCAACTTTTTTGAAGCCGAATTTCTTCATGAATATTTTCAACTTTTTTGAAGGCCAAATACTTCATGAAAATTTTTAACCTTTTTGAAGCCAAATTTCTTCGTGAAAATTTTCAACTTTTTTGAAGCCCAAATACTTCATGAAAATTTTCAACTTTTTTGAAGGCCAAATACTTCATGAAAACGTTCAACTTTTTTGAAGCCGAATTTCTTCATGAAAATTTTCAACTTTTTTGAAGCTGAATTTCTTCATGAATATTTTCAACTTTTTTGAATCCCAAATCCTTCATGAAAATTTTCAACTTTTTTGGAGCCCAAATACTTCATGAATATTTTCAACTTTTTTGAAGCCCAAATCCTTCATGAAAATTTTCAACTTTTTTGAAGCCCAAATACTTCAAGAAAATTTTCAACTTTTTTGAAGCCGAATTTCTTCATGAAAATTTCAACTTTTTTGAAGCCGAAATACTTCATGAAAATTTTCAACTTTTTTGAAGCCGAATTTCTTCATGAATATTTTCAACTTTTTTGAAGGCCAAATACTTCATGAAAATTTTCAACCTTTTTGAAGCCGAACTTCTTCATGAAAATTTTCAACTTTTTTGAAGCCCAAATACTTCATGAAAATTTTCAACTTTTTTGAAGCCCAAATACTTCATGAAAACGTTCAACTTTTTTGAAGCCGAATTTCTTCATGAAAATTTTCAACTTTTTTGAAGCTGAATTTCTTCATGAATATTTTCAACTTTTTTGAATCCCAAATCCTTCATGAAAATTTTCAACTTTTTTGAAGCCCAAATACTTCATGAATATTTTCAACTTTTTTGAAGCCCAAATCCTTCATGAAAATTTTCAACTTTTTTGAAGCCCAAATACTTCAAGAAAATTTTCAACTTTTTTGAAGCCGAATTTCTTCATGAAAATTTAAACTTTTTTGAAGCCGAAATACTTCAAGAAAATTTTCAACTTTTTTGAAGCCCAAATACTTCATGAATATATTCAACTTTTTTGATCCCCAAATCCTTCATAAAAATTTTCAACTTTTTTGAAGCCCAAATACTTCATGAAAATTTTCAACTTTTTTGAAGCCCAAATACTTCATGAAAACGTTCAACTTTTTTGAAGCCGAATTTCTTCATGAAAATTTTCAACTTTTTTGAAGCCGAATTTCTTTATGAAAATTTTCAACTTTTTTGAAGCCGAATTTCTACATGAAAATTTTCAACTTTTTTGAAGCCCAAATACTTCATGAAAATTTTCAACTTTTTTGAAGCCGAATTTCTTCATGAATATTTTCAACTTTTTTGAAGCCCAAATCCTTCATGAAAATTTTCAACTTTTTTGAAGCCCAAATACTTCATGAATATTTTCAACTTTTTTGAAGCCGAATTTCTTCATGAATATTTTCAACTTTTTTGAAGGCCAAATACTTCATGAAAATTTTCAACCTTTTTGAAGCCGAATTTCTTCATGAAAATTTTCAACTTTTTTGAAGCCCAAATACTTCATGAAAATTTTCAACTTTTTTGAAGCCCAAATACTTCATGAAAATTTTCAACTTTTTTGGAGCCCAAATACTTCATGAATATTTTCAACTTTTTTCAAGCCCAAATCCTTCATGAAAATTTTCAACTTTTTTGAAGCCCAAATACTTCAAGAAAATTTTCAACTTTTTTGAAGCCGAATTTCTTCATGAAAATTTCAACTTTTTTGAAGCCGAAATACTTCATGAAAATTTTCAACTTTTTTGAAGCCCAAATACTTCATGAATATATTCAACTTTTTTGATCCCCAAATCCTTCATAAAAATTTTCAACTTTTTTGAAGCCCAAATACTTCATGAAAATTTTCAACTTTTTTGAAGCCCAAATACTTCATGAAAACGTTCAACTTTTTTGAAGCCGAATTTCTTCATGAAAATTTTCAACTTTTTTGAAGCCCAAATACTTCATGAAAATTTTCAACTTTTTTGAAGCCCAAATACTTCATGAAAATGTTCAACTTTTTTGAAGCCGAATTTCTTCATGAAAATTTTAAACTTTTTTGAAGCCGAATTTCTACATGAAAATTTTCAATTTTTTTGAAGCCCAAATACTTCATGAAAATTTTCAACTTTTTTGAAGCCCAAATCCTTCATGAAAATTTTCAACTTTTTTGAAGCCCAAATACTTCATGAAAATGTTCAACTTTTTTGAAGCCGAATTTCTTCATGAAAATTTTCAACTTTTTTGAAGCCGAATTTCTTTATGAAAATTTTCAACTTTTTTGAATCCGAATTTCTACATGAAAATTTTCAACTTTTTTGAAGCCCAAATACTTCATGAAAATTTTCAACTTTTTTGAAGCCGAATTTCTTCATGAAAATTTTCAACTTTTTTGAAGCCGAAATACTTCATGAAAATTTTCAACTTTTTTGAATCCCAAATCCTTCATGAAAATTTTCAACTTTTTTGGAGCCCAAATACTTCATGAATATTTTCAACTTTTTTGAAGCCGAATTTCTTCATGAAAATTTCAACTTTTTTGAAGCCGAAATACTTCATGAAAACGTTCAACTTTTTTGAAGCCGAATTTCTTCATGAAAATTTTCAACTTTTTTGAAGCTGAATTTCTTCATGAATATTTTCAACTTTTTTGAATCCCAAATCCTTCATGAAAATTTTCAACTTTTTTGAAGCCCAAATACTTCATGAATATTTTCAACTTTTTTGAAGCCCAAATCCTTCATGAAAATTTTCAACTTTTTTGAAGCCCAAATACTTCAAGAAAATTTTCAACTTTTTTGAAGCCGAATTTCTTCATGAAAATTTAAACTTTTTTGAAGCCGAAATACTTCATGAAAATTTTCAACTTTTTTGAAGCCCAAATACTTCATGAATATATTCAACTTTTTTGATCCCCAAATCCTTCATAAAAATTTTCAACTTTTTTGAAGCCCAAATACTTCATGAAAATTTTCAACTTTTTTGAAGCCCAAATACTTCATGAAAACGTTCAACTTTTTTGAAGCCGAATTTCTTCATGAAAATTTTCAACTTTTTTGAAGCCCAAATACTTCATGAAAATTTTCAACTTTTTTGAAGCCCAAATACTTCATGAAAATGTTCAACTTTTTTGAAGCCGAATTTCTTCATGAAAATTTTAAACTTTTTTGAAGCCGAATTTCTACATGAAAATTTTCAATTTTTTTGAAGCCCAAATACTTCATGAAAATTTTCAACTTTTTTGAAGCCCAAATCCTTCATGAAAATTTTCAACTTTTTTGAAGCCCAAATACTTCATGAAAATGTTCAACTTTTTTGAAGCCGAATTTCTTCATGAAAATTTTCAACTTTTTTGAAGCCGAATTTCTTTATGAAAATTTTCAACTTTTTTGAATCCGAATTTCTACATGAAAATTTTCAACTTTTTTGAAGCCCAAATACTTCATGAAAATTTTCAACTTTTTTGAAGCCGAATTTCTTCATGAAAATTTTCAACTTTTTTGAAGCCGAAATACTTCATGAAAATTTTCAACTTTTTTGAATCCCAAATCCTTCATGAAAATTTTCAACTTTTTTGGAGCCCAAATACTTCATGAATATTTTCAACTTTTTTGAAGCCGAATTTCTTCATGAAAATTTCAACTTTTTTGAAGCCGAAATACTTCATGAAAACGTTCAACTTTTTTGAAGCCGAATTTCTTCATGAAAATTTTCAACTTTTTTGAAGCTGAATTTCTTCATGAATATTTTCAACTTTTTTGAATCCCAAATCCTTCATGAAAATTTTCAACTTTTTTGAAGCCCAAATACTTCATGAATATTTTCAACTTTTTTGAAGCCCAAATCCTTCATGAAAATTTTCAACTTTTTTGAAGCCCAAATACTTCAAGAAAATTTTCAACTTTTTTGAAGCCGAATTTCTTCATGAAAATTTAAACTTTTTTGAAGCCGAAATACTTCAAGAAAATTTTCAACTTTTTTGAAGCCCAAATACTTCATGAATATATTCAACTTTTTTGATCCCCAAATCCTTCATAAAAATTTTCAACTTTTTTGAAGCCCAAATACTTCATGAAAATTTTCAACTTTTTTGAAGCCCAAATACTTCATGAAAATTTTCAACTTTTTTGAAGCCGAATTTCTTCATGAAAATTTTCAACTTTTTTGAAGCCGAATTTCTTTATGAAAATTTTCAACTTTTTTGAAGCCGAATTTCTACATGAAAATTTTCAACTTTTTTGAAGCCCAAATACTTCATGAAAATTTTCAACTTTTTTGAAGCCGAATTTCTTCATGAATATTTTCTACTTTTTTGAAGCCCAAATACTTCAAGAAAATTTTCAACTTTTTTGAAGCCGAATTTCTTCATGAAAATTTAAACTTTTTTGAAGCCGAAATACTTCAAGAAAATTTTCAACTTTTTTGAAGCCCAAATACTTCATGAATATATTCAACTTTTTTGATCCCCAAATCCTTCATAAAAATTTTCAACTTTTTTGAAGCCCAAATACTTCATGAAAATTTTCAACTTTTTTGAAGCCCAAATACTTCATGAAAACGTTCAACTTTTTTGAAGCCGAATTTCTTCATGAAAATTTTCAACTTTTTTGAAGCCGAATTTCTTTATGAAAATTTTCAACTTTTTTGAAGCCGAATTTCTACATGAAAATTTTCAACTTTTTTGAAGCCCAAATACTTCATGAAAATTTTCAACTTTTTTGAAGCCGAATTTCTTCATGAATATTTTCAACTTTTTTGAAGGCCAAATACTTCATGAAAATTTTCAACCTTTTTGAAGCCGAATTTCTTCATGAAAATTTTCAACTTTTTTGAAGCCCAAATACTTCATGAATATATTCAACTTTTTTGATCCCCAAATCCTTCATAAAAATTTTCAACTTTTTTGAAGCCCAAATACTTCATGAAAATTTTCAACTTTTTTGAAGCCCAAATACTTCATGAAAACGTTCAACTTTTTTGAAGCCGAATTTCTTCATGAAAATTTTCAACTTTTTTGAAGCCGAATTTCTTTATGAAAATTTTCAACTTTTTTGAAGCCGAATTTCTACATGAAAATTTTCAACTTTTTTGAAGCCCAAATACTTCATGAAAATTTTCAACTTTTTTGAAGCCGAATTTCTTCATGAATATTTTCAACTTTTTTGAAGGCCAAATACTTCATGAAAATTTTCAACCTTTTTGAAGCCGAATTTCTTCATGAAAATTTTCAACTTTTTTGAAGCCCAAATACTTCATGAAAATTTTCAACTTTTTTGAAGCCCAAATACTTCATGAAAACGTTCAACTTTTTTGAAGCCGAATTTCTTCATGAAAATTTTCAACTTTTTTGAAGCTGAATTTCTTCATGAATATTTTCAACTTTTTTGAATCCCAAATCCTTCATGAAAATTTTCAACTTTTTTGGAGCCCAAATACTTCATGAATATTTTCAACTTTTTTGAAGCCCAAATCCTTCATGAAAATTTTCAACTTTTTTGAAGCCCAAATACTTCAAGAAAATTTTCAACTTTTTTGAAGCCGAATTTCTTCATGAAAATTTCAACTTTTTTGAAGCCGAAATACTTCATGAAAATTTTCAACTTTTTTGAAGCCCAAATACTTCATGAATATATTCAACTTTTTTGATCCCCAAATCCTTCATAAAAATTTTCAACTTTTTTGAAGCCCAAATACTTCATGAAAATTTTCAACTTTTTTGAAGCCGAATTTCTTCATGAATATTTTCAACTTTTTTGAAGCCCAAATACTTCATGAAAATTTTAAACTTTTTTGAAGCCCAAATACTTCATGAAAATTTTAAACTTTTTTGAAGCCGAATTTCTTCATGAAAATTTTAAACTTTTTTGAAACCGAATTTCTTCATGAAAATTTCGAAAAATTTTCAGGCCCAAATACTTCATGAAAATTTTCAACTTTTTTGAAGCCGAATTTCTTCATGAATATTTTCAACTTTTTTGAAGGCCAAATACTTCATGAAAATTTTCAACCTTTTTGAAGCCGAATTTCTTCATGAAAATTTTCAACTTTCTTGAAGCCCAAATACTTCATGAAAATTTTCAACTTTTTTGAAGCCCAAATACTTCATGAAAACGTTCAACTTTTTTGAAGCCGAATTTCTTCATGAAAATTTTCAACTTTTTTGAAGCCCAAATACTTCATGAAAATTTTCAACTTTTTTGAAGCCGAATCTCTTCAAGAAAATTTTCAACTTTTTTGAAGCCGAATTTCTTCATGAAAATTTTCAACTTTTTTGAAGCTGAATTTCTTCATGAATATTTTCAACTTTTTTGAGTCCCAAATCCTTCATGAAAATTTTCAACTTTTTTGGAGCCCAAATACTTCATGAATATTTTCAACTTTTTTGAAGCCCAAATCCTTCTTGAAAATTTTCAACTTTTTTGAAGCCCAAATACTTCAAGAAAATTTTCAACTTTTTTGAAGCCGAATTTCTTCATGAAAATTTCAACTTTTTTGAAGCCGAAATACTTCATGAAAATTTTCAACTTTTTTGAAGCCCAAATACTTCATGAATATATTCAACTTTTTTGATCCCCAAATCCTTCATAAAAATTTTCAACTTTTTTGAAGCCCAAATACTTCATGAAAATTTTCAACTTTTTTGAAGCTGAATTTCTTCATGAATATTTTCAACTTTTTTGAATCCCAAATCCTTCATGAAAATTTTCAACTTTTTTGAAGCCCAAATACTTCATGAATATTTTCAACTTTTTTGAAGCCCAAATCCTTCATGAAAATTTTCAACTTTTTTGAAGCCCAAATACTTCAAGAAAATTTTCAACTTTTTTGAAGCCGAATTTCTTCATGAAAATTTAAACTTTTTTGAAGCCGAAATACTTCAAGAAAATTTTCAACTTTTTTGAAGCCCAAATACTTCATGAATATATTCAACTTTTTTGATCCCCAAATCCTTCATAAAAATTTTCAACTTTTTTGAAGCCCAAATACTTCATGAAAATTTTCAACTTTTTTGAAGCCCAAATACTTCATGAAAACGTTCAACTTTTTTGAAGCCGAATTTCTTCATGAAAATTTTCAACTTTTTTGAAGCCGAATTTCTTTATGAAATTTTTAAACTTTTTTGAAGCCGAATTTCTACATGATAATTTTCAACTTTTTTGAAGCCCAAATACTTCATGAAAATTTTCAACTTTTTTGAAGCCGAATTTCTTCATGAATATTTTCAACTTTTTTGAAGGCCAAATACTTCATGAAAATTTTCAACCTTTTTGAAGCCGAATTTCTTCATGAAAATTTTCAACTTTTTTGAAGCCCAAATACTTCATGAAAATTTTCAACTTTTTTGAAGCCCAAATACTTCATGAAAACGTTCAACTTTTTTGAAGCCGAATTTCTTCATGAAAATTTTCAACTTTTTTGAAGCTGAATTTCTTCATGAATATTTTCAACTTTTTTGAATCCCAAATCCTTCATGAAAATTTTCAACTTTTTTGGAGCCCAAATACTTCATGAATATTTTCAACTTTTTTGAAGCCCAAATCCTTCATGAAAATTTTCAACTTTTTTGAAGCCCAAATACTTCAAGAAAATTTTCAACTTTTTTGAAGCCGAATTTCTTCATGAAAATTTCAACTTTTTTGAAGCCGAAATACTTCATGAAAATTTTCAACTTTTTTGAAGCCCAAATACTTCATGAATATATTCAACTTTTTTGATCCCCAAATCCTTCATAAAAATTTTCAACTTTTTTGAAGCCCAAATACTACATGAAAATTTTCAACTTTTTTGAAGCCGAATTTCTTCATGAATATTTTCAACTTTTTTGAAGCCCAAATACTTCATGAAAATTTTAAACTTTTTTGAAGCCCAAATACTTCATGAAAATTTTAAACTTTTTTGAAGCCGAATTTCTTCATGAAAATTTTAAACTTTTTTGAAACCGAATTTCTTCATGAAAATTTCGAAAAATTTTCAGGCCCAAATACTTCATGAAAATTTTCAACTTTTTTGAAGCCGAATTTCTTCATGAATATTTTCAACTTTTTTGAAGGCCAAATACTTCATGAAAATTTTCAACCTTTTTGAAGCCGAATTTCTTCATGAAAATTTTCAACTTTTTTGAAGCCCAAATACTTCATGAAAATTTTCAACTTTTTTGAAGCCCAAATACTTCATGAAAACGTTCAACTTTTTTGAAGCCGAATTTCTTCATGAAAATTTTCAACTTTTTTGAAGCCCAAATACTTCATGAAAATTTTCAACTTTTTTGAAGCCGAATTTCTTCAAGAAAATTTTCAACTTTTTTGAAGCCGAATTTCTTCATGAAAATTTTCAACTTTTTTGAAGCTGAATTTCTTCATGAATATTTTCAACTTTTTTGAGTCCCAAATCCTTCATGAAAATTTTCAACTTTTTTGGAGCCCAAATACTTCATGAATATTTTCAACTTTTTTGAAGCCCAAATCCTTCTTGAAAATTTTCAACTTTTTTGAAGCCCAAATACTTCAAGAAAATTTTCAACTTTTTTGAAGCCGAATTTCTTCATGAAAATTTCAACTTTTTTGAAGCCGAAATACTTCATGAAAATTTTCAACTTTTTTGAAGCCCAAATACTTCATGAATATATTCAACTTTTTTGATCCCCAAATCCTTCATAAAAATTTTCAACTTTTTTGAAGCCCAAATACTTCATGAAAATTTTCAACTTTTTTGAAGCCGAATTTCTTCATGAATATTTTCAACTTTTTTGAAGCCCAAATACTTCATGAAAATTTTAAACTTTTTTGAAGCCCAAATACTTCATGAAAATTTTAAACTTTTTTGAAGCCGAATTTCTTCATGAATATTTTCAACTTTTTTGAAGGCCAAATACTTCATGAAAATTTTCAACTTTTTTGAAGCCCAAATACTTCATGAAAATTTTCAACTTTTTTGAAGCCGAATTTCTTCAAGAAAATTTTCAACTTTTTTGAAGCCGAATTTCTTCATGAAAATTTTCAACTTTTTTGAAGCTGAATTTCTTCATGAATATTTTCAACTTTTTTGAGTCCCAAATCCTTCATGAAAATTTTCAACTTTTTTGGAGCCCAAATACTTCATGAATATTTTCAACTTTTTTGAAGCCCAAATCCTTCTTGAAAATTTTCAACTTTTTTGAAGCCCAAATACTTCAAGAAAATGTTCAACTTTTTTGAAGCCGAATTTCTTCATGAAAATTTTCAACTTTTTTGAAGCCGAAATACTTCATGAAAATTTTCAACTTTTTTGAAGCCTAAATACTTCATGAATATATTCAACTTTTTTGATGCCCAAATCCTTCATAAAAATATTCAACTTTTTTGAAGCCCAAATACTTCATGAAAATTTTCAACTTTTTTGAAGCCCAAATACTTCATGAAAACGTTCAACTTTTTTGAAGCCGAATTTCTTCATGAAAATTTTCAACTTTTTTGAAGCCCAAATACTTCATGAAAATTTTCAACTTTTTTGAAGCCCAAATACTTCAAGAAAATTTTCAACTTTTTTGAAGCCCAAATCCTTCATGAAAATTTTCAACTTTTTTGGAGCCCAAATACTTCATGAATATTTTCAACTTTTTTGAAGCCCAAATCCTTCATGAAAATTTTCAACTTTTTTGAAGCCCAAATACTTCAAGAAAATTTTCAACTTTTTTGAAGCCGAATTTCTTCATGAAAATTTCAACTTTTTTGAAGCCGAAATACTTCATGAAAATTTTCAACTTTTTTGAAGCCCAAATACTTCATGAATATATTCAACTTTTTTGATCCCCAAATCCTTCATAAAAATTTTCAACTTTTTTGAAGCCCAAATACTTCATGAAAATTTTCAACTTTTTTGAAGCCGAATTTCTTCATGAATATTTTCAACTTTTTTGAAGCCCAAATACTTCATGAAAATTTTAAACTTTTTTGAAGCCCAAATACTTCATGAAAATTTTAAACTTTTTTGAAGCCGAATTTCTTCATGAATATTTTCAACTTTTTTGAAGGCCAAATACTTCATGAAAATTTTCAACTTTTTTGAAGCCCAAATACTTCATGAAAATTTTCAACTTTTTTGAAGCCGAATTTCTTCAAGAAAATTTTCAACTTTTTTGAAGCCGAATTTCTTCATGAAAATTTTCAACTTTTTTGAAGCTGAATTTCTTCATGAATATTTTCAACTTTTTTGAGTCCCAAATCCTTCATGAAAATTTTCAACTTTTTTGGAGCCCAAATACTTCATGAATATTTTCAACTTTTTTGAAGCCCAAATCCTTCTTGAAAATTTTCAACTTTTTTGAAGCCCAAATACTTCAAGAAAATTTTCAACTTTTTTGAAGCCGAATTTCTTCATGAAAATTTTCAACTTTTTTGAAGCCGAAATACTTCATGAAAATTTTCAACTTTTTTGAAGCCTAAATACTTCATGAATATATTCAACTTTTTTGATGCCCAAATCCTTCATAAAAATATTCAACTTTTTTGAAGCCCAAATACTTCATGAAAATTTTCAACTTTTTTGAAGCCCAAATACTTCATGAAAACGTTCAACTTTTTTGAAGCCGAATTTCTTCATGAAAATTTTCAACTTTTTTGAAGCCCAAATACTTCATGAAAATTTTCAACTTTTTTGAAGCCGAATTTCTTCATGAAAATTTCAACTTTTTTGAAGCCGAAATACTTAATGACAATTTTCAACTTTTTTGAAGCCCAAATACTTCATGAATATATTCAACTTTTTTAATCCCCAAATCCTTCATAAAAATTTTAAAATTTTTTGAAGCCCATATACTTCATGAAAATTTTCAACTTTTTTGAAGCCGAATTTCTTCATGAATATTTTCAACTTTTTTGAAGCCCAAATACTTCATGAAAACGTTCAACTTTTTTGAAGCCGAATTTCTTCATGAAAATTTTCAACTTTTTTCAATCTGAATTTCTTCATGAATATTTTCAACTTTTTTGAATCCCAAATCCTTCATGAAAATTTTCAACTTTTTTGGAGCCCAAATACTTTATGAAAATGTTCAACTTTTTTGAAGCCGAAATACTTCATGAAAATGTTCGACTTTTTTAAAGCCGAAAACCTGTCGTGAAAATTTTCAACTTTGTTGAAGCCGAAATACTTCATGGAAATGTTCGACTTTTTTAAAGCCGAAAACCTGTCGTGAAAATTTTCAACTTTGTTGAAGCCCAAATACTTCATGAAAATGTTCGACTTTTTTAAAGCCGAAATCCTGTCGTGAAAATTTTCAACCTTTTTGAAGCCGAAATACTTCATGAAAATGTTCGACCTTTTTAAAGCTGAAATCCTGTAGTGAAAATTTTCAACTTTTTTGAAGCCGAAATCTTTCCATGAACATTTTTTATACTTTTTTTAAGATGAAATACTTCATGAAAATGTTCGACTTTTTTTAAAGCCGAAATCCTGTAGTGAAAATTTTCAACTTTTTTGAAGCCCAAATACTTCATGAAAATGTTGAACTTTTTTGAAGCCCAAATACTTCATGAAAATGTTCAACTTTTTTGAAGCCGAAATCTTTTCATGAAAATTTTCAACTTTTTTGAAGCTGAAATACTTCATGAAAATGTTCGACTTTTTTAAAGCCGAAATCCTGTAGTGAAAATTTTCAACTTTTTTGAAGCCCAAATACTTCATGAAAATGTTCAACTTTTTTGAAGCCCAAATACTTCATGAAAATGTTCAACTTTTTTGAAGCAGAAATACTTCATGAAAATGTTCGACCTTTTTAAAGCTGAAATCCTGTAGTGAAAATTTTCAACTTTTTTGAAGCCCAAATACTTCATGAAAATGTTTGACTTTTTTAAAGCCGAAATCCTGTCGTGAAAATGTTCAACTTTTTTGAATCCGAAATACTTCATTAAAATTTTCAAATTTTTTGAAGCCGAAATACTTCATGGAAATGTTCGACTTTTTTAAAGCCGAAATCCTGTCGTGAAAATTTTCAACTTTTTTGAAGCCGAAATCTTTTCATGAAAATTTTCAACTTTTTTGAAGCCGAAATCTTTTCATGAAAATTTTCAACTTTTTTGAAGCCGAAATCTTTCCATGAACATTTTTTATACTTTTTTTAAGATGAAATACTTCATGAAAATGTTCGACTTTTTTTAAAGCCGAAATCCTGTAGTGAAAATTTTCAACTTTTTTGAAGCCCAAATACTTCATGAAAATGTTGAACTTTTTTGAAGCCCAAATACTTCATGAAAATGTTCAACTTTTTTGAAGCCGAAATCTTTTCATGAAAATTTTCAACTTTTTTGAAGCTGAAATACTTCATGAAAATGTTCGACTTTTTTAAAGCCGAAATCCTGTAGTGAAAATTTTCAACTTTTTTGAAGCCCAAATACTTCATGAAAATGTTCAACTTTTTTGAAGCCCAAATACTTCATGAAAATGTTCAACTTTTTTGAAGCAGAAATACTTCATGAAAATGTTCGACCTTTTTAAAGCTGAAATCCTGTAGTGAAAATTTTCAACTTTTTTGAAGCCCAAATACTTCATGAAAATGTTTGACTTTTTTAAAGCCGAAATCCTGTCGTGAAAATGTTCAACTTTTTTGAATCCGAAATACTTCATTAAAATTTTCAAATTTTTTGAAGCCGAAATACTTCATGGAAATGTTCGACTTTTTTAAAGCCGAAATCCTGTCGTGAAAATTTTCAACTTTTTTGAAGCCGAAATCTTTTCATGAAAATTTTCAACTTTTTTGAAGCCGAAATCTTTTCATGAAAATTTTCAACTTTTTTGAAGCCGAAATCTTTTCATAAAAATTTTCAACTTTTTTGAATCTGAAATACTTCATGAAAATGTTCGACTTTTTTAACGCCGTAATCCTGTCGTGAAAATTTTCAACTTTTTTGAAGCCCAAATACTTCATGAAAATGTTCGACTTTTTTAAAGCCGAAATCCTGTCGTGAAAATTTTCAACTTTTTTGAAGCCGAAATCTTTTCATGAAAATTTTCAACTTTTTTGAAGCCGAAATCTTTTCATGAAAATTTTCAACTTTTTTGAAGCCGAAATACTTCATGAAAATGTTCGACTTTTTTAAAGCCGAAATCCTGTCGTGAAAATTTTCAACCTTTTTGAAGCCGAAATACTTCATGAAAATGTTCGACTTTTTTAAAGCCGAAATCCTGTAGTGAAAATTTTCAACTTTTTTGAAGCCCTAATACTTCATGAAAATGTTCGACTTTTTTAACGCCGAAATCCTGTCGTGAAAATGTTCAACTTTTTTGAATCCGAAATACTTCATGAAAATTTTCAACTTTTTTGAAGCCGAAATCTTTTCATGAAAATGTTAAACTTTTTTGAAGGTGAAATACTTCATGAAAATGTTCGAATTTTTTAAAGCCGAAATCCTGTAGTGAAAATTTTCAACTTTTTTGAATCCCAAATACTTCATGAAAATGTTCAACTTTTTTTAAGCCCAAATACTTCATTAAAATGTTCAACTTTTTTGAAGCCGAAATACTTCATGAAAATGTTCGACTTTTTTAAAGCCGAAAACCTGTCGTGAAAATTTTCAACTTTTTTGAAGCCCAAATACTTCATGAAAATGTTCGACTTTTTTAAAGCCGAAATCCTGTCGTGCAAATTTTCAACTTTTTTGAAGCCGAAATCTTTTCATGAAAATTTTCAACTTTTTTGAAGCAGAAATCTTTTCATGAAAATTTTTTATACTTTTTTTAAGCTGAAATACTTCATGAAAATGTTCGACTTTTTTAAAGCCGAAATCATGTAGTGAAAATTTTCAACTTTTTTGTCGCCCAAATACTTCATGAAAATGTTCAACTTTTTTGAAGCCCAAATACTTCATGAAAATGTTCAACTTTTTTGAAGCCGAAATACTTCATGAAAATGTTCGACTTATTTAAAGCCGAAATCCTGTCGTGAAAATTTTCAACCTTTTTGAAGCCGAAATACGTCATGAAAATGTTCGACTTTTTTAAAGCCGAAATCCTGTAGTGAAAATTTTCAACTTTTTTGAATCCCAAATACTTCATGAAAATGTTCCACTTTTTTAACGCCGAAATCCTGTCGTGAAAATGTTCAACTTTTTTGAATCCGAAATACTTCATGAAAATTTTCAACTTTTTTGAAGCCGAAATCTTTTCATGAAAATGTTCGACTTTTTTAACGCCGAAATCCTGTCGTGAAAATGTTCAACTTTTTTGAATCCGAAATATTTCATGAAAATGTTCAACTTTTTTGAAGCCGAAATCTTTTCATGAAAATGTTCAACTTTTTTGAAGCTGAAATACTTCATGAAAATGTTCGACTTTTTTAAAGCCGAAATCCTGTAGTGAAAATTTTCAACTTTTTTGAAGCCCAAATACTTCATGAAAATGTTCGACTTTTTTAAAGCCGAAATCCTGTAGTGAAAATTTTCAACTTTTTTGAAGCCCTAATACTTCATGAAAATGTTCGACTTTTTTAACGCCGAAATCCTGTCGTGAAAATGTTCAACTTTTTTGAATCCGAAATACTTCATGAAAATTTTCAACTTTTTTGAAGCCGAAATCTTTTCATGAAAATGTTAAACTTTTTTGAAGGTGAAATACTTCATGAAAATGTTCGAATTTTTTAAAGCCGAAATCCTGTAGTGAAAATTTTCAACTTTTTTGAATCCCAAATACTTCATGAAAATGTTCAACTTTTTTTAAGCCCAAATACTTCATTAAAATGTTCAACTTTTTTGAAGCCGAAATACTTCATGAAAATGTTCGACTTTTTTAAAGCCGAAAACCTGTCGTGAAAATTTTCAACTTTTTTGAAGCCCAAATACTTCATGAAAATGTTCGACTTTTTTAAAGCCGAAATCCTGTCGTGCAAATTTTCAACTTTTTTGAAGCCGAAATCTTTTCATGAAAATTTTCAACTTTTTTGAAGCAGAAATCTTTTCATGAAAATTTTTTATACTTTTTTTAAGCTGAAATACTTCATGAAAATGTTCGACTTTTTTAAAGCCGAAATCATGTAGTGAAAATTTTCAACTTTTTGGAAGCCCAAATACTTCATGAAAATGTTCAACTTTTTTGAAGCCCAAATACTTCATGAAAATTTTCGACTTTTTTAAAGCCGAAATCCTGTAGTGAAAATTTTCAACTTTTTTGAAGCCCAAATACTTCATGGAAATGTTCGACTTTTTTGAAGCCGAAATACTTCATGAAAATGTTCGACTTATTTAAAGCCGAAATCCTGTCGTGAAAATTTTCAACCTTTTTGAAGCCGAAATACGTCATGAAAGTGTTCGACTTTTTTAAAGCCGAAATCCTGTCGTGAAAATTTTCAACTTTTTTGAAGCCGAAATCTTTTCATGAAAATTTTCAACTTTTTTGAAGCCGAAATCTTTTCATGAAAATTTTTTATACTTTTTTTAAGCTGAAATACTTCATGAAAATGTTCGACTTTTTTAAAGCCGAAATCCTGTAGTGAAAATTGTCAACTTTTTTGAAGCCGAAATACTTCATGAAAATGTTCAACTTTTTTGAAGCCCAAATACTTCATGAAAATGTTCAACTTTTTTGAAGCCGAAATACTTCATGAAAATGTTCGACTTATTTAAAGCCGAAAATCCTGTCGTGAAAATTTTCAACCTTTTTGAAGCCGAAATACGTCATGAAAGTGTTCGACTTTTTTAAAGCCGAAATCCTGTAGTGAAAATTTTCAACTTTTTTGAAGCCCAAATACTTCATGAAAATGTTCGACTTTTTTAACGCCGAAATCCTGTCGTGAAAATGTTCAACTTTTTTGAATCCGAAATACTTCATGAAAATTTTCAACTTTTTTGAAGCCGAAATCTTTTCATGAAAATTTTCAACTTTTTTGAAGCTGAAATACTTCATGAAAATGTTCGACTTTTTTAAAGCCGAAATCCTGTAGTGAAAATTTTCAACTTTTTTGAAGCCCAAATACTTCATGAAAATGTTCGACTTTTTTAAAGCCGAAATCCTGTCGTGAATATTTTCAACTTTTTGGAAGCCCAAATACTTCATGAAAATGTTCAACTTTTTTGAAGCCGAAGTACTTCATGAAAATGTTCGACTTTTTTAAAGCCGAAATCCTGTCGTGAAAATTTTCAACTTTTTTCAAGCCGAAATCTTTTCATGAAAATTTTCAACTTTTTTGAAGCCGAAATCTTTTCATGAAAATTTTCAACTTTTTTGAAGCTGAAATACTTCATGAAAATGTTCGACTTTTTTAAAGCCGAAATCCTGTAGTGAAAATTTTCAACTTTTTTGAAGCCCAGATACTTCATGAAAATGTTCAACTTTTTTGAAGCCCAAATACTTCATGAAAATGTTCAACTTTTTTGAAGCCGAAATACTTCATGAAAATGTTCGACTTTTTTAAAGCCGAAATCCTGTCGTGAAAATTTTCAACCTTTTTGAAGCCGAAATACTTCATGAAAATGTTCGACCTTTTTAAAGCCGAAATCCTGTAGTGAAAATTTTCAACTTTTTTGAAGCCGAAATACGTCATGAAAGTGTTCGACTTTTTTAAAGCCGAAATCCTGTAGTGAAAATTTTCAACTTTTTTGAAGCCCAAATACTTCATGAAAATGTTCGACTTTTTTAACGCCGAAATCCTGTCGTGAAAATGTTCAACTTTTTTGAATCCGAAATACTTCATGAAAATTTTCAACTTTTTTGAAGCCGAAATCTTTTCATGAAAATTTTCAACTTTTTTGAAGCTGAAATACTTCATGAAAATGTTCGACTTTTTTAAAGCCGAAATCCTGTAGTGAAAATGTTCAACTTTTTTGAAGCCCAAATACTTCATGAAAATGTTCAACTTTTTTGAAGCCGAAATACTTCATGAAAATGTTCGACTTATTTAAAGCCGAAATCCTGTCGTGAAAATTTTCAACCTTTTTGAAGCCGAAATACGTCATGAAAATGTTCGACTTTTTTAAAGCCGAAATACTTCATGAAAATTTTCGACTTTTTTAAAGCCGAAATACTTCATGAAAATGTTCGACTTATTTAAAGCCGAAATCCTGTCGTGAAAATTTTCAACCTTTTTGAAGCCGAAATACGTCATGAAAGTGTTCGACTTTTTTAAAGCCGAAATCCTGTCGTGAAAATTTTCAACTTTTTTGAAGCCGAAATCTTTTCATGAAAATTTTCAACTTTTTTGAAGCCGAAATCCTGTCGTGAAAATGTTCAACTTTTTTGAATCCCAAATACTTCATGAAAATGTTCGACTTTTTTAACGCCGAAATCCTGTCGTGAAAATGTTCAACTTTTTTGAATCCGAAATACTTCATGAAAATTTTCAACTTTTTTGAAGCCGAAATCTTTTCATGAAAATTTTCAACTTTTTTGAAGCTGAAATACTTCATGAAAATGTTCGACTTTTTTAAAGCCGAAATCCTGTAGTGAAAATTTTCAACTTTTTTGAAGCCCAAATACTTCATGAAAATGTTCGACTTTTTTAAAGCCGAAATCCTGTCGTGAATATTTTCAACTTTTTGGAAGCCCAAATACTTCATGAAAATGTTCAACTTTTTTGAAGCCGAAGTACTTCATGAAAATGTTCGACTTTTTTAAAGCCGAAATCCTGTCGTGAAAATTTTCAACTTTTTTCAAGCCGAAATCTTTTCATGAAAATTTTCAACTTTTTTGAAGCCGAAATCTTTTCATGAAAATTTTCAACTTTTTTGAAGCTGAAATACTTCATGAAAATGTTCGACTTTTTTAAAGCCGAAATCCTGTAGTGAAAATTTTCAACTTTTTTGAAGCCCAGATACTTCATGAAAATGTTCAACTTTTTTGAAGCCCAAATACTTCATGAAAATGTTCAACTTTTTTGAAGCCGAAATACTTCATGAAAATGTTCGACTTTTTTAAAGCCGAAATCCTGTCGTGAAAATTTTCAACCTTTTTGAAGCCGAAATACTTCATGAAAATGTTCGACCTTTTTAAAGCCGAAATCCTGTAGTGAAAATTTTCAACTTTTTTGAAGCCGAAATACGTCATGAAAGTGTTCGACTTTTTTAAAGCCGAAATCCTGTAGTGAAAATTTTCAACTTTTTTGAAGCCCAAATACTTCATGAAAATGTTCGACTTTTTTAACGCCGAAATCCTGTCGTGAAAATGTTCAACTTTTTTGAATCCGAAATACTTCATGAAAATTTTCAACTTTTTTGAAGCCGAAATCTTTTCATGAAAATTTTCAACTTTTTTGAAGCTGAAATACTTCATGAAAATGTTCGACTTTTTTAAAGCCGAAATCCTGTAGTGAAAATGTTCAACTTTTTTGAAGCCCAAATACTTCATGAAAATGTTCAACTTTTTTGAAGCCGAAATACTTCATGAAAATGTTCGACTTATTTAAAGCCGAAATCCTGTCGTGAAAATTTTCAACCTTTTTGAAGCCGAAATACGTCATGAAAATGTTCGACTTTTTTAAAGCCGAAATACTTCATGAAAATTTTCGACTTTTTTAAAGCCGAAATACTTCATGAAAATGTTCGACTTATTTAAAGCCGAAATCCTGTCGTGAATATTTTCAACTTTTTGGAAGCCCAAATTCTTCATGAAAATGTTCAACTTTTTTGAAGCCGAAATACTTCATGAAAATTTTCGACTTTTTTAAAGCCGAAATCCTGTCGTGAAAATTTTCAACCTTTTTGAAGCCGAAATACTTCATGAAAATGTTCGACCTTTTTAAAGCCGAAATCCTGTAGTGAAAATTTTCAACTTTTTTGAAGCCCAAATACTTCATGAAAATGTTCAACTTTTTTGAAGCCGAAATACTTCATGAAAATGTTCGACTTTTTTAAAGCCGAAATCCTGTCGTGAAAATTTTCAACCTTTTTGAAGCCGAAATACTTCATGAAAATGTTCGACCTTTTTAAAGCCGAAATCCTGTAGTGAAAATTTTCAACTTTTTTGAAGCCCAAATACTTCATGAAAATGTTCGACTTTTTTCAAAGCCAAAATCCTGTCGTGAATATTTTCAACTTTTTGGAAGCCCAAATTCTTCATGAAAATGTTCAACTTTTTTGAAGCCGAAATACTTCATGAAAATGTTCGACTTTTTTAAAGCCGAAATCCTATCGTGAAAATTTTCAACCTTTTTGAAGCCGAAATACTTCATGAAAATGTTCGACTTTTTTAAAGCCGAAATCCTGTAGTGAAAATTTTCAACTTTTTTGAAGCCCAAATACTTCATGAAAATGTTCGACTTTTTTAACGCCGAAATCCTGTCGTGAAAATGTTCAACTTTTTTGAATCCGAAATACTTCATGAAAATTTTCAACTTTTTTAAAGCCGAAATACTTCATGGAAATGTTCGACTTTTTTAAAGCCGAAATCCTGTCGTGAAAATTTTCAACTTTTTTGAAGCCGAAATCTTTTCATGAAAATTTTCAACTTTTTTGAAGCCGAAATCTTTTCATGAAAATTTTCAACTTTTTTGAAGCCGAAATCTTTTCATGAAAATTTTCAACTTTTTTTAAGCTGAAATACTTCATGAAAATGTTCAACTTTTTTGAAGCCGAAATCTTTTCATGAAAATTTTCAACTTTTTTGAAGCCGAAATCTTTTCATAAAAATTTTCAACTTTTTTGAATCTGAAATACTTCATGAAAATGTTCGACTTTTTTAACGCCGAAATCCTGTCGTGGAAATTTTCAACTTTTTTGAATCTGAAATACTTCATGAAAATTTTCAACTTTTTTGAAGCCCAAATACTTCATGAAAATGTTCGACTTTTTTAAAGCCGAAATCCTGTCGTGAAAATTTTCAACTTTTTTGAAGCCGAAATCTTTTCATGAAAATTTTCAACTTTTTTGAAGCCGAAATCTTTTCATGAAAATTTTTTATACTTTTTTTACCTGAAATACTTCATGAAAATGTTCAACTTTTTTAAAGCCGAAATCCTGTAGTGAAAATGTTCAACTTTTTTGAAGCCCAAATACTTCATGAAAATGTTCAACTTTTTTGAAGCCGAAATACTTCATGAAAATGTTCGACTTTTTTAAAGCCGAAATCCTGTCGTGAAAATTTTCAACCTTTTTGAAGCCGAAATACTTCATGAAAATGTTCGACCTTTTTAAAGCCGAAATCCTGTAGTGAAAATTTTCAACTTTTTTGAAGCCGAAATACTTCATGAAAATGTTCGACTTTTTTAAAGCCGAAATCCTGTCGTGAAAATTTTCAACCTTTTGGAAGCCGAAATACTTCATGAAAATGTTCGACTTTTTTAAAGCCGAAATCCTGTAGTGAAAATTTTCAACTTTTTTGAAACCCAAATACTTCATGAAAATGTTCGACTTTTTTAACGCCGAAATCCTGTCGTGAAAATGTTCAACTTTTTTGAATCCGAAATACTTCATGAAAATTTTCAAATTTTTTGAAGCCGAAATACTTCATGGAAATGTTCGACTTTTTTAAAGCCGAAATCCTGTCGTGAAAATTTTCAACTTTTTTGAAGCCGAAATCTTTTCATGAAAATTTTCAACTTTTTTGAAGCCGAAATCTTTTCATGAAAATTTTCAACTTTTTTGAACCCGAAATCTTTTCATGAAAATTTTCAACTTTTTTGAAGCCCAAATACTTCATGAAAATGTTCGACTTTTTTAAAGCCGAAATCCTGTCGTGAAAATTTTCAACTTTTTTGAAGCCCTAATACTTCATGAAAATGTTCGACTTTTTTAACGCCGAAATCCTGTCGTGAAAATGTTCAACTTTTTTGAATCCGAAATACTTCATGAAAATTTTCAACTTTTTTGAAGCCGAAATCTTTTCATGAAAATGTTAAACTTTTTTGAAGGTGAAATACTTCATGAAAATGTTCGAATTTTTTAAAGCCGAAATCCTGTAGTGAAAATTTTCAACTTTTTTGAATCCCAAATACTTCATGAAAATGTTCAACTTTTTTTAAGCCCAAATACTTCATTAAAATGTTCAACTTTTTTGAAGCCGAAATACTTCATGAAAATGTTCGACTTTTTTAAAGCCGAAAACCTGTCGTGAAAATTTTCAACTTTTTTGAAGCCAAAATACTTCATGAAAATGTTCGACTTTTTTAAAGCCGAAATCCTGTCGTGCAAATTTTCAACTTTTTTGAAGCCGAAATCTTTTCATGAAAATTTTCAACTTTTTTGAAGCAGAAATCTTTTCATGAAAATTTTTTATACTTTTTTTAAGCTGAAATACTTCATGAAAATGTTCGACTTTTTTAAAGCCGAAATCATGTAGTGAAAATTTTCAACTTTTTGGAAGCCCAAATACTTCATGAAAATGTTCAACTTTTTTGAAGCCCAAATACTTCATGAAAATTTTCGACTTTTTTAAAGCCGAAATCCTGTAGTGAAAATTTTCAACTTTTTTGAAGCCCAAATACTTCATGGAAATGTTCGACTTTTTTGAAGCCGAAATACTTCATGAAAATGTTCGACTTATTTAAAGCCGAAATCCTGTCGTGAAAATTTTCAACCTTTTTGAAGCCGAAATACGTCATGAAAGTGTTCGACTTTTTTAAAGCCGAAATCCTGTCGTGAAAATTTTCAACTTTTTTGAAGCCGAAATCTTTTCATGAAAATTTTCAACTTTTTTGAAGCCGAAATCTTTTCATGAAAATTTTTTATACTTTTTTTAAGCTGAAATACTTCATGAAAATGTTCGACTTTTTTAAAGCCGAAATCCTGTAGTGAAAATTGTCAACTTTTTTGAAGCCGAAATACTTCATGAAAATGTTCAACTTTTTTGAAGCCCAAATACTTCATGAAAATGTTCAACTTTTTTGAAGCCGAAATACTTCATGAAAATGTTCGACTTATTTAAAGCCGAAAATCCTGTCGTGAAAATTTTCAACCTTTTTGAAGCCGAAATACGTCATGAAAGTGTTCGACTTTTTTAAAGCCGAAATCCTGTAGTGAAAATTTTCAACTTTTTTGAAGCCCAAATACTTCATGAAAATGTTCGACTTTTTTAACGCCGAAATCCTGTCGTGAAAATGTTCAACTTTTTTGAATCCGAAATACTTCATGAAAATTTTCAACTTTTTTGAAGCCGAAATCTTTTCATGAAAATTTTCAACTTTTTTGAAGCTGAAATACTTCATGAAAATGTTCGACTTTTTTAAAGCCGAAATCCTGTAGTGAAAATTTTCAACTTTTTTGAAGCCCAAATACTTCATGAAAATGTTCGACTTTTTTAAAGCCGAAATCCTGTCGTGAATATTTTCAACTTTTTGGAAGCCCAAATACTTCATGAAAATGTTCAACTTTTTTGAAGCCGAAGTACTTCATGAAAATGTTCGACTTTTTTAAAGCCGAAATCCTGTCGTGAAAATTTTCAACTTTTTTCAAGCCGAAATCTTTTCATGAAAATTTTCAACTTTTTTGAAGCCGAAATCTTTTCATGAAAATTTTCAACTTTTTTGAAGCTGAAATACTTCATGAAAATGTTCGACTTTTTTAAAGCCGAAATCCTGTAGTGAAAATTTTCAACTTTTTTGAAGCCCAGATACTTCATGAAAATGTTCAACTTTTTTGAAGCCCAAATACTTCATGAAAATGTTCAACTTTTTTGAAGCCGAAATACTTCATGAAAATGTTCGACTTTTTTAAAGCCGAAATCCTGTCGTGAAAATTTTCAACCTTTTTGAAGCCGAAATACTTCATGAAAATGTTCGACCTTTTTAAAGCCGAAATCCTGTAGTGAAAATTTTCAACTTTTTTGAAGCCGAAATACGTCATGAAAGTGTTCGACTTTTTTAAAGCCGAAATCCTGTAGTGAAAATTTTCAACTTTTTTGAAGCCCAAATACTTCATGAAAATGTTCGACTTTTTTAACGCCGAAATCCTGTCGTGAAAATGTTCAACTTTTTTGAATCCGAAATACTTCATGAAAATTTTCAACTTTTTTGAAGCCGAAATCTTTTCATGAAAATTTTCAACTTTTTTGAAGCTGAAATACTTCATGAAAATGTTCGACTTTTTTAAAGCCGAAATCCTGTAGTGAAAATGTTCAACTTTTTTGAAGCCCAAATACTTCATGAAAATGTTCAACTTTTTTGAAGCCGAAATACTTCATGAAAATGTTCGACTTATTTAAAGCCGAAATCCTGTCGTGAAAATTTTCAACCTTTTTGAAGCCGAAATACGTCATGAAAATGTTCGACTTTTTTAAAGCCGAAATACTTCATGAAAATTTTCGACTTTTTTAAAGCCGAAATACTTCATGAAAATGTTCGACTTATTTAAAGCCGAAATCCTGTCGTGAATATTTTCAACTTTTTGGAAGCCCAAATTCTTCATGAAAATGTTCAACTTTTTTGAAGCCGAAATACTTCATGAAAATTTTCGACTTTTTTAAAGCCGAAATCCTGTCGTGAAAATTTTCAACCTTTTTGAAGCCGAAATACTTCATGAAAATGTTCGACCTTTTTAAAGCCGAAATCCTGTAGTGAAAATTTTCAACTTTTTTGAAGCCCAAATACTTCATGAAAATGTTCAACTTTTTTGAAGCCGAAATACTTCATGAAAATGTTCGACTTTTTTAAAGCCGAAATCCTGTCGTGAAAATTTTCAACCTTTTTGAAGCCGAAATACTTCATGAAAATGTTCGACCTTTTTAAAGCCGAAATCCTGTAGTGAAAATTTTCAACTTTTTTGAAGCCCAAATACTTCATGAAAATGTTCGACTTTTTTCAAAGCCAAAATCCTGTCGTGAATATTTTCAACTTTTTGGAAGCCCAAATTCTTCATGAAAATGTTCAACTTTTTTGAAGCCGAAATACTTCATGAAAATGTTCGACTTTTTTAAAGCCGAAATCCTGTCGTGAAAATTTTCAACCTTTTTGAAGCCGAAATACTTCATGAAAATGTTCGACTTTTTTAAAGCCGAAATCCTGTAGTGAAAATTTTCAACTTTTTTGAAGCCCAAATACTTCATGAAAATGTTCGACTTTTTTAACGCCGAAATCCTGTCGTGAAAATGTTCAACTTTTTTGAATCCGAAATACTTCATGAAAATTTTCAACTTTTTTAAAGCCGAAATACTTCATGGAAATGTTCGACTTTTTTAAAGCCGAAATCCTGTCGTGAAAATTTTCAACTTTTTTGAAGCCGAAATCTTTTCATGAAAATTTTCAACTTTTTTGAAGCCGAAATCTTTTCATGAAAATTTTCAACTTTTTTGAAGCCGAAATCTTTTCATGAAAATTTTCAACTTTTTTTAAGCTGAAATACTTCATGAAAATGTTCAACTTTTTTGAAGCCGAAATCTTTTCATGAAAATTTTCAACTTTTTTGAAGCCGAAATCTTTTCATAAAAATTTTCAACTTTTTTGAATCTGAAATACTTCATGAAAATGTTCGACTTTTTTAACGCCGAAATCCTGTCGTGGAAATTTTCAACTTTTTTGAATCTGAAATACTTCATGAAAATTTTCAACTTTTTTGAAGCCCAAATACTTCATGAAAATGTTCGACTTTTTTAAAGCCGAAATCCTGTCGTGAAAATTTTCAACTTTTTTGAAGCCGAAATCTTTTCATGAAAATTTTCAACTTTTTTGAAGCCGAAATCTTTTCATGAAAATTTTTTATACTTTTTTTACCTGAAATACTTCATGAAAATGTTCAACTTTTTTAAAGCCGAAATCCTGTAGTGAAAATGTTCAACTTTTTTGAAGCCCAAATACTTCATGAAAATGTTCAACTTTTTTGAAGCCGAAATACTTCATGAAAATGTTCGACTTTTTTAAAGCCGAAATCCTGTCGTGAAAATTTTCAACCTTTTTGAAGCCGAAATACTTCATGAAAATGTTCGACCTTTTTAAAGCCGAAATCCTGTAGTGAAAATTTTCAACTTTTTTGAAGCCGAAATACTTCATGAAAATGTTCGACTTTTTTAAAGCCGAAATCCTGTCGTGAAAATTTTCAACCTTTTGGAAGCCGAAATACTTCATGAAAATGTTCGACTTTTTTAAAGCCGAAATCCTGTAGTGAAAATTTTCAACTTTTTTGAAACCCAAATACTTCATGAAAATGTTCGACTTTTTTAACGCCGAAATCCTGTCGTGAAAATGTTCAACTTTTTTGAATCCGAAATACTTCATGAAAATTTTCAAATTTTTTGAAGCCGAAATACTTCATGGAAATGTTCGACTTTTTTAAAGCCGAAATCCTGTCATGAAAATTTTCAACTTTTTTGAAGCCGAAATCTTTTCATGAAAATTTTAAACTTTTTTGAAGCCGAAATCTTTTCATGAAAATTTTCAACTTTTTTGAACCCGAAATCTTTTCATGAAAATTTTCAACTTTTTTGAAGCCCAAATACTTCATGAAAATGTTCGACTTTTTTAAAGCCGAAATCCTGTCGTGAAAATTTTCAACTTTTTTGAAGCCGAAATCTTTTCATGAAAATTTTTTATACTTTTTTTAAGCTGAAATACTTCATGAAAATGTTCGACTTTTTTAAAGCCGAAATCCTGTAGTGAAAATTTTCAACTTTTTTGAAGCCCAAATACTTCATGAAAATGTTCAACTTTTTTGAAGCCCAAATACTTCATGAAAATGTTCAACTTTTTTGAAGCCGAAATACTTCATGAAAATGTTCGACTTATTTAAAGCCGAAATAATGTCGTGAAAATTTTCAACCTTTTTGAAGCCGAAATACGTCATGAAAGTGTTCGACTTTTTTAAAGCCGAAATCCTGTAGTGAAAATTTTCAACTTTTTTGAAGCCCAAATACTTCATGAAAATGTTCGACTTTTTTAACGCCGAAATCCTGTCGTGAAAATGTTCAACTTTTTTGAATCCGAAATACTTCATGAAAATTTTCAACTTTTTTGAAGCCGAAATCTTTTCATGAAAATTTTCAACTTTTTTGAAGCTGAAATACTTCATGAAAATGTTCGACTTTTTTAAAGCCGAAATCCTGTAGTGAAAATTTTCAACTTTTTTGAAGCCCAAATACTTCATGAAAATGTTCGACTTTTTTAAAGCCGAAATCCTGTCGTGAATATTTTCAACTTTTTGGAAGCCCAAATACTTCATGAAAATGTTCGACTTTTTTAAAGCCGAAATCCTGTCGTGAAAATTTTCAACTTTTTTCAAGCCGAAATCTTTTCATGAAAATTTTCAACTTTTTTGAAGCCGAAATCTTTTCATGAAAATTTTCAACTTTTTTGAAGCTGAAATACTTCATGAAAATGTTCGATTTTTTTAAAGCCGAAATCCTGTAGTGAAAATTATCAACTTTTTTGAAGCCCAGATACTTCATGAAAATGTTCAACTTTTTTGAAGCCCAAATACTTCATGAAAATGTTCAACTTTTTTGAAGCCGAAATACTTCATGAAAATGTTCGACTTTTTTAAAGCCGAAATCCTGTCGTGAAAATTTTCAACCTTTTTGAAGCCGAAATACTTCATGAAAATGTTCGACCTTTTTAAAGCCGAAATCCTGTAGTGAAAATTTTCAACTTTTTTGAAGCCCAAATACTTCATGAAAATGTTCGACTTTTTTCAAAGCCGAAATCCTGTCGTGAATATTTTCAACTTTTTGGAAGCCCAAATTCTTCATGAAAATGTTCAACTTTTTTGAAGCCGAAATACTTCATGAAAATGTTCGACTTTTTTAAAGCCGAAATCCTGTCGTGAAAATTTTCAACCTTTTTGAAGCCGAAATACTTCATGAAAATGTTCGACTTTTTTAAAGCCGAAATCCTGTAGTGAAAATTTTCAACTTTTTTGAAGCCCAAATACTTCATGAAAATGTTCGACTTTTTTAACGCCGAAATCCTGTCGTGAAAATGTTCAACTTTTTTGAATCCGAAATACTTCATGAAAATTTTCAAATTTTTTTTGAAGCCGAAATACTTCATGGAAATGTTCGACTTTTTTAAAGCCGAAATCCTGTCGTGAAAATTTTCAACTTTTTTGAAGCCGAAATCTTTTCATGAAAATTTTCAACTTTTTTGAATCCGAAATCTTTTCATGAAAATTTTCAACTTTTTTGAAGCCGAAATCTTTTCATGAAAATTTTCAACTTTTTTGAAGCCGAAATCTTTTCATGAAAATTTTTTATACTTTTTTTAAGCTGAAATACTTCATGAAAATGTTCGACTTTTTTAAAGCCGAAATCCTGTAGTGAAAATTTTCAACTTTTTTGAAGCCCAAATACTTCATGAAAATGTTCGACTTTTTTAAAGCCGAAATCCTGTCGTGAATATTTTCAACTTTTTGGAAGCCCAAATACTTCATGAAAATGTTCGACTTTTTTAAAGCCGAAATCCTGTCGTGAAAATTTTCAACTTTTTTCAAGCCGAAATCTTTTCATGAAAATTTTCAACTTTTTTGAAGCCGAAATCTTTTCATGAAAATTTTCAACTTTTTTGAAGCTGAAATACTTCATGAAAATGTTCGATTTTTTTAAAGCCGAAATCCTGTAGTGAAAATTATCAACTTTTTTGAAGCCCAGATACTTCATGAAAATGTTCAACTTTTTTGAAGCCCAAATACTTCATGAAAATGTTCAACTTTTTTGAAGCCGAAATACTTCATGAAAATGTTCGACTTTTTTAAAGCCGAAATCCTGTCGTGAAAATTTTCAACCTTTTTGAAGCCGAAATACTTCATGAAAATGTTCGACCTTTTTAAAGCCGAAATCCTGTAGTGAAAATTTTCAACTTTTTTGAAGCCCAAATACTTCATGAAAATGTTCGACTTTTTTCAAAGCCGAAATCCTGTCGTGAATATTTTCAACTTTTTGGAAGCCCAAATTCTTCATGAAAATGTTCAACTTTTTTGAAGCCGAAATACTTCATGAAAATGTTCGACTTTTTTAAAGCCGAAATCCTGTCGTGAAAATTTTCAACCTTTTTGAAGCCGAAATACTTCATGAAAATGTTCGACTTTTTTAAAGCCGAAATCCTGTAGTGAAAATTTTCAACTTTTTTGAAGCCCAAATACTTCATGAAAATGTTCGACTTTTTTAACGCCGAAATCCTGTCGTGAAAATGTTCAACTTTTTTGAATCCGAAATACTTCATGAAAATTTTCAAATTTTTTTTGAAGCCGAAATACTTCATGGAAATGTTCGACTTTTTTAAAGCCGAAATCCTGTCGTGAAAATTTTCAACTTTTTTGAAGCCGAAATCTTTTCATGAAAATTTTCAACTTTTTTGAATCCGAAATCTTTTCATGAAAATTTTCAACTTTTTTGAAGCCGAAATCTTTTCATGAAAATTTTCAACTTTTTTGAAGCCGAAATCTTTTCATGAAAATTTTTTATACTTTTTTTAAGCTGAAATACTTCATGAAAATGTTCGACTTTTTTAAAGCCGAAATCCTGTAGTGAAAATTTTCAACTTTTTTGAAGCCCAAATACTTCATGAAAATTTTCAACTTTTTTGAAGCCCAAATACTTCATGAAAATGTTCGACTTTTTTAACGCCGAAATCCTGTCGTGAAAATGTTCAACTTTTTTGAATCCGAAATACTTCATGAAAATTTTCAACTTTTTTGAAGCCGAAATCTTTTCATGAAAATTTTCAACTTTTTTGAAGCTGAAATACTTCATGAAAATGTTCGACTTTTTTAAAGCCGAAATCCTGTAGTGAAAATTTTCAACTTTTTTGAAGCCCAAATACTTCATGAAAATGTTCGACTTTTTTAAAGCCGAAATCCTGTCGTGAATATTTTCAACTTTTTGGAAGCCCAAATACTTCATGAAAATGTTCGACTTTTTTAAAGCCGAAATCCTGTCGTGAAAATTTTCAACTTTTTTCAAGCCGAAATCTTTTCATGAAAATTTTCAACTTTTTTGAAGCCGAAATCTTTTCATGAAAATTTTCAACTTTTTTGAAGCTGAAATACTTCATGAAAATGTTCGATTTTTTTAAAGCCGAAATCCTGTAGTGAAAATTATCAACTTTTTTGAAGCCCAGATACTTCATGAAAATGTTCAACTTTTTTGAAGCCCAAATACTTCATGAAAATGTTCAACTTTTTTGAAGCCGAAATACTTCATGAAAATGTTCGACTTTTTTAAAGCCGAAATCCTGTCGTGAAAATTTTCAACCTTTTTGAAGCCGAAATACTTCATGAAAATGTTCGACCTTTTTAAAGCCGAAATCCTGTAGTGAAAATTTTCAACTTTTTTGAAGCCCAAATACTTCATGAAAATGTTCGACTTTTTTCAAAGCCGAAATCCTGTCGTGAATATTTTCAACTTTTTGGAAGCCCAAATTCTTCATGAAAATGTTCAACTTTTTTGAAGCCGAAATACTTCATGAAAATGTTCGACTTTTTTAAAGCCGAAATCCTGTCGTGAAAATTTTCAACCTTTTTGAAGCCGAAATACTTCATGAAAATGTTCGACTTTTTTAAAGCCGAAATCCTGTAGTGAAAATTTTCAACTTTTTTGAAGCCCAAATACTTCATGAAAATGTTCGACTTTTTTAACGCCGAAATCCTGTCGTGAAAATGTTCAACTTTTTTGAATCCGAAATACTTCATGAAAATTTTCAAATTTTTTTTGAAGCCGAAATACTTCATGGAAATGTTCGACTTTTTTAAAGCCGAAATCCTGTCGTGAAAATTTTCAACTTTTTTGAAGCCGAAATCTTTTCATGAAAATTTTCAACTTTTTTGAATCCGAAATCTTTTCATGAAAATTTTCAACTTTTTTGAAGCCGAAATCTTTTCATGAAAATTTTCAACTTTTTTGAAGCCGAAATCTTTTCATGAAAATTTTTTATACTTTTTTTAAGCTGAAATACTTCATGAAAATGTTCGACTTTTTTAAAGCCGAAATCCTGTAGTGAAAATTTTCAACTTTTTTGAAGCCCAAATACTTCATGAAAATTTTCAACTTTTTTGAAGCCCAAATACTTCATGAAAATGTTCGACTTTTTTAACGCCGAAATCCTGTCGTGAAAATGTTCAACTTTTTTGAATCCGAA
Organism: Labrus mixtus; assembly: GCF_963584025.1. NCBI lineage: Eukaryota > Metazoa > Chordata > Actinopteri > Labriformes > Labridae > Labrus > Labrus mixtus. The sequence continues at coordinate 26,868,721 of NC_083628.1, forward strand.
ATACTTCATGAAAATTTTCAACTTTTTTGAAGCCGAAATCTTTTCATGAAAATTTTCAACTTTTTTGAAGCTGAAATACTTCATGAAAATGTTCGACTTTTTTAAAGCCGAAATCCTGTAGTGAAAATTTTCAACTTTTTTGAAGCCCAAATACTTCATGAAAATGTTCGACTTTTTTAAAGCCGAAATCCTGTCGTGAATATTTTCAACTTTTTGGAAGCCCAAATACTTCATGAAAATGTTCGACTTTTTTAAAGCCGAAATCCTGTCGTGAAAATTTTCAACTTTTTTCAAGCCGAAATCTTTTCATGAAAATTTTCAACTTTTTTGAAGCCGAAATCTTTTCATGAAAATTTTCAACTTTTTTGAAGCTGAAATACTTCATGAAAATGTTCGATTTTTTTAAAGCCGAAATCCTGTAGTGAAAATTATCAACTTTTTTGAAGCCCAGATACTTCATGAAAATGTTCAACTTTTTTGAAGCCCAAATACTTCATGAAAATGTTCAACTTTTTTGAAGCCGAAATACTTCATGAAAATGTTCGACTTTTTTAAAGCCGAAATCCTGTCGTGAAAATTTTCAACCTTTTTGAAGCCGAAATACTTCATGAAAATGTTCGACCTTTTTAAAGCCGAAATCCTGTAGTGAAAATTTTCAACTTTTTTGAAGCCCAAATACTTCATGAAAATGTTCGACTTTTTTCAAAGCCGAAATCCTGTCGTGAATATTTTCAACTTTTTGGAAGCCCAAATTCTTCATGAAAATGTTCAACTTTTTTGAAGCCGAAATACTTCATGAAAATGTTCGACTTTTTTAAAGCCGAAATCCTGTCGTGAAAATTTTCAACCTTTTTGAAGCCGAAATACTTCATGAAAATGTTCGACTTTTTTAAAGCCGAAATCCTGTAGTGAAAATTTTCAACTTTTTTGAAGCCCAAATACTTCATGAAAATGTTCGACTTTTTTAACGCCGAAATCCTGTCGTGAAAATGTTCAACTTTTTTGAATCCGAAATACTTCATGAAAATTTTCAAATTTTTTTTGAAGCCGAAATACTTCATGGAAATGTTCGACTTTTTTAAAGCCGAAATCCTGTCGTGAAAATTTTCAACTTTTTTGAAGCCGAAATCTTTTCATGAAAATTTTCAACTTTTTTGAATCCGAAATCTTTTCATGAAAATTTTCAACTTTTTTGAAGCCGAAATCTTTTCATGAAAATTTTCAACTTTTTTGAAGCCGAAATCTTTTCATGAAAATTTTTTATACTTTTTTTAAGCTGAAATACTTCATGAAAATGTTCGACTTTTTTAAAGCCGAAATCCTGTAGTGAAAATTTTCAACTTTTTTGAAGCCCAAATACTTCATGAAAATTTTCAACTTTTTTGAAGCCCAAATACTTCATGAAAATGTTCGACTTTTTTAACGCCGAAATCCTGTCGTGAAAATGTTCAACTTTTTTGAATCCGAAATACTTCATGAAAATTTTCAACTTTTTTGAAGCTGAAATACTTCATGAAAATGTTCGACTTTTTTAAAGCCGAAATCCTGTAGTGAAAATTTTCAACTTTTTTGAAGCCCAAATACTTCATGAAAATGTTCGACTTTTTTAAAGCCGAAATCCTGTCGTGAATATTTTCAACTTTTTGGAAGCCCAAATACTTCATGAAAATGTTCGACTTTTTTAAAGCCGAAATCCTGTCGTGAAAATTTTCAACTTTTTTCAAGCCGAAATCTTTTCATGAAAATTTTCAACTTTTTTGAAGCCGAAATCTTTTCATGAAAATTTTCAACTTTTTTGAAGCTGAAATACTTCATGAAAATGTTCGATTTTTTTAAAGCCGAAATCCTGTAGTGAAAATTATCAACTTTTTTGAAGCCCAGATACTTCATGAAAATGTTCAACTTTTTTGAAGCCCAAATACTTCATGAAAATGTTCAACTTTTTTGAAGCCGAAATACTTCATGAAAATGTTCGACTTTTTTAAAGCCGAAATCCTGTCGTGAAAATTTTCAACCTTTTTGAAGCCGAAATACTTCATGAAAATGTTCGACCTTTTTAAAGCCGAAATCCTGTAGTGAAAATTTTCAACTTTTTTGAAGCCCAAATACTTCATGAAAATGTTCGACTTTTTTCAAAGCCAAAATCCTGTCGTGAATATTTTCAACTTTTTGGAAGCCCAAATTCTTCATGAAAATGTTCAACTTTTTTGAAGCCGAAATACTTCATGAAAATGTTCGACTTTTTTAAAGCCGAAATCCTGTCGTGAAAATTTTCAACCTTTTTGAAGCCGAAATACTTCATGAAAATGTTCGACTTTTTTAAAGCCGAAATCCTGTAGTGAAAATTTTCAACTTTTTTGAAGCCCAAATACTTCATGAAAATGTTCGACTTTTTTAACGCCGAAATCCTGTCGTGAAAATGTTCAACTTTTTTGAATCCGAAATACTTCATGAAAATTTTCAAATTTTTTTTGAAGCCGAAATACTTCATGAAAATGTTCGACTTTTTTAAAGCCGAAATCCTGTCGTGAAAATTTTCAACTTTTTTGAAGCCGAAATCTTTTCATGAAAATTTTTTATACTTTTTTTAAGCTGAAATACTTCATGAAAATGTTCGACTTTTTTAAAGCCGAAATCCTGTAGTGAAAATTTTCAACTTTTTTGAAGCCCAAATACTTCATGAAAATGTTCAACTTTTTTGAAGCCCAAATACTTCATGAAAATGTTCAACTTTTTTGAAGCCGAAATACTTCATGAAAATGTTCGACTTATTTAAAGCCGAAATAATGTCGTGAAAATTTTCAACCTTTTTGAAGCCGAAATACGTCATGAAAGTGTTCGACTTTTTTAAAGCCGAAATCCTGTAGTGAAAATTTTCAACTTTTTTGAAGCCCAAATACTTCATGAAAATGTTCGACTTTTTTAACGCCGAAATCCTGTCGTGAAAATGTTCAACTTTTTTGAATCCGAAATACTTCATGAAAATTTTCAACTTTTTTGAAGCCGAAATCTTTTCATGAAAATTTTCAACTTTTTTGAAGCTGAAATACTTCATGAAAATGTTCGACTTTTTTAAAGCCGAAATCCTGTCGTGAATATTTTCAACTTTTTGGAAGCCCAAATACTTCATGAAAATGTTCGACTTTTTTAAAGCCGAAATCCTGTCGTGAAAATTTTCAACTTTTTTCAAGCCGAAATCTTTTCATGAAAATTTTCAACTTTTTTGAAGCCGAAATCTTTTCATGAAAATTTTTAACTTTTTTGAAGCTGAAATACTTCATGAAAATGTTCGATTTTTTTAAAGCCGAAATCCTGTAGTGAAAATTATCAACTTTTTTGAAGCCCAGATACTTCATGAAAATGTTCAACTTTTTTGAAGCCCAAATACTTCATGAAAATGTTCAACTTTTTTGAAGCCGAAATACTTCATGAAAATGTTCGACTTTTTTAAAGCCGAAATCCTGTCGTGAAAATTTTCAACCTTTTTGAAGCCGAAATACTTCATGAAAATGTTCGACCTTTTTAAAGCCGAAATCCTGTAGTGAAAATTTTCAACTTTTTTGAAGCCCAAATACTTCATGAAAATGTTCGACTTTTTTCAAAGCCGAAATCCTGTCGTGAATATTTTCAACTTTTTGGAAGCCCAAATTCTTCATGAAAATGTTCAACTTTTTTGAAGCCGAAATACTTCATGAAAATGTTCGACTTTTTTAAAGCCGAAATCCTGTCGTGAAAATTTTCAACCTTTTTGAAGCCGAAATACTTCATGAAAATGTTCGACTTTTTTAAAGCCGAAATCCTGTAGTGAAAATTTTCAACTTTTTTGAAGCCCAAATACTTCATGAAAATGTTCGACTTTTTTAACGCCGAAATCCTGTCGTGAAAATGTTCAACTTTTTTGAATCCGAAATACTTCATGAAAATTTTCAAATTTTTTTTGAAGCCGAAATACTTCATGGAAATGTTCGACTTTTTTAAAGCCGAAATCCTGTCGTGAAAATTTTCAACTTTTTTGAAGCCGAAATCTTTTCATGAAAATTTTCAACTTTTTTGATTCCGAAATCTTTTCATGAAAATTTTCAACTTTTTTGAAGCCGAAATCTTTTCATGAAAATTTTCAACTTTTTTGAAGCCGAAATCTTTTCATGAAAATTTTTTATACTTTTTTTAAGCTGAAATACTTCATGAAAATGTTCGACTTTTTTAAAGCCGAAATCCTGTAGTGAAAATTTTCAACTTTTTTGAAGCCCAAATACTTCATGAAAATTTTCAACTTTTTTGAAGCCCAAATACTTCATGAAAATGTTCGACTTTTTTAACGCCGAAATCCTGTCGTGAAAATGTTCAACTTTTTTGAATCCGAAATACTTCATGAAAATTTTCAACTTTTTTGAAGCCGAAATCTTTTCATGAAAATTTTCAACTTTTTTGAAGCTGAAATACTTCATGAAAATGTTCGACTTTTTTAAAGCCGAAATCCTGTAGTGAAAATTTTCAACTTTTTTGAAGCCCAAATACTTCATGAAAATGTTCGACTTTTTTAAAGCCGAAATCCTGTCGTGAATATTTTCAACTTTTTGGAAGCCCAAATACTTCATGAAAATGTTCGACTTTTTTAAAGCCGAAATCCTGTCGTGAAAATTTTCAACTTTTTTCAAGCCGAAATCTTTTCATGAAAATTTTCAACTTTTTTGAAGCCGAAATCTTTTCATGAAAATTTTCAACTTTTTTGAAGCTGAAATACTTCATGAAAATGTTCGATTTTTTTAAAGCCGAAATCCTGTAGTGAAAATTATCAACTTTTTTGAAGCCCAGATACTTCATGAAAATGTTCAACTTTTTTGAAGCCCAAATACTTCATGAAAATGTTCAACTTTTTTGAAGCCGAAATACTTCATGAAAATGTTCGACTTTTTTAAAGCCGAAATCCTGTCGTGAAAATTTTCAACCTTTTTGAAGCCGAAATACTTCATGAAAATGTTCGACCTTTTTAAAGCCGAAATCCTGTAGTGAAAATTTTCAACTTTTTTGAAGCCCAAATACTTCATGAAAATGTTCGACTTTTTTCAAAGCCGAAATCCTGTCGTGAATATTTTCAACTTTTTGGAAGCCCAAATTCTTCATGAAAATGTTCAACTTTTTTGAAGCCGAAATACTTCATGAAAATGTTCGACTTTTTTAAAGCCGAAATCCTGTCGTGAAAATTTTCAACCTTTTTGAAGCCGAAATACTTCATGAAAATGTTCGACTTTTTTAAAGCCGAAATCCTGTAGTGAAAATTTTCAACTTTTTTGAAGCCCAAATACTTCATGAAAATGTTCGACTTTTTTAACGCCGAAATCCTGTCGTGAAAATGTTCAACTTTTTTGAATCCGAAATACTTCATGAAAATTTTCAAATTTTTTTTGAAGCCGAAATACTTCATGGAAATGTTCGACTTTTTTAAATCCGAAATCCTGTCGTGAAAATTTTCAACTTTTTTGAAGCCGAAATCTTTTCATGAAAATTTTCAACTTTTTTGAATCCGAAATCTTTTCATGAAAATTTTCAACTTTTTTGAAGCCGAAATCTTTTCATGAAAATTTTCAACTTTTTTGAAGCCGAAATCTTTTCATGAAAATTTTTTATACTTTTTTTAAGCTGAAATACTTCATGAAAATGTTCGACTTTTTTAAAGCCGAAATCCTGTAGTGAAAATTTTCAACTTTTTTGAAGCCCAAATACTTCATGAAAATGTTCAACTTTTTTGAAGCCCAAATACTTCATGAAAATGTTCAACTTTTTTGAAGCCGAAATACTCCATGAAAATGTTCGACTTATTTAAAGCCGAAATCCTGTAGTGAAAATTTTCAACTTTTTTGAAGCCCAAATACTTCATGAAAATGTTCGACTTTTTAAACGCCGAAATCCTGTCGTGAAAATGTTCAACTTTTTTGAATCCGAAATACTTCATGAAAATTTTCAACTTTTTTGAAGCCGAAATCTTTTCATGAAAATTTTCAACTTTTTTGAAGCTGAAATACCTCATGAAAATGTTCGACTTTTTTAAAGCCGAAATCCTATAGTGAAAATTTTCTACTTTTTTGAAGCCCAAATACTTCATGAAAATGTTCGACTTTTTTAAAGCCGAAATCCTGTCGTGAATATTTTCAACTTTTTGGAAGCCCAAATACTTCATGAAAATGTTCAACTTTTTTGAAGCCGAAATACTTCATGAAAATGTTCGACTTTTTTAAAGCCGAAATCCTGTCGTGAAAATTTTCAACCTTTTTGAAGCCGAAATCTTTTCATGAAAATTTTCAACTTTTTTGAAGCTGAAATACTTCATGAAAATGTTCGACTTTTTTAAAGCCGAAATCCTGTAGTGAAAATTTTCAACTTTTTTGAAGCCCAAATACTTCATGAAAATGTTCGACTTTTTTAAAGCCGAAATCCTGTCGTGAAAATTTTCAACTTTTTGGAAGCCCAAATCTTTTCATGAAAATTTTCAACTTTTTTGAATCCGAAATCTTTTCATGAAAATTTTCAACTTTTTTGAAGCCGAAATCTTTTCATGAAAATTTTCAACTTTTTTGAAGCCGAAATCTTTTCATGAAAATTTTTTATACTTTTTTTAAGCTGAAATACTTCATGAAAATGTTCGACTTTTTTAAAGCCGAAATCCTGTAGTGAAAATTTTCAACTTTTTTGAAGCCCAAATACTTCATGAAAATGTTCAACTTTTTTGAAGCCCAAATACTTCATGAAAATGTTCAACTTTTTTGAAGCCGAAATACTCCATGAAAATGTTCGACTTATTTAAAGCCGAAATCCTGTAGTGAAAATTTTCAACTTTTTTGAAGCCCAAATACTTCATGAAAATGTTCGACTTTTTAAACGCTGAAATCCTGTCGTGAAAATGTTCAACTTTTTTGAATCCGAAATACTTCATGAAAATTTTCAACTTTTTTGAAGCCGAAATCTTTTCATGAAAATTTTCAACTTTTTTGAAGCTGAAATACCTCATGAAAATGTTCGACTTTTTTAAAGCCGAAATACTTCATGAAAATGTTCGACTTTTTTAAAGCCGAAATCCTGTCGTGAAAATTTTCAACCTTTTTGAAGCCGAAATACTTCATGAAAATGTTCGACTTTTTTAAAGCCGAAATCCTGTAGTGAAAATTTTCAACTTTTTTGAAGCCCAAATACTTCATGAAAATGTTCGACTTTTTTAACGCCGAAATCCTGTCGTGAAAATGTTCAACTTTTTTGAATCCGAAATACTTCATGAAAATTTTCAACTTTTTTGAAGCCGAAATACTTCATGGAAATGTTCGACTTTTTTAAAGCCGAAATCCTGTCGTGAAAATTTTCAACTTTTTTGAAGCCGAAATCTTTTCATGAAAATTTTTTATACTTTTTTTAAGCTGAAATACTTCATGAAAATGTTCGACTTTTTTAAAGCCGAAATCCTGTAGTGAAAATTTTCAACTTTTTTGAAGCCCAAATACTTCATGAAAATGTTCAACTTTTTTGAAGCCCAAATACTTCATGAAAATGTTCAACTTTTTTGAAGCCGAAATACTTCATGAAAATGTTCGACTTATTTAAAGCCGAAATAATGTCGTGAAAATTTTCAACCTTTTTGAAGCCGAAATACGTCATGAAAGTGTTCGACTTTTTTAAAGCCGAAATCCTGTAGTGAAAATTTTCAACTTTTTTGAAGCCCAAATACTTCATGAAAATGTTCGAACTTTTTTAACGCCGAAATCCTGTCGTGAAAATGTTCAACTTTTTTGAATCCGAAATACTTCATGAAAATTTTCAACTTTTTTGAAGCCGAAATCTTTTCATGAAAATTTTCAACTTTTTTGAAGCTGAAATACTTCATGAAAATGTTCGACTTTTTTAAAGCCGAAATCCTGTAGTGAAAATTTTCAACTTTTTTGAAGCCCAAATACTTCATGAAAATGTTCGACTTTTTTAAAGCCGAAATCCTGTCGTGAATATTTTCAACTTTTTGGAAGCCCAAATACTTCATGAAAATGTTCGACTTTTTTAAAGCCGAAATCCTGCCGTGAAAATTTTCAACTTTTTTCAAGCCGAAATCTTTTCATGAAAATTTTCAACTTTTTTGAAGCCGAAATCTTTTCATGAAAATTTTCAACTTTTTTGAAGCTGAAATACTTCATGAAAATGTTCGATTTTTTTAAAGCCGAAATCCTGTAGTGAAAATTATCAACTTTTTTGAAGCCCAGATACTTCATGAAAATGTTCAACTTTTTTGAAGCCCAAATACTTCATGAAAATGTTCAACTTTTTTGAAGCCGAAATACTTCATGAAAATGTTCGACTTTTTTAAAGCCGAAATCCTGTCGTGAAAATTTTCAACCTTTTTGAAGCCGAAATACTTCATGAAAATGTTCGACCTTTTTAAAGCCGAAATCCTGTAGTGAAAATTTTCAACTTTTTTGAAGCCCAAATACTTCATGAAAATGTTCGACTTTTTTCAAAGCCGAAATCCTGTCGTGAATATTTTCAACTTTTTGGAAGCCCAAATTCTTCATGAAAATGTTCAACTTTTTTGAAGCCGAAATACTTCATGAAAATGTTCGACTTTTTTAAAGCCGAAATCCTGTCGTGAAAATTTTCAACCTTTTTGAAGCCGAAATACTTCATGAAAATGTTCGACTTTTTTAAAGCCGAAATCCTGTAGTGAAAATTTTCAACTTTTTTGAAGCCCAAATACTTCATGAAAATGTTCGACTTTTTTAACGCCGAAATCCTGTCGTGAAAATGTTCAACTTTTTTGAATCCGAAATACTTCATGAAAATTTTCAAATTTTTTTTGAAGCCGAAATACTTCATGGAAATGTTCGACTTTTTTAAAGCCGAAATCCTGTCGTGAAAATTTTCAACTTTTTTGAAGCCGAAATCTTTTCATGAAAATTTTCAACTTTTTTGAATCCGAAATCTTTTCATGAAAATTTTCAACTTTTTTGAAGCCGAAATCTTTTCATGAAAATTTTCAACTTTTTTGAAGCCGAAATCTTTTCATGAAAATTTTTTATACTTTTTTTAAGCTGAAATACTTCATGAAAATGTTCGACTTTTTTAAAGCCGAAATCCTGTAGTGAAAATTTTCAACTTTTTTGAAGCCCAAATACTTCATGAAAATTTTCAACTTTTTTGAAGCCCAAATACTTCATGAAAATGTTCGACTTTTTTAACGCCGAAATCCTGTCGTGAAAATGTTCAACTTTTTTGAATCCGAAATACTTCATGAAAATTTTCAACTTTTTTGAAGCCGAAATCTTTTCATGAAAATTTTCAACTTTTTTGAAGCTGAAATACTTCATGAAAATGTTCGACTTTTTTAAAGCCGAAATCCTGTAGTGAAAATTTTCAACTTTTTTGAAGCCCAAATACTTCATGAAAATGTTCGACTTTTTTAAAGCCGAAATCCTGTCGTGAATATTTTCAACTTTTTGGAAGCCCAAATACTTCATGAAAATGTTCGACTTTTTTAAAGCCGAAATCCTGTCGTGAAAATTTTCAACTTTTTTCAAGCCGAAATCTTTTCATGAAAATTTTCAACTTTTTTGAAGCCGAAATCTTTTCATGAAAATTTTCAACTTTTTTGAAGCTGAAATACTTCATGAAAATGTTCGATTTTTTTAAAGCCGAAATCCTGTAGTGAAAATTATCAACTTTTTTGAAGCCCAGATACTTCATGAAAATGTTCAACTTTTTTGAAGCCCAAATACTTCATGAAAATGTTCAACTTTTTTGAAGCCGAAATACTTCATGAAAATGTTCGACTTTTTTAAAGCCGAAATCCTGTCGTGAAAATTTTCAACCTTTTTGAAGCCGAAATACTTCATGAAAATGTTCGACCTTTTTAAAGCCGAAATCCTGTAGTGAAAATTTTCAACTTTTTTGAAGCCCAAATACTTCATGAAAATGTTCGACTTTTTTCAAAGCCGAAATCCTGTCGTGAATATTTTCAACTTTTTGGAAGCCCAAATTCTTCATGAAAATGTTCAACTTTTTTGAAGCCGAAATACTTCATGAAAATGTTCGACTTTTTTAAAGCCGAAATCCTGTCGTGAAAATTTTCAACCTTTTTGAAGCCGAAATACTTCATGAAAATGTTCGACTTTTTTAAAGCCGAAATCCTGTAGTGAAAATTTTCAACTTTTTTGAAGCCCAAATACTTCATGAAAATGTTCGACTTTTTTAACGCCGAAATCCTGTCGTGAAAATGTTCAACTTTTTTGAATCCGAAATACTTCATGAAAATTTTCAAATTTTTTTTGAAGCCGAAATACTTCATGGAAATGTTCGACTTTTTTAAAGCCGAAATCCTGTCGTGAAAATTTTCAACTTTTTTGAAGCCGAAATCTTTTCATGAAAATTTTCAACTTTTTTGAATCCGAAATCTTTTCATGAAAATTTTCAACTTTTTTAAACCGAAATCTTTTCATGAAAATTTTCAACTTTTTTGAAGCCGAAATCTTTTCATGAAAATTTTTTATACTTTTTTTAAGCTGAAATACTTCATGAAAATGTTCGACTTTTTTAAAGCCGAAATCCTGTAGTGAAAATTTTCAACTTTTTTGAAGCCCAAATACTTCATGAAAATGTTCAACTTTTTTGAAGCCCAAATACTTCATGAAAATGTTCAACTTTTTTGAAGCCGAAATACTCCATGAAAATGTTCGACTTATTTAAAGCCGAAATCCTGTAGTGAAAATTTTCAACTTTTTTGAAGCCCAAATACTTCATGAAAATGTTCGACTTTTTAAACGCCGAAATCCTGTCGTGAAAATGTTCAACTTTTTTGAATCCGAAATACTTCATGAAAATTTTCAACTTTTTTGAAGCCGAAATCTTTTCATGAAAATTTTCAACTTTTTTGAAGCTGAAATACCTCATGAAAATGTTCGACTTTTTTAAAGCCGAAATCCTATAGTGAAAATTTTCTACTTTTTTGAAGCCCAAATACTTCATGAAAATGTTCGACTTTTTTAAAGCCGAAATCCTGTCGTGAATATTTTCAACTTTTTGGAAGCCCAAATACTTCATGAAAATGTTCAACTTTTTTGAAGCCGAAATACTTCATGAAAATGTTCGACTTTTTTAAAGCCGAAATCCTGTCGTGAAAATTTTCAACCTTTTTGAAGCCGAAATCTTTTCATGAAAATTTTCAACTTTTTTGAAGCTGAAATACTTCATGAAAATGTTCGACTTTTTTAAAGCCGAAATCCTGTAGTGAAAATTTTCAACTTTTTTGAAGCCCAAATACTTCATGAAAATGTTCGACTTTTTTAAAGCCGAAATCCTGTCGTGAAAATTTTCAACTTTTTGGAAGCCCAAATCTTTTCATGAAAATTTTCAACTTTTTTGAATCCGAAATCTTTTCATGAAAATTTTCAACTTTTTTGAAGCCGAAATCTTTTCATGAAAATTTTCAACTTTTTTGAAGCCGAAATCTTTTCATGAAAATTTTTTATACTTTTTTTAAGCTGAAATACTTCATGAAAATGTTCGACTTTTTTAAAGCCGAAATCCTGTAGTGAAAATTTTCAACTTTTTTGAAGCCCAAATACTTCATGAAAATGTTCAACTTTTTTGAAGCCCAAATACTTCATGAAAATGTTCAACTTTTTTGAAGCCGAAATACTCCATGAAAATGTTCGACTTATTTAAATCCGAAATCCTGTCGTGAAAATTTTCAACCTTTTTGAAGCCGAAATACGTCATGAAAATGTTCGACTTTTTTAAAGCCGAAATCCTGTAGTGAAAATTTTCAACTTTTTTGAAGCCCAAATACTTCATGAAAATGTTCGACTTTTTAAACGCCGAAATCCTGTCGTGAAAATGTTCAACTTTTTTGAATCCGAAATACTTCATGAAAATTTTCAACTTTTTTGAAGCCGAAATCTTTTCATGAAAATTTTCAACTTTTTTGAAGCTGAAATACTTCATGAAAATGTTCGACTTTTTTAAAGCCGAAATCCTATAGTGAAAATTTTCAACTTTTTTGAATCCGAAATACTTCATGAAAATTTTCAACTTTTTTGAAGCCGAAATCTTTTCATGAAAATTTTCAACTTTTTTGAAGCTGAAATACCTCATGAAAATGTTCGACTTTTTTAAAGCCGAAATCCTATAGTGAAAAGTTTCAACTTTTTTGAAGCCCAAATACTTCATGAAAATGTTCGACTTTTTAAACGCCGAAATCCTGTCGTGAAAATGTTCAACTTTTTTGAATCCGAAATACTTCATGAAAATTTTCAACTTTTTTGAAGCCGAAATCTTTTCATGAAAATTTTCAACTTTTTTGAAGCTGAAATACCTCATGAAAATGTTCGACTTTTTTAAAGCCGAAATCCTATAGTGAAAATTTTCAACTTTTTTGAAGCCCAAATACTTCATGAAAATGTTCGACTTTTTTAAAGCCGAAATCCTGTCGTGAATATTTTCAACTTTTTGGAAGCCCAAATACTTCATGAAAATGTTCAACTTTTTTGAAGCCGAAATACTTCATGAAAATGTTCGACTTTTTTAAAGCCGAAATCCTGTCGTGAAAATTTTCAACCTTTTTGAAGCCGAAATCTTTTCATGAAAATTTTCAACTTTTTTGAAGCTGAAATACTTCATGAAAATGTTCGACTTTTTTAAAGCCGAAATCCTGTAGTGAAAATTTTCAACTTTTTTGAAGCCCAAATACTTCATGAAAATGTTCGACTTTTTTAAAGCCGAAATCCTGTCGTGAATATTTTCAACTTTTTGGAAGCCCAAATACTTCATGAAAATGTTCGACTTTTTTAAAGCCGAAATCCTGTCGTGAAAATTTTCAACTTTTTTCAAGCCGAAATCTTTTCATGAAAATTTTCAAATTTTTTGAAGCCGAAATCTTTTCATGAAAATTTTCAACTTTTTTGAAGCTGAAATACTTCATGAAAATGTTCGACTTTTTTAAAGCCGAAATCCTGTAGTGAAAATGTTCAACTTTTTTGAAGCCCAGATACTTCATGAAAATGTTCAACTTTTTTGAAGCCCAAATACTTCATGAAAATGTTCAACTTTTTTGAAGCCGAAATACTTCATGAAAATGTTCGACTTTTTTAAAGCCGAAATCCTGTCGTGAAAATTTTCAACCTTTTTGAAGCCGAAATACTTCATGAAAATGTTCGACCTTTTTAAAGCCGAAATCCTGTAGTGAAAATTTTCAACTTTTTTGAAGCCCAAATACTTCATGAAAATGTTCGACTTTTTTCAAAGCCGAAATCCTGTCGTGAATATTTTCAACTTTTTGGAAGCCCAAATTCTTCATGAAAATGTTCAACTTTTTTGAAGCCGAAATACTTCATGAAAATGTTCGACTTTTTTAAAGCCGAAATCCTGTCGTGAAAATTTTCAACCTTTTTGAAGCCGAAATACTTCATGAAAATGTTCGACTTTTTTAAAGCCGAAATCCTGTAGTGAAAATTTTCAACTTTTTTGAAGCCCAAATACTTCATGAAAATGTTCGACTTTTTTAACGCCGAAATCCTGTCGTGAAAATGTTCAACTTTTTTGAATCCGAAATACTTCATGAAAATTTTCAAATTTTTTGAAGCCGAAATACTTCATGGAAATGTTCGACTTTTTTAAAGCCGAAATCCTGTCGTGAAAATTTTCAACTTTTTTGAAGCCGAAATCTTTTCATGAAAATTTTCAACTTTTTTGAATCCGAAATCTTTTCATGAAAATTTTCAACTTTTTTGAAGCCGAAATCTTTTCATAAAAATTTTCAACTTTTTTGAATCTGAAATACTTCATGAAAATGTTCGACTTTTTTAACGCCGAAATCCTGTCGTGAAAATTTTCAACTTTTTTGAATCCGAAATACTTCATGAAAATTTTCAACTTTTTTGAAGCCGAAATCCTGTCGTAAAAATTTTCAACTTTTTTGAATCCGAAATCTTTTCATGAAAATTTTCAACTTTTTTGAAGCCGAAATCTTTTCATGAAAATTTTTTATACTTTTTTTAAGCTGAAATACTTCATGAAAATGTTCGACTTTTTTAAAGCCGAAATCCTGTAGTGAAAATTTTCAACTTTTTTGAAGCCCAAATACTTCATGAAAATGTTCAACTTTTTTGAAGCCCAAATACTTCATGAAAATGTTCAACTTTTTTGAAGCCGAAATACTCCATGAAAATGTTCGACTTATTTAAATCCGAAATCCTGTCGTGAAAATTTTCAACCTTTTTGAAGCCGAAATACGTCATGAAAATGTTCGACTTTTTTAAAGCCGAAATCCTGTAGTGAAAATTTTCAACTTTTTTGAAGCCCAAATACTTCATGAAAATGTTCGACTTTTTAAACGCCGAAATCCTGTCGTGAAAATGTTCAACTTTTTTGAATCCGAAATACTTCATGAAAATTTTCAACTTTTTTGAAGCCGAAATCTTTTCATGAAAATTTTCAACTTTTTTGAAGCTGAAATACTTCATGAAAATGTTCGACTTTTTTAAAGCCGAAATCCTATAGTGAAAATTTTCAACTTTTTTGAAGCCCAAATACTTCATGAAAATGTTCGACTTTTTTAAAGCCGAAATCCTGTCGTGAATATTTTCAACTTTTTGGAAGCCCAAATACTTCATGAAAATGTTCAACTTTTTTGAAGCCGAAATACTTCATGAAAATGTTCGACTTTTTTAAAGCCGAAATCCTGTCGTGAAAATTTTCAACTTTTTTGAAGCCGACATCTTTTCATGAAAATTTTCAACTTTTTTGAAGCTGAAATACTTCATGAAAATGTTCGACTTTTTTAAAGCCGAAATCCTGTAGTGAAAATTTTCAACTTTTTTAAAGCCCAGATACTTCATGAAAATGTTCAACTTTTTTGAAGCCCAAATACTTCATGAAAATGTTCAACTTTTTTGAAGCCGAAATACTTCATGAAAATGTTCGACTTTTTTAAAGCCGAAATCCTGTCGTGAAAATTTTCAACCTTTTTGAAGCCGAAATACTTCATGAAAATGTTCGACCTTTTTAAAGCCGAAATCCTGTAGTGAAAATTTTCAACTTTTTTGAAGCCCAAATACTTCATGAAAATGTTCGACTTTTTTCAAAGCCGAAATCCTGTCGTGAATATTTTCAACTTTTTGGAAGCCCAAATTCTTCATGAAAATGTTCAACTTTTTTGAAGCCGAAATACTTCATGAAAATGTTCGACTTTTTTAAAGCCGAAATCCTGTCGTGAAAATTTTCAACCTTTTTGAAGCCGAAATACTTCATGAAAATGTTCGACTTTTTTAAAGCCGAAATCCTGTAGTGAAAATTTTCAACTTTTTTGAAGCCCAAATACTTCATGAAAATGTTCGACTTTTTTAACGCAGAAATCCTGTCGTGAAAATGTTCAACTTTTTTGAATCCGAAATACTTCATGAAAATTTTCAAATTTTTTGAAGCCGAAAAACTTCATGGAAATGTTCGACTTTTTTAAAGCCGAAATCCTGTCGTGAAAATTTTCAACTTTTTTGAAGCCGAAATCTTTTCGTGAAAATTTTCAACTTTTTTGAAGCCGAAATCTTTTCATGAAAATTTTCAACTTTTTTGAAGCCGAAATCTTTTCATGAAAATTTTCAACTTTTTTGAAGCTGAAATACTTCATGAAAATGTTCAACTTTTTTGAAGCCGAAATCTTTTCATGAAAATTTTCAACTTTTTTGAAGCCGAAATCTTTTCATAAAAATTTTCAACTTTTTTGAATCTGAAATACTTCATGAAAATGTTCGACTTTTTTAACGCCGAAATCCTGTCGTGAAAATTTTCAACTTTTTTGAATCCGAAATACTTCATGAAAATTTTCAACTTTTTTGAATCTGAAATACTTCATGAAAATGTTCGACTTTTTTAACGCCGAAATCCTGTCGTGAAAATTTTCAACTTTTTTGAATCCGAAATACTTCATGAAAATTTTCAACTTTTTTGAAGCCCAGATACTTCATGAAAATGTTCAACTTTTTTGAAGCCCAAATACTTCATGAAAATGTTCAACTTTTTTGAAGCCGAAATACTTCATGAAAATGTTCGACTTTTTTAAAGCCGAAATCCTGTCATGAAAATTTTCAACCTTTTTGAAGCCGAAATACTTCATGAAAATGTTCGACCTTTTTAAAGCCGAAATCCTGTCGTGAAAATTTTCAACTTTTTTGAAGCCGAAATCTTTTCATGAAAATTTTCAACTTTTTTGAAGCCGAAATCTTTTCATGAAAATTTTCAACTTTTTTGAAGCCGAAATCTTTTCATGAAAATTTTCAACTTTTTTTAAGCTGAAATACTTCATGAAAATGTTCAACTTTTTTGAAGCCGAAATCTTTTCATGAAAATTTTCAACTTTTTTGAAGCCGAAATCTTTTCATGAAAATTTTCAACTTTTTTGAAGCCGAAATCTTTTCATGAAAATTTTTTATACTTTTTTTAAGCTGAAATACTTCATGAAAATGTTCGACTTTTTAAAGCCGAAATCCTGTAGTGAAAATTTTCAACTTTTTTGAAGCCCAAATACTTCATGAAAATGTTCAACTTTTTTGAAGCCCAAATACTTCATGAAAATGTTCAACTTTTTTGAAGCCGAAATACTTCATGAAAATGTTCGACTTATTTAAAGCCGAAATCCTGTCGTGAAAATTTTCAACCTTTTTGAAGCCGAAATACGTCATGAAAATGTTCGACTTTTTTAAAGCCGAAATCCTGTCGTGAATATTTTCAACTTTTTGGAAGCCCAAATACTTCATGAAAATGTTCAACTTTTTTGAAGCCGAAATACTTCATGAAAATGTTCGACTTTTTTAAAGCCGAAATCCTGTCGTGAAAATTTTCAACTTTTTTGAAGCCGACATCTTTTCATGAAAATTTTCAACTTTTTTGAAGCTGAAATACTTCATGAAAATGTTCGACTTTTTTAAAGCCGAAATCCTGTAGTGAAAATTTTCAACTTTTTTAAAGCCCAGATACTTCATGAAAATGTTCAACTTTTTTGAAGCCCAAATACTTCATGAAAATGTTCAACTTTTTTGAAGCCGAAATACTTCATGAAAATGTTCGACTTTTTTAAAGCCGAAATCCTGTCGTGAAAATTTTCAACCTTTTTGAAGCCGAAATACTTCATGAAAATGTTCGACCTTTTTAAAGCCGAAATCCTGTAGTGAAAATTTTCAACTTTTTTGAAGCCCAAATACTTCATGAAAATGTTCGACTTTTTTCAAAGCCGAAATCCTGTCGTGAATATTTTCAACTTTTTGGAAGCCCAAATTCTTCATGAAAATGTTCAACTTTTTTGAAGCCGAAATACTTCATGAAAATGTTCGACTTTTTTAAAGCCGAAATCCTGTCGTGAAAATTTTCAACCTTTTTGAAGCCGAAATACTTCATGAAAATGTTCGACTTTTTTAAAGCCGAAATCCTGTAGTGAAAATTTTCAACTTTTTTGAAGCCCAAATACTTCATGAAAATGTTCGACTTTTTTAACGCAGAAATCCTGTCGTGAAAATGTTCAACTTTTTTGAATCCGAAATACTTCATGAAAATTTTCAAATTTTTTGAAGCCGAAAAACTTCATGGAAATGTTCGACTTTTTTAAAGCCGAAATCCTGTCGTGAAAATTTTCAACTTTTTTGAAGCCGAAATCTTTTCGTGAAAATTTTCAACTTTTTTGAAGCCGAAATCTTTTCATGAAAATTTTCAACTTTTTTGAAGCCGAAATCTTTTCATGAAAATTTTCAACTTTTTTGAAGCTGAAATACTTCATGAAAATGTTCAACTTTTTTGAAGCCGAAATCTTTTCATGAAAATTTTCAACTTTTTTGAAGCCGAAATCTTTTCATAAAAATTTTCAACTTTTTTGAATCTGAAATACTTCATGAAAATGTTCGACTTTTTTAACGCCGAAATCCTGTCGTGAAAATTTTCAACTTTTTTGAATCCGAAATACTTCATGAAAATTTTCAACTTTTTTGAATCTGAAATACTTCATGAAAATGTTCGACTTTTTTAACGCCGAAATCCTGTCGTGAAAATTTTCAACTTTTTTGAATCCGAAATACTTCATGAAAATTTTCAACTTTTTTGAAGCCCAGATACTTCATGAAAATGTTCAACTTTTTTGAAGCCCAAATACTTCATGAAAATGTTCAACTTTTTTGAAGCCGAAATACTTCATGAAAATGTTCGACTTTTTTAAAGCCGAAATCCTGTCATGAAAATTTTCAACCTTTTTGAAGCCGAAATACTTCATGAAAATGTTCGACCTTTTTAAAGCCGAAATCCTGTCGTGAAAATTTTCAACTTTTTTGAAGCCGAAATCTTTTCATGAAAATTTTCAACTTTTTTGAAGCCGAAATCTTTTCATGAAAATTTTCAACTTTTTTGAAGCCGAAATCTTTTCATGAAAATTTTCAACTTTTTTTAAGCTGAAATACTTCATGAAAATGTTCAACTTTTTTGAAGCCGAAATCTTTTCATGAAAATTTTCAACTTTTTTGAAGCCGAAATCTTTTCATGAAAATTTTCAACTTTTTTGAAGCCGAAATCTTTTCATGAAAATTTTTTATACTTTTTTTAAGCTGAAATACTTCATGAAAATGTTCGACTTTTTAAAGCCGAAATCCTGTAGTGAAAATTTTCAACTTTTTTGAAGCCCAAATACTTCATGAAAATGTTCAACTTTTTTGAAGCCCAAATACTTCATGAAAATGTTCGACTTATTTAAAGCCGAAATCCTGTCGTGAAAATTTTCAACCTTTTTGAAGCCGAAATACGTCATGAAAATGTTCGACTTTTTTAAAGCCGAAATCCTGTAGTGAAAATTTTCAACTTTTTTGAAGCCCAAATACTTCATGAAAATGTTCGACTTTTTTAACGCCGAAATCCTGTCGTGAAAATGTTCAACTTTTTTGAATCCGAAATACTTCATGAAAATTTTCAACTTTTTTGAAGCCGAAATCTTTTCATGAAAATTTTCAACTTTTTTGAAGGTGAAATACTTCATGAAAATGTTCGACTTTTTTAAAGCCGAAATCCTATAGTGAAAATTTTCAACTTTTTTGAAGCCCAAATACTTCATGAAAATGTTCGACTTTTTTAAAGCCGAAATCCTGTCGTGAATATTTTCAACTTTTTGGAAGCCCAAATACTTCATGAAAATGTTCAACTTTTTTGAAGCCGAAATACTTCATGAAAATGTTCGACTTTTTTAAAGCCGAAATCCTGTCGTGAAAATTTTCAACTTTTTTCAAGCCGAAATCTTTTCATGAAAATTTTCAACTTTTTTGAAGCCGAAATCTTTTCATGAAAATTTTCAACTTTTTTGAAGCTGAAATACTTCATGAAAATGTTCAACTTTTTAAAGCCGAAATCCTGTAGTGAAAATTTTCAACTTTTCTGAAGCCCAAATACTTCATGAAAATGTTCAACTTTTTAAAGCCGAAATCCTGTAGTGAAAATTTTCAACTTTTTTGAAGCCCAAATACTTCATGAAAATGTTCGACTTTTTTAAAGCCGAAATCCTGTCGTGAATATTTTCAACTTTTTGGAAGCCCAAATACTTCATGAAATGTTCAACTTTTTTGAAGCCGAAACACTTCATGAAAATGTTTGACTTTTTTAAAGCCGAAATCCTGTCGTGAAAATTTTCAACCTTTTTGAAGCCGAAATACTTCATGAAAATGTTCGACTTTTTTAAAGCCTAAATCCTGTAGTGAAATTTTTCAACTTTTTTGAAGCCCAAATACTTCATGAAAATGTTCGACTTTTTTAACGCCGAAATCCTGTCGTGAAAATGTTCAACTTTTTTGAATCCGAAATACTTCATGAAAATTTTCAACTTTTTTGAAGCCGAAATCTTGTCATGAAAATTTTCAACTTTTTTGAAGCTGAAATACTTCATGAAAATGTTCGACTTTTTTAATGCCGAAATCCTGTAGTGAAAATTTTCAACTTTTTTGAAGCCCAAATACTTCATGAAAATGTTCAACTTTTTTGAAGCCGAAATACTTCATGAAAATGTTCGACTTTTTTAAAGCCTAAATCCTGTCGTGAAAATTTTCAACTTTTTTGAAGCCGAAATCTTTTCATGAAAATTTTCAACTTTTTTGAAGCCGAAATCTTTTCATGAAAATTTTCAACTTTTTTGAAGCCGAAATATTTTCATGAAAATTTTCAACTTTTTTTAAGCTGAAATACTTCATGAAAATGTTCGACTTTTTTAAAGCCGAAATCCTGTAGTGAAAATTTTCAACTTTTTTGAAGCCCAAATACTTCATGAAAATGTTCAACTTTTTAAAGCCGAAATCCTGTAGTGAAAATTTTCAACTTTTTTGAAGCCCAAATACTTCATGAAAATGTTCGACTTTTTTTAAAGCCGAAATCCTGTCGTGAATATTTTCAACTTTTTGGAAGCCCAAATACTTCATGAAATGTTCAACTTTTTTGAAGCCGAAACACTTCATGAAAATGTTTGACTTTTTTAAAGCCGAAATCCTGTAGTGAAATTTTTCATCTTTTTTGAAGCCCAAATACTTCATGAAAATGTTCGACTTTTTTAACGCCGAAATCCTGTCGTGAAAATGTTCAACTTTTTTGAATCCGAAATACTTCATGAAAATTTTCAACTTTTTTGAAGCCGAAATCTTGTCATGAAAATTTTCAACTTTTTTGAAGCTGAAATACTTCATGAAAATGTTCGACTTTTTTAATGCCGAAATCCTGTAGTGAAAATTTTCAACTTTTTTGAAGCCCAAATACTTCATGGAAATGTTCAACTTTTTTGAAGCCGAAATACTTCATGAAAATGTTCGACTTTTTTAAAGCCTAAATCCTGTCGTGAAAATTTTCAACTTTTTTGAAGCCGAAATCTTTTCATGAAAATTTTCAACTTTTTTGAAGCCGAAATCTTTTCATGAAAATTTTCAACTTTTTTGAAGCCGAAATATTTTCATGAAAATTTTCAACTTTTTTTAAGCTGAAATACTTCATGAAAATGTTCGACTTTTTTAAAGCCGAAATCCTGTAGTGAAAATTTTCAACTTTTTTGAAGCCCAAATACTTCATGAAAATGTTCAACTTTTTAAAGCCGAAATCCTGTAGTGAAAATTTTCAACTTTTTTGAAGCCCAAATACTTCATGAAAATGTTCGACTTTTTTTAAAGCCGAAATCCTGTCGTGAATATTTTCAACTTTTTGGAAGCCCAAATACTTCATGAAATGTTCAACTTTTTTGAAGCCGAAACACTTCATGAAAATGTTTGACTTTTTTAAAGCCGAAATCCTGTAGTGAAATTTTTCATCTTTTTTGAAGCCCAAATACTTCATGAAAATGTTCGACTTTTTTAACGCCGAAATCCTGTCGTGAAAATGTTCAACTTTTTTGAATCCGAAATACTTCATGAAAATTTTCAACTTTTTTGAAGCCGAAATCTTGTCATGAAAATTTTCAACTTTTTTGAAGCTGAAATACTTCATGAAAATGTTCGACTTTTTTAATGCCGAAATCCTGTAGTGAAAATTTTCAACTTTTTTGAAGCCCAAATACTTCATGGAAATGTTCAACTTTTTTGAAGCCGAAATACTTCATGAAAATGTTCGACTTTTTTAAAGCCTAAATCCTGTCGTGAAAATTTTCAACTTTTTTGAAGCCGAAATCTTTTCATGAAAATTTTCAACTTTTTTGAAGCCGAAATCTTTTCATGAAAATTTTCAACTTTTTTGAAGCCGAAATATTTTCATGAAAATTTTCAACTTTTTTTAAGCTGAAATACTTCATGAAAATGTTCGACTTTTTTAAAGCCGAAATCCTGTAGTGAAAATTTTCAACTTTTTTGAAGCCCAAATACTTCATGAAAATGTTCAACTTTTTAAAGCCGAAATCCTGTAGTGAAAATTTTCAACTTTTTTGAAGCCCAAATACTTCATGAAAATGTTCGACTTTTTTTAAAGCCGAAATCCTGTCGTGAATATTTTCAACTTTTTGGAAGCCCAAATACTTCATGAAATGTTCAACTTTTTTGAAGCCGAAACACTTCATGAAAATGTTTGACTTTTTTAAAGCCGAAATCCTGTCGTGAAAATTTTCAACCTTTTTGAAGCCGAAATACTTCATGAAAATGTTCGACTTTTTTAAAGCCTAAATCCTGTAGTGAAAATTTTCAACTTTTTTGAAGCCCAAATACTTCATGAAAATGTTCGACTTTTTTAACGCCGAAATCCTGTCTTGAAAATGTTCAACTTTTTTGAAGCCGAAATCTTTTCATGAAAATTTTCAACTTTTTTGAAGCCGAAATCTTTTCATGAAAATTTTCAACTTTTTTTAAGCTGAAATACTTCATGAAAATGTTCGACTTTTTTAAAGCCGAAATCCTGTAGTGAAAATTTTCAACTTTTTTGAAGCCCAAATACTTCATGAAAATGTTCAACTTTTTTGAAGCCCAAATACTTCATGAAAATTTTCAACTTTTTTGAAGCCGAAATATTTTCATGAAAATTTTCAACTTTTTTTAAGCTGAAATACTTCATGAAAATGTTCGACTTTTTTAAAGCCGAAATCCTGTAGTGAAAATTTTCAACTTTTTTGAAGCCCAAATACTTCATGAAAATGTTCAACTTTTTAAAGCCGAAATCCTGTAGTGAAAATTTTCAACTTTTTTGAAGCCCAAATACTTCATGAAAATGTTCGACTTTTTTTAAAGCCGAAATCCTGTCGTGAATATTTTCAACTTTTTGGAAGCCCAAATACTTCATGAAATGTTCAACTTTTTTGAAGCCGAAACACTTCATGAAAATGTTTGACTTTTTTAAAGCCGAAATCCTGTAGTGAAATTTTTCATCTTTTTTGAAGCCCAAATACTTCATGAAAATGTTCGACTTTTTTAACGCCGAAATCCTGTCGTGAAAATGTTCAACTTTTTTGAATCCGAAATACTTCATGAAAATTTTCAACTTTTTTGAAGCCGAAATCTTGTCATGAAAATTTTCAACTTTTTTGAAGCTGAAATACTTCATGAAAATGTTCGACTTTTTTAATGCCGAAATCCTGTAGTGAAAATTTTCAACTTTTTTGAAGCCCAAATACTTCATGGAAATGTTCAACTTTTTTGAAGCCGAAATACTTCATGAAAATGTTCGACTTTTTTAAAGCCTAAATCCTGTCGTGAAAATTTTCAACTTTTTTGAAGCCGAAATCTTTTCATGAAAATTTTCAACTTTTTTGAAGCCGAAATCTTTTCATGAAAATTTTCAACTTTTTTGAAGCCGAAATATTTTCATGAAAATTTTCAACTTTTTTTAAGCTGAAATACTTCATGAAAATGTTCGACTTTTTTAAAGCCGAAATCCTGTAGTGAAAATTTTCAACTTTTTTGAAGCCCAAATACTTCATGAAAATGTTCAACTTTTTAAAGCCGAAATCCTGTAGTGAAAATTTTCAACTTTTTTGAAGCCCAAATACTTCATGAAAATGTTCGACTTTTTTTAAAGCCGAAATCCTGTCGTGAATATTTTCAACTTTTTGGAAGCCCAAATACTTCATGAAATGTTCAACTTTTTTGAAGCCGAAACACTTCATGAAAATGTTTGACTTTTTTAAAGCCGAAATCCTGTCGTGAAAATTTTCAACCTTTTTGAAGCCGAAATACTTCATGAAAATGTTCGACTTTTTTAAAGCCTAAATCCTGTAGTGAAAATTTTCAACTTTTTTGAAGCCCAAATACTTCATGAAAATGTTCGACTTTTTTAACGCCGAAATCCTGTCTTGAAAATGTTCAACTTTTTTGAAGCCGAAATCTTTTCATGAAAATTTTCAACTTTTTTGAAGCCGAAATCTTTTCATGAAAATTTTCAACTTTTTTTAAGCTGAAATACTTCATGAAAATGTTCGACTTTTTTAAAGCCGAAATCCTGTAGTGAAAATTTTCAACTTTTTTGAAGCCCAAATACTTCATGAAAATGTTCAACTTTTTTGAAGCCCAAATACTTCATGAAAATTTTCAACTTTTTTGAAGCCGAAATATTTTCATGAAAATTTTCAACTTTTTTTAAGCTGAAATACTTCATGAAAATGTTCGACTTTTTTAAAGCCGAAATCCTGTAGTGAAAATTTTCAACTTTTTTGAAGCCCAAATACTTCATGAAAATGTTCAACTTTTTAAAGCCGAAATCCTGTAGTGAAAATTTTCAACTTTTTTGAAGCCCAAATACTTCATGAAAATGTTCGACTTTTTTTAAAGCCGAAATCCTGTCGTGAATATTTTCAACTTTTTGGAAGCCCAAATACTTCATGAAATGTTCAACTTTTTTGAAGCCGAAACACTTCATGAAAATGTTTGACTTTTTTAAAGCCGAAATCCTGTAGTGAAATTTTTCATCTTTTTTGAAGCCCAAATACTTCATGAAAATGTTCGACTTTTTTAACGCCGAAATCCTGTCGTGAAAATGTTCAACTTTTTTGAATCCGAAATACTTCATGAAAATTTTCAACTTTTTTGAAGCCGAAATCTTGTCATGAAAATTTTCAACTTTTTTGAAGCTGAAATACTTCATGAAAATGTTCGACTTTTTTAATGCCGAAATCCTGTAGTGAAAATTTTCAACTTTTTTGAAGCCCAAATACTTCATGGAAATGTTCAACTTTTTTGAAGCCGAAATACTTCATGAAAATGTTCGACTTTTTTAAAGCCTAAATCCTGTCGTGAAAATTTTCAACTTTTTTGAAGCCGAAATCTTTTCATGAAAATTTTCAACTTTTTTGAAGCCGAAATCTTTTCATGAAAATTTTCAACTTTTTTGAAGCCGAAATATTTTCATGAAAATTTTCAACTTTTTTTAAGCTGAAATACTTCATGAAAATGTTCGACTTTTTTAAAGCCGAAATCCTGTAGTGAAAATTTTCAACTTTTTTGAAGCCCAAATACTTCATGAAAATGTTCAACTTTTTAAAGCCGAAATCCTGTAGTGAAAATTTTCAACTTTTTTGAAGCCCAAATACTTCATGAAAATGTTCGACTTTTTTTAAAGCCGAAATCCTGTCGTGAATATTTTCAACTTTTTGGAAGCCCAAATACTTCATGAAATGTTCAACTTTTTTGAAGCCGAAACACTTCATGAAAATGTTTGACTTTTTTAAAGCCGAAATCCTGTCGTGAAAATTTTCAACCTTTTTGAAGCCGAAATACTTCATGAAAATGTTCGACTTTTTTAAAGCCTAAATCCTGTAGTGAAAATTTTCAACTTTTTTGAAGCCCAAATACTTCATGAAAATGTTCGACTTTTTTAACGCCGAAATCCTGTCTTGAAAATTTTCAACTTTTTTGAAGCCGAAATCTTTTCATGAAAATTTTCAACTTTTTTGAAGCCGAAATCTTTTCATGAAAATTTTCAACTTTTTTTAAGCTGAAATACTTCATGAAAATGTTCGACTTTTTTAAAGCCGAAATCCTGTAGTGAAAATTTTCAACTTTTTTGAAGCCCAAATACTTCATGAAAATGTTCAACTTTTTTGAAGCCCAAATACTTCATGAAAATGTTCAACTTTTTTGAAGCCAAAATACTTCATGAAAATGTTCGACTTTTTTAAAGCCGAAATCCTGTCGTGAAAATTTTCAACCTTTTTGAAGCCGAAATACTTCATGAAAATGTTCGACTTTTTTAAAGCCGAAATCCTGTAGTGAAAATTTTCAACTTTTTTGAAGCCCAAATACTTCATGAAAATGTTCGACTTTTTTAAAGCCGAAATCCTGTCGTGAATATTTTCAACTTTTTGGAAGCCCAAATACTTCATGAAAATGTTCAACTTTTTTGAAGCGGAAATCTTTTCATGAAAATTTTCAACTTTTTTGAAGCTGAAATACTTAATGAAAATGTTCGACTTTTTTAAAGCCGAAATCCTGTAGTGAAAATTTTCAACTTTTTTGAAGCCCAAATACTTCATGAAAATGTTCAACTTTTTTGAAGCCCAAATACTTCATGAAAATGTTCAACTTTTTTGAAGCCGAAATACTTCATGAAAATGTTCGACTTTTTTAAAGCCGAAATCCTGTCGTGAAAATTTTCAACCTTTTTGAAGCCGAAATACTTCATGAAAATGTTCGACTTTTTTAAAGCCTAAATCCTGTAGTGAAATTTTTCAACTTTTTTGAAGCCCAAATACTTCATGAAAATGTTCGACTTTTTTAACGCCGAAATCCTGTCGTGAAAATGTTCAACTTTTTTGAATCCGAAATACTTCATGAAAATTTTCAACTTTTTTGAAGCCGAAATCTTGTCATGAAAATTTTCAACTTTTTTGAAGCTGAAATACTTCATGAAAATGTTCGACTTTTTTAATGCCGAAATCCTGTAGTGAAAATTTTCAACTTTTTTGAAGCCCAAATACTTCATGAAAATGTTCAACTTTTTTGAAGCCGAAATACTTCATGAAAATGTTCGACTTTTTTAAAGCCTAAATCCTGTCGTGAAAATTTTCAACTTTTTTGAAGCCGAAATCTTTTCATGAAAATTTTCAACTTTTTTGAAGCCGAAATCTTTTCATGAAAATTTTCAACTTTTTTGAAGCCGAAATATTTTCATGAAAATTTTCAACTTTTTTTAAGCTGAAATACTTCATGAAAATGTTTGACTTTTTTAAAGCCGAAATCCTGTAGTGAAAATTTTCAACTTTTTTGAAGCCCAAATACTTCATGAAAATGTTCAACTTTTTTGAAGCCCAAATACTTCATGAAAATGTTCAACTTTTTTGAAGCCAAAATACTTCATGAAAATGTTCGACTTTTTTAAAGCCGAAATCCTGTCGTGAAAATTTTCAACCTTTTTGAAGCCGAAATACTTCATGAAAATGTTCGACTTTTTTAAAGCCGAAATCCTGTAGTGAAAATTTTCAACTTTTTTGAAGCCCAAATACTTCATGAAAATGTTCGACTTTTTTAAAGCCGAAATCCTGTCGTGAATATTTTCAACTTTTTGGAAGCCCAAATACTTCATGAAAATGTTCAACTTTTTAAAGCCGAAATCCTGTAGTGAAAATTTTCAACTTTTTTGAAGCCCAAATACTTCATGAAAATGTTCGACTTTTTTTAAAGCCGAAATCCTGTCGTGAATATTTTCAACTTTTTGGAAGCCCAAATACTTCATGAAATGTTCAACTTTTTTGAAGCCGAAACACTTCATGAAAATGTTTGACTTTTTTAAAGCCGAAATCCTGTAGTGAAATTTTTCATCTTTTTTGAAGCCCAAATACTTCATGAAAATGTTCGACTTTTTTAACGCCGAAATCCTGTCGTGAAAATGTTCAACTTTTTTGAATCCGAAATACTTCATGAAAATTTTCAACTTTTTTGAAGCCGAAATCTTGTCATGAAAATTTTCAACTTTTTTGAAGCTGAAATACTTCATGAAAATGTTCGACTTTTTTAATGCCGAAATCCTGTAGTGAAAATTTTCAACTTTTTTGAAGCCCAAATACTTCATGGAAATGTTCAACTTTTTTGAAGCCGAAATACTTCATGAAAATGTTCGACTTTTTTAAAGCCTAAATCCTGTCGTGAAAATTTTCAACTTTTTTGAAGCCGAAATCTTTTCATGAAAATTTTCAACTTTTTTGAAGCCGAAATCTTTTCATGAAAATTTTCAACTTTTTTGAAGCCGAAATATTTTCATGAAAATTTTCAACTTTTTTTAAGCTGAAATAATTCATGAAAATGTTCGACTTTTTTAAAGCCGAAATCCTGTAGTGAAAATTTTCAACTTTTTTGAAGCCCAAATACTTCATGAAAATGTTCAACTTTTTAAAGCCGAAATCCTGTAGTGAAAATTTTCAACTTTTTTGAAGCCCAAATACTTCATGAAAATGTTCGACTTTTTTTAAAGCCGAAATCCTGTCGTGAATATTTTCAACTTTTTGGAAGCCCAAATACTTCATGAAATGTTCAACTTTTTTGAAGCCGAAAAACTTCATGAAAATGTTTGACTTTTTTAAAGCCGAAATCCTGTCGTGAAAATTTTCAACCTTTTTGAAGCCGAAATACTTCATGAAAATGTTCGACTTTTTTAAAGCCTAAATCCTGTAGTGAAAATTTTCAACTTTTTTGAAGCCCAAATACTTCATGAAAATGTTCGACTTTTTTAACGCCGAAATCCTGTCTTGAAAATGTTCAACTTTTTTGAAGCCGAAATCTTTTCATGAAAATTTTCAACTTTTTTGAAGCCGAAATCTTTTCATGAAAATTTTCAACTTTTTTTAAGCTGAAATACTTCATGAAAATGTTCGACTTTTTTAAAGCCGAAATCCTGTAGTGAAAATTTTCAACTTTTTTGAAGCCCAAATACTTCATGAAAATGTTCAACTTTTTTGAAGCCCAAATACTTCATGAAAATGTTCAACTTTTTTGAAGCCAAAATACTTCATGAAAATGTTCGACTTTTTTAAAGCCGAAATCCTGTCGTGAAAATTTTCAACCTTTTTGAAGCCGAAATACTTCATGAAAATGTTCGACTTTTTTAAAGCCGAAATCCTGTAGTGAAAATTTTCAACTTTTTTGAAGCCCAAATACTTCATGAAAATGTTCGACTTTTTTAAAGCCGAAATCCTGTCGTGAATATTTTCAACTTTTTGGAAGCCCAAATACTTCATGAAAATGTTCAACTTTTTTGAAGCGGAAATCTTTTCATGAAAATTTTCAACTTTTTTGAAGCTGAAATACTTAATGAAAATGTTCGACTTTTTTAAAGCCGAAATCCTGTAGTGAAAATTTTCAACTTTTTTGAAGCCCAAATACTTCATGAAAATGTTCAACTTTTTTGAAGCCCAAATACTTCATGAAAATGTTCAACTTTTTTGAAGCCGAAATACTTCATGAAAATGTTCGACTTTTTTAAAGCCGAAATCCTGTCCTGAAAATTTTCAACCTTTTTGAAGCCGAAATACTTCATGAAAATGTTCGACCTTTTTAAAGCCGAAATTCTGTAGTGAAAATTTTCAACTTTTTTGAAGCCCAAATACTTCATGAAAATGTTCGACTTTTTTAACGCCGAAATCCTGTCGTGAAAATGTTCAACTTTTTTGAATCCGAAATACTTCATGAAAATTTTCAACTTTTTTGAAGCCGAAATCTTTTCATGAAAATTTTCAACTTTTTTGAAGCTGAAATACTTCATGAAAATGTTCGACTTTTTTAAAGCCAAAATCCTATAGTGAAAATTTTCAACTTTTTTGAAGCCCAAATACTTCATGAAAATGTTCGACTTTTTTAAAGCCGAAATCCTGTCGTGAATATTTTCAACTTTTTGGAAGCCCAAATACTTCATGAAAATGTTCAACTTTTTTGAAGCCGAAATACTTCATGAAAATGTTCGACTTTTTAAACGCCGAAATCCTGTCGTGAAAATGTTCATCTTTTTTGAATCCGAAATACTTCATGAAAATTTTCAACTTTTTTGAAGCCGAAATCTTTTCATGAAAATTTTCAACTTTTTTGAAGCTGAAATACTTCATGAAAATGTTCGACTTTTTTAAAGCCAAAATCCTATAGTGAAAATTTTCAACTTTTTTGAAGCCCAAATACTTCATGAAAATGTTCGACTTTTTTAAAGCCGAAATCCTGTCGTGAAAATTTTCAACTTTTTTCAAGCCGAAATCTTTTCATGAAAATTTTCAACTTTTTTGAAGCCGAAATCTTTTCATGAAAATTTTCAACTTTTTTGAAGCTGAAATACTTCATGAAAATGTTCGACTTTTTTAAAGCCGAAATCCTGTAGTGAAAATTTTCAACTTTTTTGAAGCCCAGATACTTCATGAAAATGTTCAACTTTTTTGAAGCCCAAATACTTCATGAAAATGTTCAACTTTTTTGAAGCCGAAATACTTCATGAAAATGTTCGACTTTTTTAAAGCCGAAATCCTGTCATGAAAATTTTCAACCTTTTTGAAGCCGAAATACTTCATGAAAATGTTCGACCTTTTTAAAGCCGAAATCCTGTCGTGAAAATTTTCAACTTTTTTGAAGCCGAAATCTTTTCATGAAAATTTTCAACTTTTTTGAACCCGAAATCTTTTCATGAAAATTTTCAACTTTTTTGAAGCCGAAATCTTTTCATGAAAATTTTCAACTTTTTTTAAGCTGAAATACTTCATGAAAATGTTCAACTTTTTTGAAGCCGAAATCTTTTCATGAAAATTTTCAA
The DNA here is from genome assembly GCF_963584025.1 of Labrus mixtus. Lineage (NCBI taxonomy): Eukaryota > Metazoa > Chordata > Actinopteri > Labriformes > Labridae > Labrus > Labrus mixtus. Next base: position 26,898,925 of record NC_083628.1, read on the forward strand.
CTTTTTTGAAGCCGAAATCTTTTCATGAAAATTTTTTATACTTTTTTTAAGCTGAAATACTTCATGAAAATGTTCGACTTTTTAAAGCCGAAATCCTGTAGTGAAAATTTTCAACTTTTTTGAAGCCCAAATACTTCATGAAAATGTTCAACTTTTTTGAAGCCCAAATACTTCATGAAAATGTTCAACTTTTTTGAAGCCGAAATACTTCATGAAAATGTTCGACTTATTTAAAGCCGAAATCCTGTCGTGAAAATTTTCAACCTTTTTGAAGCCGAAATACGTCATGAAAATGTTCGACTTTTTTAAAGCCGAAATCCTGTAGTGAAAATTTTCAACTTTTTTGAAGCCCAAATACTTCATGAAAATGTTCGACTTTTTTAACGCCGAAATCCTGTCGTGAAAATGTTCAACTTTTTTGAATCCGAAATACTTCATGAAAATTTTCAACTTTTTTGAAGCCGAAATCTTTTCATGAAAATTTTCAACTTTTTTGAAGGTGAAATACTTCATGAAAATGTTCGACTTTTTTAAAGCCGAAATCCTATAGTGAAAATTTTCAACTTTTTTGAAGCCCAAATACTTCATGAAAATGTTCGACTTTTTTAAAGCCGAAATCCTGTCGTGAATATTTTCAACTTTTTGGAAGCCCAAATACTTCATGAAAATGTTCAACTTTTTTGAAGCCGAAATACTTCATGAAAATGTTCGACTTTTTTAAAGCCGAAATCCTGTCGTGAAAATTTTCAACTTTTTTCAAGCCGAAATCTTTTCATGAAAATTTTCAACTTTTTTGAAGCCGAAATCTTTTCATGAAAATTTTCAACTTTTTTGAAGCTGAAATACTTCATGAAAATGTTCAACTTTTTAAAGCCGAAATCCTGTAGTGAAAATTTTCAACTTTTTTGAAGCCCAAATACTTCATGAAAATGTTCAACTTTTTAAAGCCGAAATCCTGTAGTGAAAATTTTCAACTTTTTTGAAGCCCAAATACTTCATGAAAATGTTCGACTTTTTTAAAGCCGAAATCCTGTCGTGAATATTTTCAACTTTTTGGAAGCCCAAATACTTCATGAAATGTTCAACTTTTTTGAAGCCGAAACACTTCATGAAAATGTTTGACTTTTTTAAAGCCGAAATCCTGTCGTGAAAATTTTCAACCTTTTTGAAGCCGAAATACTTCATGAAAATGTTCGACTTTTTTAAAGCCTAAATCCTGTAGTGAAATTTTTCAACTTTTTTGAAGCCCAAATACTTCATGAAAATGTTCGACTTTTTTAACGCCGAAATCCTGTCGTGAAAATGTTCAACTTTTTTGAATCCGAAATACTTCATGAAAATTTTCAACTTTTTTGAAGCCGAAATCTTGTCATGAAAATTTTCAACTTTTTTGAAGCTGAAATACTTCATGAAAATGTTCGACTTTTTTAATGCCGAAATCCTGTAGTGAAAATTTTCAACTTTTTTGAAGCCCAAATACTTCATGAAAATGTTCAACTTTTTTGAAGCCGAAATACTTCATGAAAATGTTCGACTTTTTTAAAGCCTAAATCCTGTCGTGAAAATTTTCAACTTTTTTGAAGCCGAAATCTTTTCATGAAAATTTTCAACTTTTTTGAAGCCGAAATATTTTCATGAAAATTTTCAACTTTTTTTAAGCTGAAATACTTCATGAAAATGTTCGACTTTTTTAAAGCCGAAATCCTGTAGTGAAAATTTTCAACTTTTTTGAAGCCCAAATACTTCATGAAAATGTTCAACTTTTTAAAGCCGAAATCCTGTAGTGAAAATTTTCAACTTTTTTGAAGCCCAAATACTTCATGAAAATGTTCGACTTTTTTTAAAGCCGAAATCCTGTCGTGAATATTTTCAACTTTTTGGAAGCCCAAATACTTCATGAAATGTTCAACTTTTTTGAAGCCGAAACACTTCATGAAAATGTTTGACTTTTTTAAAGCTGAAATCCTGTAGTGAAATTTTTCAACTTTTTTGAAGCCCAAATACTTCATGAAAATGTTCGACTTTTTTAACGCCGAAATCCTGTCGTGAAAATGTTCAACTTTTTTGAATCCGAAATACTTCATGAAAATTTTCAACTTTTTTGAAGCCGAAATCTTGTCATGAAAATTTTCAACTTTTTTGAAGCTGAAATACTTCATGAAAATGTTCGACTTTTTTAATGCCGAAATCCTGTAGTGAAAATTTTCAACTTTTTTGAAGCCCAAATACTTCATGAAAATGTTCAACTTTTTTGAAGCCGAAATACTTCATGAAAATGTTCGACTTTTTTAAAGCCTAAATCCTGTCGTGAAAATTTTCAACTTTTTTGAAGCCGAAATCCTGTAGTGAAAATTTTCGACTTTTTTGAAGCCCAAATACTTCATGAAAATGTTCGACTTTTTTAACGCCGAAATCCTGTCTTGAAAATGTTCAACTTTTTTGAAGCCGAAATCTTTTCATGAAAATTTTCAACTTTTTTGAAGCCCAAATACTTCATGAAAATGTTCGACTTTTTTAACGCCGAAATCCTGTCGTGAAAATGTTCAACTTTTTTGAATCCGAAATACTTCAAGAAAATTTTCAACTTTTTTGAAGCCGAAATCTTTTCATGAAAATTTTCAACTTTTTTGAAGCCGAAATCTTTTCATGAAAATTTTCAACTTTTTTGAAGCCGAAATCTTTTCATGAAAATTTTCAACTTTTTTTAAGCTGAAATACTTCATGAAAATGTTCAACTTTTTTGAATCCGAAATCTTTTCATGAAAATTTTCAACTTTTTTGAAGCCGAAATCTTTTCATGAAAATTTTCAACTTTTTTGAAGCCGAAATCTTTTCATGAAAATTTTTTATACTTTTTTTAAGCTGAAATACTTCATGAAAATGTTCGACTTTTTTAAAGCCGAAATCCTGTAGTGAAAATTTTCAACTTTTTTGAAGCCCAAATACTTCATGAAAATGTTCAACTTTTTTGAAGCCCAAATACTTCATGAAAATGTTCAACTTTTTTGAAGCCGAAATACTTCATGAAAATGTTCGACTTATTTAAAGCCGAAATCCTGTCGTGAAAATTTTCAACCTTTTTGAAGCCGAAATACGTCATGAAAATGTTCGACTTTTTTAAAGCCGAAATCCTGTAGTGAAAATTTTCAACTTTTTTGAAGCCCAAATACTTCATGAAAATGTTCGACTTTTTTAACGCCGAAATCCTGTCGTGAAAATGTTCAACTTTTTTGAATCCGAAATACTTAATGAAAATTTTCAACTTTTTTGAAGCCAAAATCTTTTCATGAAAATTTTCAACTTTTTTGAAGCTGAAATACTTCATGAAAATGTTCGACTTTTTTAAAGCCGAAATCCTATAGTGAAAATTTTCAACTTTTTTGAAGCCCAAATACTTCATGAAAATGTTCGACTTTTTTAAAGCCGAAATCCTGTCGTGAATATTTTCAACTTTTTGGAAGCCCAAATACTTCATGAAAATGTTCAACTTTTTTGAAGCCGAAATACTTCATGAAAATGTTCGACTTTTTTAAAGCCGAAATCCTGTCGTGAAAATTTTCAACTTTTTTCAAGCCGAAATCTTTTCATGAAAATTTTCAACTTTTTTGAAGCCGAAATCTTTTCATGAAAATTTTCAACTTTTTTGAAGCTGAAATACTTCATGAAAATGTTTGACTTTTTTAAAGCCGAAATCCTGTAGTGAATATTTTCAACTTTTTGGAAGCTCAAATACTTCATGAAAATGTTCAACTTTTTTGAAGCCGAAATACTTCATGAAAATGTTCGACTTTTTTAAAGCCGAAATCCTGTCGTGAAAATTTTCAACTTTTTTCAAGCCGAAATCTTTTCATGAAAATTTTTAGCTTTTTTGAAGCCGAAATCTTTTCATGAAAATTTTCAACTTTTTTGAAGCTGAAATCCTGTCGTGAAAATTTTCAACCTTTTTGAAGCCGAAATACTTCATGAAAATGTTCGACCTTTTTAAAGCCGAAATCCTGTAGTGAAAATTTTCAACTTTTTTGAAGCCCAAATACTTCATGAAAATGTTCGACTTTTTTAAAGCCGAAATCCTGTCGTGAATATTTTCAACTTTTTGGAAGCCCAAATTCTTCATGAAAATGTTCAACATTTTTGAAGCCGAATTACTTCATGAAAATGTTCGACTTTTTTAAAGCCGAAATCCTGTAGTGAAAATTTTCAACTTTTTTGAAGCCCAAATACTTCATGAAAATGTTCGACTTTTTTAACGCCGAAATCCTGTCGTGAAAATGTTCAACTTTTTTGAATCCGAAATACTTCATGAAAATTTTCAAATTTTTTGAAGCCGAAATACTTTATGGAAATGTTCGACTTTTTTAAAGCCGAAATCCTGTCGTGAAAATTTTCAACTTTTTTGAAGCCGAAATCTTTTCATGAAAATTTTCAACTTTTTTGAAGCCGAAATCTTTTCATGAAAATTTTCAACTTTTTTGAAGCCGAAATCTTTTCATGAAAATTTTCAACTTTTTTGAAGCTGAAATTCTTCATGAAAATGTTCGACTTTTTTGAAGCCGAAATCCTGTAGTGAAAATTTTCAACTTTTTTGAAGCCCAAATACTTCATGAAAATTTTCAACTTTTTTGAAGCTGAAATACTTCATGAAAATGTTCGACTTTTTTAACGCAGAAATCCTGTCGTGAAAATGTTCAACTTTTTTGAATCCGAAATACTTCATGAAAATTTTCAAATTTTTTGAAGCCGAAATACTTCATGAAAATGTTCGACTTTTTTAAAGCCGAAATCCTGTCGTGAAAATTTTCAACTTTTTGGAAGCCGAAATCTTTTCATGAAAATTTTCAACTTTTTTGAAGCCGAAATCTTTTCATGAAAATTTTTTATACTTTTTTTAAGCTGAAATACTTCATGAAAATGTTCGACTTTTTTAAAGCCGAAATCCTGTAGTGAAAATTTTCAACTTTTTTGAAGCCCAAATACTTCATGAAAATGTTCAACTTTTTTGAAGCCCAAATACTTCATGAAAATGTTCAACTTTTTTGAAGCCGAAATACTTCATGAAAATGTTCGACTTATTTAAAGCCGAAATCCTGTCGTGAAAATTTTCAACCTTTTTGAAGCCGAAATACGTCATGAAAATTTTCGACTTTTTTAAAGCCGAAATCCTGTAGTGAAAATTTTCAACTTTTTTGAAGCCCAAATACTTCATGAAAATGTTCGACTTTTTTAACGCCGAAATCCTGTCGTGAAAATGTTCAACTTTTTTGAATCCGAAATACTTCATGAAAATTTTCAACTTTTTTGAAGCCGAAATCTTTTCATGAAAATTTTCAACTTTTTTGAAGCTGAAATACTTCATGAAAATGTTCGACTTTTTTAAAGCCGAAATCCTATAGTGAAAATTTTCAACTTTTTTGAAGCCCAAATACTTCATGAAAATGTTCGACTTTTTTAAAGCCTAAATCCTGTCGTGAAAATTTTCAACTTTTTTCAAGCCGAAATCTTTTCATGAAAATTTTCGACTTTTTTGAAGCCGAAATCTTTTCATGAAAATTTTCAACTTTTTTGAAGCTGAAATACTTCATGAAAATGTTCGACTTTTTTAAAGCCGAAATCCTGTAGTGAATATTTTCAACTTTTTGGAAGCCCAAATACTTCATGAAAATGTTCAACTTTTTTGAAGCCGAAATACTTCATGAAAATGTTCGACTTTTTTAAAGCCGAAATCCTGTCGTGAAAATTTTCAACTTTTTTCAAGCCGAAATCTTTTCATGAAAATTTTCAACTTTTTTGAAGCCGAAATCTTTTCATGAAAATTTTCAACTTTTTTGAAGCTGAAATCCTGTCGTGAAAATTTTCAACCTTTTTGAAGCCGAAGTACTTCATGAAAATGTTCGACCTTTTTAAAGCCGAAATCCTGTAGTGAAAATTTTCAACTTTTTTGAAGGCCAAATACTTCATGAAAATGTTCGACTTTTTTAACGCCGAAATCCTGTCGTGAAAATGTTCAACTTTTTTGAATCCGAAATACTTCATGAAAATTTTCAAATTTTTTGAAGCCGAAATACTTCATGGAAATGTTCGACTTTTTTAAAGCCGAAATCCTGTCGTGAAAATTTTCAACTTTTTTGAAGCCGAAATCTTTTCATGAAAATTTTCAACTTTTTTGAAGCTGAAATACTTCATGAAAATGTTCGACTTTTTTAAAGCCGAAATCCTGTCGTGAATATTTTCAACTTTTTGGAAGCCCAAATTCTTCATGAAAATGTTCAACATTTTTGAAGCCGAATTACTTCATGAAAATGTTCGACTTTTTTAAAGCCGAAATCCTGTAGTGAAAATTTTCAACTTTTTTGAAGCCCAAATACTTCATGAAAATGTTCGACTTTTTTAACGCCGAAATCCTGTCGTGAAAATGTTCAACTTTTTTGAATCCGAAATACTTCATGAAAATTTTCAAATTTTTTGAAGCCGAAATACTTTATGGAAATGTTCGACTTTTTTAAAGCCGAAATCCTGTCGTGAAAATTTTCAACTTTTTTGAAGCCGAAATCTTTTCATGAAAATTTTCAACTTTTTTGAAGCCGAAATCTTTTCATGAAAATTTTCAACTTTTTTGAAGCCGAAATCTTTTCATGAAAATTTTCAACTTTTTTGAAGCTGAAATTCTTCATGAAAATGTTCGACTTTTTTGAAGCCGAAATCCTGTAGTGAAAATTTTCAACTTTTTTGAAGCCCAAATACTTCATGAAAATTTTCAACTTTTTTGAAGCTGAAATACTTCATGAAAATGTTCGACTTTTTTAACGCAGAAATCCTGTCGTGAAAATGTTCAACTTTTTTGAATCCGAAATACTTCATGAAAATTTTCAAATTTTTTGAAGCCGAAATACTTCATGAAAATGTTCGACTTTTTTAAAGCCGAAATCCTGTCGTGAAAACTTTCAACTTTTTGGAAGCCGAAATCTTTTCATGAAAATTTTCAACTTTTTTGAAGCCGAAATCTTTTCATGAAAATTTTTTATACTTTTTTTAAGCTGAAATACTTCATGAAAATGTTCGACTTTTTTAAAGCCGAAATCCTGTAGTGAAAATTTTCAACTTTTTTGAAGCCCAAATACTTCATGAAAATGTTCAACTTTTTTGAAGCCCAAATACTTCATGAAAATGTTCAACTTTTTTGAAGCCGAAATACTTCATGAAAATGTTCGACTTATTTAAAGCCGAAATCCTGTCGTGAAAATTTTCAACCTTTTTGAAGCCGAAATACGTCATGAAAATTTTCGACTTTTTTAAAGCCGAAATCCTGTAGTGAAAATTTTCAACTTTTTTGAAGCCCAAATACTTCATGAAAATGTTCGACTTTTTTAACGCCGAAATCCTGTCGTGAAAATGTTCAACTTTTTTGAATCCGAAATACTTCATGAAAATTTTCAACTTTTTTGAAGCCGAAATCTTTTCATGAAAATTTTCAACTTTTTTGAAGCTGAAATACTTCATGAAAATGTTCGACTTTTTTAAAGCCGAAATCCTATAGTGAAAATTTTCAACTTTTTTGAAGCCCAAATACTTCATGAAAATGTTCGACTTTTTTAAAGCCTAAATCCTGTCGTGAAAATTTTCAACTTTTTTCAAGCCGAAATCTTTTCATGAAAATTTTCGACTTTTTTGAAGCCGAAATCTTTTCATGAAAATTTTCAACTTTTTTGAAGCTGAAATACTTCATGAAAATGTTCGACTTTTTTAAAGCCGAAATCCTGTAGTGAATATTTTCAACTTTTTGGAAGCCCAAATACTTCATGAAAATGTTCAACTTTTTTGAAGCCGAAATACTTCATGAAAATGTTCGACTTTTTTAAAGCCGAAATCCTGTCGTGAAAATTTTCAACTTTTTTCAAGCCGAAATCTTTTCATGAAAATTTTCAACTTTTTTGAAGCCGAAATCTTTTCATGAAAATTTTCAACTTTTTTGAAGCTGAAATCCTGTCGTGAAAATTTTCAACCTTTTTGAAGCCGAAGTACTTCATGAAAATGTTCGACCTTTTTAAAGCCGAAATCCTGTAGTGAAAATTTTCAACTTTTTTGAAGGCCAAATACTTCATGAAAATGTTCGACTTTTTTAACGCCGAAATCCTGTCGTGAAAATGTTCAACTTTTTTGAATCCGAAATACTTCATGAAAATTTTCAAATTTTTTGAAGCCGAAATACTTCATGGAAATGTTCGACTTTTTTAAAGCTGAAATCCTGTCGTGAAAATTTTCAACTTTTTTGAAGCCGAAATCTTTTCATGAAAATTTTCAACTTTTTTGAAGCTGAAATACTTCATGAAAATGTTCGACTTTTTTAAAGTCGAAATCCTGTAGTGAAAATTTTCAACTTTTTTGAAGCCCAGATACTTCATGAAAATGTTCAACTTTTTTGAAGCCCAAATACTTCATGAAAATGTTCAACTTTTTTGAAGCCGAAATACTTCATGAAAATGTTCGACTTTTTTAAAGCCGAAATCCTGTCGTGAAAATTTTCAACCTTTTTGAAGCCGAAATACTTCATGAAAATGTTCGACCTTTTTAAAGCCGAAATCCTGTAGTGAAAATTTTCAACTTTTTGGAAGCCCAAATTCTTCATGAAAATGTTCAACTTTTTTGAAGCCGAAATACTTCATGAAAATGTTCGACTTTTTTCAAGCCGAAATCCTGTCGTGAAAATTTTCAACCTTTTTGAAGCCGAAGTACTTCATGAAAATGTTCGACCTTTTTAAAGCCGAAATCCTGTAGTGAAAATTTTCAACTTTTTTGAAGCCCAAATACTTCATGAAAATGTTCGACTTTTTTAACGCCGAAATCCTGTCGTGAAAATGTTCAACTTTTTTGAATCCGAAATACTTCATGAAAATTTTCAAATTTTTTGAAGCCGAAATACTTCATGGAAATGTTCGACTTTTTTAAAGCCGAAATCCTGTCGTGAAAATTTTCAACTTTTTTGAAGCCGAAATCTTTTCATGAAAATTTTCAACTTTTTTGAAGCTGAAATACTTCATGAAAATGTTCGACTTTTTTAAAGCCGAAATCCTGTCGTGAATATTTTCAACTTTTTGGAAGCCCAAATTCTTCATGAAAATGTTCAACATTTTTGAAGCCGAATTACTTCATGAAAATGTTCGACTTTTTTAAAGCCGAAATCCTGTAGTGAAAATTTTCAACTTTTTTGAAGCCCAAATACTTCATGAAAATGTTCGACTTTTTTAACGCCGAAATCCTGTCGTGAAAATGTTCAACTTTTTTGAATCCGAAATACTTCATGAAAATTTTCAAATTTTTTGAAGCCGAAATACTTTATGGAAATGTTCGACTTTTTTAAAGCCGAAATCCTGTCGTGAAAATTTTCAACTTTTTTGAAGCCGAAATCTTTTCATGAAAATTTTCAACTTTTTTGAAGCCGAAATCTTTTCATGAAAATTTTCAACTTTTTTGAAGCCGAAATCTTTTCATGAAAATTTTCAACTTTTTTGAAGCTGAAATTCTTCATGAAAATGTTCGACTTTTTTGAAGCCGAAATCCTGTAGTGAAAATTTTCAACTTTTTTGAAGCCCAAATACTTCATGAAAATTTTCAACTTTTTTGAAGCTGAAATACTTCATGAAAATGTTCGACTTTTTTAACGCAGAAATCCTGTCGTGAAAATGTTCAACTTTTTTGAATCCGAAATACTTCATGAAAATTTTCAAATTTTTTGAAGCCGAAATACTTCATGAAAATGTTCGACTTTTTTAAAGCCGAAATCCTGTCGTGAAAACTTTCAACTTTTTGGAAGCCGAAATCTTTTCATGAAAATTTTCAACTTTTTTGAAGCCGAAATCTTTTCATGAAAATTTTTTATACTTTTTTTAAGCTGAAATACTTCATGAAAATGTTCGACTTTTTTAAAGCCGAAATCCTGTAGTGAAAATTTTCAACTTTTTTGAAGCCCAAATACTTCATGAAAATGTTCGACTTTTTTAACGCCGAAATCCTGTCGTGAAAATGTTCAACTTTTTTGAATCCGAAATACTTCATGAAAATTTTCAACTTTTTTGAAGCCGAAATCTTTTCATGAAAATTTTCAACTTTTTTGAAGCTGAAATACTTCATGAAAATGTTCGACTTTTTTAAAGCCGAAATCCTATAGTGAAAATTTTCAACTTTTTTGAAGCCCAAATACTTCATGAAAATGTTCGACTTTTTTAAAGCCTAAATCCTGTCGTGAAAATTTTCAACTTTTTTCAAGCCGAAATCTTTTCATGAAAATTTTCGACTTTTTTGAAGCCGAAATCTTTTCATGAAAATTTTCAACTTTTTTGAAGCTGAAATACTTCATGAAAATGTTCGACTTTTTTAAAGCCGAAATCCTGTAGTGAATATTTTCAACTTTTTGGAAGCCCAAATACTTCATGAAAATGTTCAACTTTTTTGAAGCCGAAATACTTCATGAAAATGTTCGACTTTTTTAAAGCCGAAATCCTGTCGTGAAAATTTTCAACTTTTTTCAAGCCGAAATCTTTTCATGAAAATTTTCAACTTTTTTGAAGCCGAAATCTTTTCATGAAAATTTTCAACTTTTTTGAAGCTGAAATTCTGTCGTGAAAATTTTCAACCTTTTTGAAGCCGAAGTACTTCATGAAAATGTTCGACCTTTTTAAAGCCGAAATCCTGTAGTGAAAATTTTCAACTTTTTTGAAGGCCAAATACTTCATGAAAATGTTCGACTTTTTTAACGCCGAAATCCTGTCGTGAAAATGTTCAACTTTTTTGAATCCGAAATACTTCATGAAAATTTTCAAATTTTTTGAAGCCGAAATACTTCATGGAAATGTTCGACTTTTTTAAAGCCGAAATCCTGTCGTGAAAATTTTCAACTTTTTTGAAGCCGAAATCTTTTCATGAAAATTTTCAACTTTTTTGAAGCTGAAATACTTCATGAAAATGTTCGACTTTTTTAAAGCCGAAATCCTGTCGTGAATATTTTCAACTTTTTGGAAGCCCAAATTCTTCATGAAAATGTTCAACATTTTTGAAGCCGAATTACTTCATGAAAATGTTCGACTTTTTTAAAGCCGAAATCCTGTAGTGAAAATTTTCAACTTTTTTGAAGCCCAAATACTTCATGAAAATGTTCGACTTTTTTAACGCCGAAATCCTGTCGTGAAAATGTTCAACTTTTTTGAATCCGAAATACTTCATGAAAATTTTCAAATTTTTTGAAGCCGAAATACTTTATGGAAATGTTCGACTTTTTTAAAGCCGAAATCCTGTCGTGAAAATTTTCAACTTTTTTGAAGCCGAAATCTTTTCATGAAAATTTTCAACTTTTTTGAAGCCGAAATCTTTTCATGAAAATTTTCAACTTTTTTGAAGCCGAAATCTTTTCATGAAAATTTTCAACTTTTTTGAAGCTGAAATTCTTCATGAAAATGTTCGACTTTTTTGAAGCCGAAATCCTGTAGTGAAAATTTTCAACTTTTTTGAAGCCCAAATACTTCATGAAAATTTTCAACTTTTTTGAAGCTGAAATACTTCATGAAAATGTTCGACTTTTTTAACGCAGAAATCCTGTCGTGAAAATGTTCAACTTTTTTGAATCCGAAATACTTCATGAAAATTTTCAAATTTTTTGAAGCCGAAATACTTCATGTAAATGTTCGACTTTTTTAAAGCCGAAATCCTGTCGTGAAAACTTTCAACTTTTTGGAAGCCGAAATCTTTTCATGAAAATTTTCAACTTTTTTGAAGCCGAAATCTTTTCATGAAAATTTTTTATACTTTTTTTAAGCTGAAATACTTCATGAAAATGTTCGACTTTTTTAAAGCCGAAATCCTGTAGTGAAAATTTTCAACTTTTTTGAAGCCCAAATACTTCATGAAAATGTTCAACTTTTTTGAAGCCCAAATACTTCATGAAAATGTTCAACTTTTTTGAAGCCGAAATACTTCATGAAAATGTTCGACTTATTTAAAGCCGAAATCCTGTCGTGAAAATGTTCAACCTTTTTGAAGCCGAAATACGTCCTGAAAATTTTCGACTTTTTTAAAGCCGAAATCCTGTAGTGAAAATTTTCAACTTTTTTGAAGCCCAAATACTTCATGAAAATGTTCGACTTTTTTAACGCCGAAATCCTGTCGTGAAAATGTTCAACTTTTTTGAATCCGAAATACTTCATGAAAATTTTCAACTTTTTTGAAGCCGAAATCTTTTCATGAAAATTTTCAACTTTTTTGAAGCTGAAATACTTCATGAAAATGTTCGACTTTTTTAAAGCCGAAATCCTATAGTGAAAATTTTCAACTTTTTTGAAGCCCAAATACTTCATGAAAATGTTCGACTTTTTTAAAGCCTAAATCCTGTCGTGAAAATGTTCAACTTTTTTCAAGCCGAAATCTTTTCATGAAAATTTTCGACTTTTTTGAAGCCGAAATCTTTTCATGAAAATTTTCAACTTTTTTGAAGCTGAAATACTTCATGAAAATGTTCGACTTTTTTAAAGCCGAAATCCTGTAGTGAATATTTTCAACTTTTTGGAAGCCCAAATACTTCATGAAAATGTTCAACTTTTTTGAAGCCGAAATACTTCATGAAAATGTTCGACTTTTTTAAAGCCGAAATCCTGTCGTGAAAATTTTCAACTTTTTTCAAGCCGAAATCTTTTCATGAAAATTTTCAACTTTTTTGAAGCCGAAATCTTTTCATGAAAATTTTCAACTTTTTTGAAGCTGAAATCCTGTCGTGAAAATTTTCAACCTTTTTGAAGCCGAAGTACTTCATGAAAATGTTCGACCTTTTTAAAGCCGAAATCCTGTAGTGAAAATTTTCAACTTTTTTGAAGGCCAAATACTTCATGAAAATGTTCGACTTTTTTAACGCCGAAATCCTGTCGTGAAAATGTTCAACTTTTTTGAATCCGAAATACTTCATGAAAATTTTCAAATTTTTTGAAGCCGAAATACTTCATGGAAATGTTCGACTTTTTTAAAGCCGAAATCCTGTCGTGAAAATTTTCAACTTTTTTGAAGCCGAAATCTTTTCATGAAAATTTTCAACTTTTTTGAAGCTGAAATACTTCATGAAAATGTTCGACTTTTTTAAAGTCGAAATCCTGTAGTGAAAATTTTCAACTTTTTTGAAGCCCAGATACTTCATGAAAATGTTCAACTTTTTTGAAGCCCAAATACTTCATGAAAATGTTCAACTTTTTTGAAGCCGAAATACTTCATGAAAATGTTCGACTTTTTTAAAGCCGAAATCCTGTCGTGAAAATTTTCAACCTTTTTGAAGCCGAAATACTTCATGAAAATGTTCGACCTTTTTAAAGCCGAAATCCTGTAGTGAAAATTTTCAACTTTTTGGAAGCCCAAATTCTTCATGAAAATGTTCAACTTTTTTGAAGCCGAAATACTTCATGAAAATGTTCGACTTTTTTCAAGCCGAAATCCTGTCGTGAAAATTTTCAACCTTTTTGAAGCCGAAGTACTTCATGAAAATGTTCGACCTTTTTAAAGCCGAAATCCTGTAGTGAAAATGTTCAACTTTTTTGAATCCGAAATACTTCATGAAAATTTTCAAATTTTTTGAAGCCGAAATACTTCATGGAAATGTTCGACTTTTTTAAAGCCGAAATCCTGTCGTGAAAATTTTCAACTTTTTTGAAGCCGAAATCTTTTCATGAAAATTTTCAACTTTTTTGAAGCTGAAATACTTCATGAAAATGTTCGACTTTTTTAAAGCCGAAATCCTGTCGTGAATATTTTCAACTTTTTGGAAGCCCAAATTCTTCATGAAAATGTTCGACTTTTTTAACGCCGAAATCCTGTCGTGAAAATGTTCAACTTTTTTGAATCCGAAATACTTCATGAAAATTTTCAAATTTTTTGAAGCCGAAATACTTCATGGAAATGTTCGACTTTTTTAAAGCCGAAATCCTGTCGTGAAAATTTTCAACTTTTTTGAAGCCGAAATCTTTTCATGAAAATTTTCAACTTTTTTGAAGCTGAAATACTTCATGAAAATGTTCGACTTTTTTAAAGCCGAAATCCTGTCGTGAATATTTTCAACTTTTTGGAAGCCCAAATTCTTCATGAAAATGTTCAACATTTTTGAAGCCGAATTACTTCATGAAAATGTTCGACTTCTTTAAAGCCGAAATCCTGTAGTGAAAATTTTCAACTTTTTTGAAGCCCAAATACTTCATGAAAATGTTCGACTTTTTTAACGCCGAAATCCTGTCGTGAAAATGTTCAACTTTTTTGAATCCGAAATACTTCATGAAAATTTTCAAATTTTTTGAAGCCGAAATACTTTATGGAAATGTTCGACTTTTTTAAAGCCGAAATCCTGTCGTGAAAATTTTCAACTTTTTTGAAGCCGAAATCTTTTCATGAAAATTTTCAACTTTTTTGAAGCCGAAATCTTTTCATGAAAATTTTCAACTTTTTTGAACCCGAAATCTTTTCATGAAAATTTTCAACTTTTTTTAAGCTGAAATACTTCATGAAAATGTTCAACTTTTTTGAAGCCGAAATCTTTTCATGAAAATTTTCAACTTTTTTGAAGCCGAAATCTTTTCATAAAAATTTTCAACTTTTTTGAATCCAAAATACTTCATGAAAATTTTCAACTTTTTTGAAGCCGAAATACTTCATGAAAATGTTCGACTTTTTTAAAGCCGAAATCCTGTCGTGAAAATTTTCAACTTTTTTGAAGCCGAAATCTTTTCATGAAAATTTTCAACTTTTTTGAAGCCGAAATCTTTTCATGAAAATTTTTTATACTTTTTATAAGCTGAAATACTTCATGAAAATGTTCGACTTTTTTAAAGCCGAAATCCTGTAGTGAAAATTTTCAACTTTTTTGAAGCCCAAATACTTCATGAAAATGTTCAACTTTTTTGAAGCCGAAATACTTCATGAAAATGTTCGACTTATTTAAAGCCGAAATCCTGTCGTGAAAGTTTTCAACCTTTTTGAAGCCGAAATACGTCATGAAAGTGTTCGTCTTTTTTAAAGCCGAAATCCTGTAGTGAAAATTTTCAACTTTTTTGAAGCCCAAATACTTCATGAAAATGTTCGACTTTTTTAACGCCGAAATCCTGTCGTGAAAATGTTCAACTTTTTTGAATCCGAAATACTTCATGAAAATTTTCAACTTTTTTGAAGCCGAAATCTTTTCATGAAAATTTTCAACTTTTTTGAAGCTGAAATACTTCATGAAAATGTTCGACTTTTTTAAAGCCGAAATCCTGTAGTGAAAATTTTCAACTTTTTTGAAGCCCAAATACTTCATGAAAATGTTCGACTTTTTTAAAGCCGAAATCCTGTCGTGAAAATTTTCAACCTTTTTGAAGCCGAAATACTTCATGAAAATGTTCGACTTTTTTAAAGCCGAAATCCTGTAGTGAAAATTTTCAACTTTTTTGAAGCCCAAATACTTCATGAAAATGTTCGACTTTTTTAACGCCGAAATCCTGTCGTGAAAATGTTCAACTTTTTTGAATCCGAAATACTTCATGAAAATTTTCAACTTTTTTGAAGCCGAAATACTTCATGGAAATGTTCGACTTTTTTAAAGCCGAAATCCTGTCGTGAAAATTTTCAACTTTTTTGAAGCCGAAATCTTTTCATGAAAATTTTCAACTTTTTTGAAGCCGAAATCTTTTCATGAAAATTTTCAACTTTTTTGAAGCCGAAATCTTTTCATGAAAATTTTCAACTTTTTTTAAGCTGAAATATTTAATGAAAATGTTCAACTTTTTTGAAGCCGAAATCTTTTCATGAAAATTTTCAACTTTTTTGAAGCCGAAATCTTTTCATAAAAATTTTCAACTTTTTTGAATCTGAAATACTTCATGAAAATGTTCGACTTTTTTAACGCCGAAATCCTGTCGTGAAAATTTTCAACTTTTTTGAATCCGAAATACTTCATGAAAATTTTCGACTTTTTTAAAGCCAAAATCCTGTCGTGAAAATTTTCAACTTTTTTGAAGCCGAAATCTTTTCATGAAAATTTTCAACTTTTTTGAAGCCGAAATCTTTTCATGAAAATTTTTTATACTTTTTTTAAGCTGAAATACTTCATGAAAATGTTCGACTTTTTTAAAGCCGAAATCCTGTAGTGAAAATTTTCAACTTTTTTGAAGCCCAAATACTTCATGAAAATGTTCAACTTTTTTGAAGCCCAAATACTTCATGAAAATGTTCAACTTTTTTGAAGCCGAAATACTTCATGAAAATGTTCGACTTATTTAAAGCCGAAATCCTGTCGTGAAAATTTTCAACCTTTTTGAAGCCGAAATACGTCATGAAAATGTTCGACTTTTTTAAAGCCGAAATCCTGTAGTGAAAATTTTCAACTTTTTTGAAGCCCAAATACTTCATGAAAATGTTCGACTTTTTAAACGCCGAAATCCTGTCGTGAAAATGTTCAACTTTTTTGAATCCGAAATACTTCATGAAAATTTTCAACTTTTTTGAAGCCGAAATCTTTTCATGAAAATTTTCAACTTTTTTGAAGCTTAAATACTTCATGAAAATGTTCGACTTTTTTAAAGACGAAATCCTATAGTGAAAATTTTCAACTTTTTTGAAGCCCAAATACTTCATGAAAATGTTCGACTTTTTTAAAGCCGAAATCCTGTCGTGAATATTTTCAACTTTTTGGAAGCCCAAATACTTCATGAAAATGTTCAACTTTTTTGAAGCCGAAATACTTCATGAAAATGTTCGACTTTTTTAAAGCCGAAATCCTGTCGTGAAAATTTTCAACTTTTTTGAAGCCGAAATCTTTTCATGAAAATTTTCAACTTTTTTGAAGCTGAAATACTTCATGAAAATGTTCAACTTTTTTGAAGCCGAAATCTTTTCATGAAAATTTTCAACTTTTTTGAAGCCGAAATCTTTTCATAAAAATGTTCAACTTTTTTGAATCTGAAATACTTCATGAAAATGTTCGACTTTTTTAACGCCGAAATCCTGTCGTGAAAATTTTCAACTTTTTTGAATCCAAAATACTTCATGAAAATTTTCAACTTTTTTGAAGCCGAAATCTTTTCATGAAAATGTTCGACTTTTTTAACGCCGAAATCCTGTCGTGAAAATGTTCAACTTTTTTGAATCCGAAATACTTCATGAAAATTTTCAACTTTTTTGAAGCCGAAATCTTTTCATGAAAATTTTCAACTTTTTTGAAGCTGAAATACTTCATGAAAATGTTCGACTTTTTTAAAGCCGAAATCCTGTAGTGAAAATTTTCAACTTTTTTGAAGCCCAAATACTTCATGAAAATGTTCGACTTTTTTAAAGCCGAAATCCTGTCGTGAATATTTTCAACTTTTTGGAAGCCCAAATACTTCATGAAAATGTTCAACTTTTTTGAAGCCCAAATACTTCATGAAAATTTTCGACTTTTTTAAAGCCGAAATCCTGTCGTGAAAATTTTCAACTTTTTTCAAGCCGAAATCTTTTCATGAAAATTTTCAACTTTTTTGAAGCCGAAATCTTTTCATGAAAATTTTCAACTTTTTTGAAGCTGAAATACTTCATGAAAATGTTCGACTTTTTTAAAGCCGAAATCTTGTAGTGAAAATTTTCAACTTTTTTGAAGCCCAGATACTTCATGAAAATGTTCAACTTTTTTGAAGCCCAAATACTTCATGAAAATGTTCATCTTTTTTGAAGCCGAAATACTTCATGAAAATGTTCGACTTTTTTAAAGCCGAAATCCTGTCGTGAAAATTTTCAACCTTTTTGAAGCCGAAATACTTCATGAAAATGTTCGACCTTTTTAAAGCCGAAATCCTGTAGTGAAAATTTTCAACTTTTTTGAAGCCCAAATACTTCATGAAAATGTTCGACTTTTTTCAAAGCCAAAATCCTGTCATGAATATTTTCAACTTTTTGGAAGCCCAAATTCTTCATGAAAATGTTCAACTTTTTTGAAGCCGAAATACTTCATGAAAATGTTCGACTTTTTTAAAGCCGAAATCCTGTCGTGAAAATTTTCAACCTTTTTGAAGCCGAAATACTTCATGAAAATGTTCGACTTTTTTAAAGCCGAAATCCTGTAGTGAAAATTTTCAACTTTTTTGAAGCCCAAATACTTCATGAAAATGTTCGACTTTTTTAACGCCGAAATCCTGTCGTGAAAATGTTCAACTTTTTTGAATCCGAAATACTTCATGAAAATTTTCAACTTTTTTGAAGCCGAAATACTTCATGGAAATGTTCGACTTTTTTAAAGCCGAAATCCTGTCGTGAAAATTTTCAACTTTTTTGAAGCCGAAATCTTTTCATGAAAATTTTCAACTTTTTTGAAGCCGAAATCTTTTCATGAAAATTTTCAACTTTTTTGAAGCCGAAATCTTTTCATGAAAATTTTCAACTTTTTTTAAGCTGAAATACTTCATGAAAATGTTCAACTTTTTTGAAGCCGAAATCTTTTCATGAAAATTTTCAACTTTTTTGAAGCCGAAATCTTTTCATAAAAATTTTCAACTTTTTTGAATCTGAAATACTTCATGAAAATGTTCGACTTTTTTAACGCCGAAATCCTGTCGTGAAAATTTTCAACTTTTTTGAATCCGAAATACTTCATGAAAATTTTCAACTTTTTTGAAGCCGAAATCTTTTCATGAAAATTTTCAACTTTTTTGAAGCTGAAATACTTCATGAAAATGTTCGACTTTTTTAAAGCCGAAATCCTGTAGTGAAAATTTTCAACTTTTTTGAAGCCCAAATACTTCATGAAAATGTTCGACTTTTTTAAAGCCGAAATCCTGTCGTGAATATTTTCAACTTTTTGGAAGCCCAAATACTTCATGAAAATGTTCAACTTTTTTGAAGCCCAAATACTTCATGAAAATTTTCGACTTTTTTAAAGCCGAAATCCTGTCGTGAAAATTTTCAACTTTTTTCAAGCCGAAATCTTTTCATGAAAATTTTCAACTTTTTTGAAGCCGAAATCTTTTCATGAAAATTTTCAACTTTTTTGAAGCTGAAATACTTCATGAAAATGTTCGACTTTTTTAAAGCCGAAATCTTGTAGTGAAAATTTTCAACTTTTTTGAAGCCCAGATACTTCATGAAAATGTTCAACTTTTTTGAAGCCCAAATACTTCATGAAAATGTTCATCTTTTTTGAAGCCGAAATACTTCATGAAAATGTTCGACTTTTTTAAAGCCGAAATCCTGTCGTGAAAATTTTCAACCTTTTTGAAGCCGAAATACTTCATGAAAATGTTCGACCTTTTTAAAGCCGAAATCCTGTAGTGAAAATTTTCAACTTTTTTGAAGCCCAAATACTTCATGAAAATGTTCGACTTTTTTCAAAGCCAAAATCCTGTCATGAATATTTTCAACTTTTTGGAAGCCCAAATTCTTCATGAAAATGTTCAACTTTTTTGAAGCCGAAATACTTCATGAAAATGTTCGACTTTTTTAAAGCCGAAATCCTGTCGTGAAAATTTTCAACCTTTTTGAAGCCGAAATACTTCATGAAAATGTTCGACTTTTTTAAAGCCGAAATCCTGTAGTGAAAATTTTCAACTTTTTTGAAGCCCAAATACTTCATGAAAATGTTCGACTTTTTTAACGCCGAAATCCTGTCGTGAAAATGTTCAACTTTTTTGAATCCGAAATACTTCATGAAAATTTTCAACTTTTTTGAAGCCGAAATACTTCATGGAAATGTTCGACTTTTTTAAAGCCGAAATCCTGTCGTGAAAATTTTCAACTTTTTTGAAGCCGAAATCTTTTCATGAAAATTTTCAACTTTTTTGAAGCCGAAATCTTTTCATGAAAATTTTCAACTTTTTTGAAGCCGAAATCTTTTCATGAAAATTTTCAACTTTTTTTAAGCTGAAATACTTCATGAAAATGTTCAACTTTTTTGAAGCCGAAATCTTTTCATGAAAATTTTCAACTTTTTTGAAGCCGAAATCTTTTCATAAAAATTTTCAACTTTTTTGAATCTGAAATACTTCATGAAAATGTTCGACTTTTTTAACGCCGAAATCCTGTCGTGAAAATTTTCAACTTTTTTTAATCCGAAATACTTCATGAAAATTTTCAACTTTTTTGAAGCCCAAATACTTCATGAAAATGTTCGACTTTTTTAAAGCCGAAATCCTGTCGTGAAAATTTTCAACTTTTTTTAAGCTGAAATACTTCATGAAAATTTTCAACTTTTTTGAAGCCGAAATCTTTTCATGAAAATTTTTTATACTTTTTTTAAGCTGAAATACTTCATGAAAATGTTCGACTTTTTTAAAGCCGAAATCCTGTAGTGAAAATTTTCAACTTTTTTGAAGCCCAAATACTTCATGAAAATGTTCAACTTTTTTGAAGCCGAAATACTTCATGAAAATGTTCGACTTATTTAAAGCCGAAATCCTGTCGTGAAAATTTTCAACCTTTTTGAAGCCGAAATACGTCATGAAAATGTTCGACTTTTTTAAAGCCGAAATCCAGTAGTGAAAATTTTCAACTTTTTTGAAGCCCAAATACTTCATGAAAATGTTCGACTTTTTTAACGCCGAAATCCTGTCGTGAAAATGTTCAACTTTTTTGAATCCGAAATACTTCATGAAAATTTTCAACTTTTTTGAAGCCGAAATCTTTTCATGAAAATTTTCAACTTTTTTGAAGCTGAAATACTTCATGAAAATGTTCGACTTTTTTAAAGCCGAAATCCTATAGTGAAAATTTTCAACTTTTTTGAAGCCCAAATACTTCATGAAAATGTTCGACTTTTTTAAAGCCGAAATCCTGTCGTGAATATTTTCAACTTTTTGGAAGCCCAAATACTTCATGAAAATGTTCAACTTTTTTGAAGCCGAAATACTTCATGAAAATGTTCTACTTTTTTAAAGCCGAAATCCTGTCGTGAAAATTTTCAACTTTTTTGAAGCCGAAATCTTTTCATGAAAATTTTCAACTTTTTTGAAGCTGAAATACTTCATGAAAATGTTCAACTTTTTTGAAGCCGAAATCTTTTCATGAAAATTTTCAACTTTTTTGAAGCCGAAATCTTTTCATAAAAATGTTCAACTTTTTTGAATCTGAAATACTTCATGAAAATGTTCGACTTTTTTAACGCCGAAATCCTGTCGTGAAAATTTTCAACTTTTTTGAATCCAAAATACTTCATGAAAATTTTCAACTTTTTTGAAGCCGAAATCTTTTCATGAAAATGTTCGATTTTTTAACGCCGAAATCCTGTCGTGAAAATGTTCAACTTTTTTGAAGCCGAAATCTTTTCATGAAAATTTTCAACTTTTTTGAAGCTGAAATACTTCATGAAAATGTTCGACTTTTTTAAAGCCGAAATCCTATAGTGAAAATTTTCAACTTTTTTGAAGCCCAAATACTTCATGAAAATGTTCGACTTTTTTAAAGCCGAAATCCTGTCGTGAATATTTTCAACTTTTTGGAAGCCCAAATACTTCATGAAAATGTTCAACTTTTTTGAAGCCGAAATACTTCATGAAAATGTTCGACTTTTTTAAAGCCGAAATCCTGTAGTGAAAATTTTCAACTTTTTTGAAGCCCAAATACTTCATGAAAATGTTCGACTTTTTTAACGCCGAAATCCTGTCGTGAAAATGTTCAACTTTTTTGAATCCGAAATACTTCATGAAAATTTTCAACTTTTTTGAAGCCGAAATACTTCATGGAAATGTTCGACTTTTTTAAAGCCGAAATCCTGTCGTGAAAATTTTCAACTTTTTTGAAGCCGAAATCTTTTCATGAAAATTTTCACCTTTTTTGAAGCCGAAATCTTTTCATGAAAATTTTCAACTTTTTTGAAGCTGAAATACTTCATGAAAATGTTCGACTTTTTTAAAGCCGAAATCTTGTAGTGAAAATTTTCAACTTTTTTGAAGCCCAGATACTTCATGAAAATGTTCAACTTTTTTGAAGCCCAAATACTTCATGAAAATGTTCATCTTTTTTGAAGCCGAAATACTTCATGAAAATGTTCGACTTTTTTAAAGCCGAAATCCTGTCGTGAAAATTTTCAACCTTTTTGAAGCCGAAATACTTCATGAAAATGTTCGACCTTTTTAAAGCCGAAATCCTGTCGTGAAAATTTTCAACTTTTTGGAAGCCCAAATACTTCATGAAAATGTTCGACTTTTTTCAAAGCCAAAATCCTGTCGTGAATATTTTCAACTTTTTGGAAGCCCAAATTCTTCATGAAAATGTTCAACTTTTTTGAAGCCGAAATACTTCATGAAAATGTTCGACTTTTTTAAAGCCGAAATCCTGTCGTGAAAATTTTCAACCTTTTTGAAGCCGAAATACTTCATGAAAATGTTCGACTTTTTTAAAGCCGAAATCCTGTAGTGAAAATTTTCAACTTTTTTGAAGCCCAAATACTTCATGAAAATGTTCGACTTTTTTAACGCCGAAATCCTGTCGTGAAAATGTTCAACTTTTTTGAATCCGAAATACTTCATGAAAATTTTCAACTTTTTTGAAGCCGAAATACTTCATGGAAATGTTCGACTTTTTTAAAGCCGAAATCCTGTCGTGAAAATTTTCAACTTTTTTGAAGCCGAAATCTTTTCATGAAAATTTTCAACTTTTTTGAAGCCGAAATCTTTTCATGAAAATTTTCAACTTTTTTGAAGCCGAAATCTTTTCATGAAAATTTTCAACTTTTTTTAAGCTGAAATACTTCATGAAAATGTTCAACTTTTTTGAAGCCGAAATCTTTTCATGAAAATTTTCAACTTTTTTGAAGCCGAAATCTTTTCATAAAAATTTTCAACTTTTTTGAATCTGAAATACTTCATGAAAATGTTCGACTTTTTTAACGCCGAAATCCTGTCGTGAAAATTTTCAACTTTTTTTAATCCGAAATACTTCATGAAAATTTTCAACTTTTTTGAAGCCCAAATACTTCATGAAAATGTTCGACTTTTTTAAAGCCGAAATCCTGTCGTGAAAATTTTCAACTTTTTTTAAGCTGAAATACTTCATGAAAATTTTCAACTTTTTTGAAGCCGAAATCTTTTCATGAAAATTTTTTATACTTTTTTTAAGCTGAAATACTTCATGAAAATGTTCGACTTTTTTAAAGCCGAAATCCTGTAGTGAAAATTTTCAACTTTTTTGAAGCCCAAATACTTCATGAAAATGTTCAACTTTTTTGAAGCCGAAATACTTCATGAAAATGTTCGACTTATTTAAAGCCGAAATCCTGTCGTGAAAATTTTCAACCTTTTTGAAGCCGAAATACGTCATGAAAATGTTCGACTTTTTTAAAGCCGAAATCCAGTAGTGAAAATTTTCAACTTTTTTGAAGCCCAAATACTTCATGAAAATGTTCGACTTTTTTAACGCCGAAATCCTGTCGTGAAAATGTTCAACTTTTTTGAATCCGAAATACTTCATGAAAATTTTCAACTTTTTTGAAGCCGAAATCTTTTCATGAAAATTTTCAACTTTTTTGAAGCTGAAATACTTCATGAAAATGTTCGACTTTTTTAAAGCCGAAATCCTATAGTGAAAATTTTCAACTTTTTTGAAGCCCAAATACTTCATGAAAATGTTCGACTTTTTTAAAGCCGAAATCCTGTCGTGAATATTTTCAACTTTTTGGAAGCCCAAATACTTCATGAAAATGTTCAACTTTTTTGAAGCCGAAATACTTCATGAAAATGTTCTACTTTTTTAAAGCCGAAATCCTGTCGTGAAAATTTTCAACTTTTTTGAAGCCGAAATCTTTTCATGAAAATTTTCAACTTTTTTGAAGCTGAAATACTTCATGAAAATGTTCAACTTTTTTGAAGCCGAAATCTTTTCATGAAAATTTTCAACTTTTTTGAAGCCGAAATCTTTTCATAAAAATGTTCAACTTTTTTGAATCTGAAATACTTCATGAAAATGTTCGACTTTTTTAACGCCGAAATCCTGTCGTGAAAATTTTCAACTTTTTTGAATCCAAAATACTTCATGAAAATTTTCAACTTTTTTGAAGCCGAAATCTTTTCATGAAAATGTTCGACTTTTTTAACGCCGAAATCCTGTCGTGAAAATGTTCAACTTTTTTGAAGCCGAAATCTTTTCATGAAAATTTTCAACTTTTTTGAAGCTGAAATACTTCATGAAAATGTTCGACTTTTTTAAAGCCGAAATCCTATAGTGAAAATTTTCAACTTTTTTGAAGCCCAAATACTTCATGAAAATGTTCGACTTTTTTAAAGCCGAAATCCTGTCGTGAATATTTTCAACTTTTTGGAAGCCCAAATACTTCATGAAAATGTTCAACTTTTTTGAAGCCGAAATACTTCATGAAAATGTTCGACTTTTTTAAAGCCGAAATCCTGTAGTGAAAATTTTCAACTTTTTTGAAGCCCAAATACTTCATGAAAATGTTCGACTTTTTTAACGCCGAAATCCTGTCGTGAAAATGTTCAACTTTTTTGAATCCGAAATACTTCATGAAAATTTTCAACTTTTTTGAAGCCGAAATACTTCATGGAAATGTTCGACTTTTTTAAAGCCGAAATCCTGTCGTGAAAATTTTCAACTTTTTTGAAGCCGAAATCTTTTCATGAAAATTTTCAACTTTTTTGAAGCCGAAATCTTTTCATGAAAATTTTCAACTTTTTTGAAGCCGAAATCTTTTCATGAAAATTTTCAACTTTTTTTAAGCTGAAATACTTCATGAAAATGTTCGACTTTTTTAAAGCCGAAATCCTGTCGTGAATATTTTCAACTTTTTGGAAGCCCAAATACTTCATGAAAATGTTCAACTTTTTTGAAGCCGAAATACTTCATGAAAATGTTCGACTTTTTTAAAGCCGAAATCCTGTAGTGAAAATTTTCAACTTTTTTGAAGCCCAAATACTTCATGAAAATGTTCGACTTTTTTAACGCCGAAATCCTGTCGTGAAAATGTTCAACTTTTTTGAATCCGAAATACTTCATGAAAATTTTCAACTTTTTTGAAGCCGAAATACTTCATGGAAATGTTCGACTTTTTTAAAGCCGAAATCCTGTCGTGAAAATTTTCAACTTTTTTGAAGCCGAAATCTTTTCATGAAAATTTTCAACTTTTTTGAAGCCGAAATCTTTTCATGAAAATTTTCAACTTTTTTGAAGCCGAAATCTTTTCATGAAAATTTTCAACTTTTTTTAAGCTGAAATACTTCATGAAAATGTTCAACTTTTTTGAAGCCGAAATCTTTTCATGAAAATTTTCAACTTTTTTGAAGCCGAAATCTTTTCATAAAAATTTTCAACTTTTTTGAATCTGAAATACTTCATGAAAATGTTCGACTTTTTTAACGCCGAAATCCTGTCGTGAAAATTTTCAACTTTTTTGAATCCGAAATACTTCATGAAAATTTTCAACTTTTTTGAAGCCCAAATACTTCATGAAAATGTTCGACTTTTTTAAAGCCGAAATCCTGTCGTGAAAATTTTCAACTTTTTTTAAGCTGAAATACTTCATGAAAATTTTCAACTTTTTTGAAGCCGAAATCTTTTCATGAAAATTTTTTATACTTTTTTTAAGCTGAAATACTTCATGAAAATGTTCGACTTTTTTAAAGCCGAAATCCTGTAGTGAAAATTTTCAACTTTTTTGAAGCCCAAATACTTCATGAAAATGTTCAACTTTTTTGAAGCCCAAATACTTCATGAAAATGTTCGACTTATTTAAAGCCGAAATCCTGTCGTGAAAATTTTCAACCTTTTTGAAGCCGAAATACGTCATGAAAATGTTCGACTTTTTTAAAGCCGAAATCCAGTAGTGAAAATTTTCAACTTTTTTGAAGCCCAAATACTTCATGAAAATGTTCGACTTTTTTAACGCCGAAATCCTGTCGTGAAAATGTTCAACTTTTTTGAATCCGAAATACTTCATGAAAATTTTCAACTTTTTTGAAGCCGAAATCTTTTCATGAAAATTTTCAACTTTTTTGAAGCTGAAATACTTCATGAAAATGTTCGACTTTTTTAAAGCCGAAATCCTATAGTGAAAATTTTCAACTTTTTTGAAGCCCAAATACTTCATGAAAATGTTCGACTTTTTTAAAGCCGAAATCCTGTCGTGAATATTTTCAACTTTTTGGAAGCCCAAATACTTCATGAAAATGTTCAACTTTTTTGAAGCCGAAATACTTCATGAAAATGTTCTACTTTTTTAAAGCCGAAATCCTGTCGTGAAAATTTTCAACTTTTTTGAAGCCGAAATCTTTTCATGAAAATTTTCAACTTTTTTGAAGCTGAAATACTTCATGAAAATGTTCAACTTTTTTGAAGCCGAAATCTTTTCATGAAAATTTTCAACTTTTTTGAAGCCGAAATCTTTTCATAAAAATGTTCAACTTTTTTGAATCTGAAATACTTCATGAAAATGTTCGACTTTTTTAACGCCGAAATCCTGTCGTGAAAATTTTCAACTTTTTTGAATCCAAAATACTTCATGAAAATTTTCAACTTTTTTGAAGCCGAAATCTTTTCATGAAAATGTTCGACTTTTTTAACGCCGAAATCCTGTCGTGAAAATGTTCAACTTTTTTGAAGCCGAAATCTTTTCATGAAAATTTTCAACTTTTTTGAAGCTGAAATACTTCATGAAAATGTTCGACTTTTTTAAAGCCGAAATCCTATAGTGAAAATTTTCAACTTTTTTGAAGCCCAAATACTTCATGAAAATGTTCGACTTTTTTAAAGCCGAAATCCTGTCGTGAATATTTTCAACTTTTTGGAAGCCCAAATACTTCATGAAAATGTTCAACTTTTTTGAAGCCGAAATACTTCATGAAAATGTTCGACTTTTTTAAAGCCGAAATCCTGTAGTGAAAATTTTCAACTTTTTTGAAGCCCAAATACTTCATGAAAATGTTCGACTTTTTTAACGCCGAAATCCTGTCGTGAAAATGTTCAACTTTTTTGAATCCGAAATACTTCATGAAAATTTTCAACTTTTTTGAAGCCGAAATACTTCATGGAAATGTTCGACTTTTTTAAAGCCGAAATCCTGTCGTGAAAATTTTCAACTTTTTTGAAGCCGAAATCTTTTCATGAAAATTTTCAACTTTTTTGAAGCCGAAATCTTTTCATGAAAATTTTCAACTTTTTTGAAGCCGAAATCTTTTCATGAAAATTTTCAACTTTTTTTAAGCTGAAATACTTCATGAAAATGTTCGACTTTTTTAAAGCCGAAATCCTGTCGTGAATATTTTCAACTTTTTGGAAGCCCAAATACTTCATGAAAATGTTCAACTTTTTTGAAGCCGAAATACTTCATGAAAATGTTCGACTTTTTTAAAGCCGAAATCCTGTAGTGAAAATTTTCAACTTTTTTGAAGCCCAAATACTTCATGAAAATGTTCGACTTTTTTAACGCCGAAATCCTGTCGTGAAAATGTTCAACTTTTTTGAATCCGAAATACTTCATGAAAATTTTCAACTTTTTTGAAGCCGAAATACTTCATGGAAATGTTCGACTTTTTTAAAGCCGAAATCCTGTCGTGAAAATTTTCAACTTTTTTGAAGCCGAAATCTTTTCATGAAAATTTTCAACTTTTTTGAAGCCGAAATCTTTTCATGAAAATTTTCAACTTTTTTGAAGCCGAAATCTTTTCATGAAAATTTTCAACTTTTTTTAAGCTGAAATACTTCATGAAAATGTTCAACTTTTTTGAAGCCGAAATCTTTTCATGAAAATTTTCAACTTTTTTGAAGCCGAAATCTTTTCATAAAAATTTTCAACTTTTTTGAATCTGAAATACTTCATGAAAATGTTCGACTTTTTTAACGCCGAAATCCTGTCGTGAAAATTTTCAACTTTTTTGAATCCGAAATACTTCATGAAAATTTTCAACTTTTTTGAAGCCCAAATACTTCATGAAAATGTTCGACTTTTTTAAAGCCGAAATCCTGTCGTGAAAATTTTCAACTTTTTTTAAGCTGAAATACTTCATGAAAATTTTCAACTTTTTTGAAGCCGAAATCTTTTCATGAAAATTTTTTATACTTTTTTTAAGCTGAAATACTTCATGAAAATGTTCGACTTTTTTAAAGACGAAATCCTGTAGTGAAAATTTTCAACTTTTTTGAAGCCCAAATACTTCATGAAAATGTTCAACTTTTTTGAAGCCCAAATACTTCATGAAAATGTTCAACTTTTTTGAAGCCGAAATACTTCATGAAAATGTTCGACTTATTTAAAGCCGAAATCCTGTCGTGAAAATTTTCAACCTTTTTGAAGCCGAAATACGTCATGAAAATGTTCGACTTTTTTAAAGCCGAAATCCAGTAGTGAAAATTTTCAACTTTTTTGAAGCCCAAATACTTCATGAAAATGTTCGACTTTTTAAACGCCGAAATCCTGTCGTGAAAATGTTCAACTTTTTTGAATCCGAAATACTTCATGAAAATTTTCAACTTTTTTGAAGCCGAAATCTTTTCATGAAAATTTTCAACTTTTTTGAAGCTGAAATACTTCATGAAAATGTTCGACTTTTTTAAAGCCGAAATCCTATAGTGAAAATTTTCAACTTTTTTGAAGCCCAAATACTTCATGAAAATGTTCGACTTTTTTAAAGCCGAAATCCTGTCGTGAATATTTTCAACTTTTTGGAAGCCCAAATACTTCATGAAAATGTTCAACTTTTTTGAAGCCGAAATACTTCATGAAAATGTTCTACTTTTTTAAAGCCGAAATCCTGTCGTGAAAATTTTCAACTTTTTTGAAGCCGAAATCTTTTCATGAAAATTTTCAACTTTTTTGAAGCTGAAATACTTCATGAAAATGTTCAACTTTTTTGAAGCCGAAATCTTTTCATGAAAATTTTCAACTTTTTTGAAGCCGAAATCTTTTCATAAAAATGTTCAACTTTTTTGAATCTGAAATACTTCATGAAAATGTTCGACTTTTTTAACGCCGAAATCCTGTCGTGAAAATTTTCAACTTTTTTGAATCCAAAATACTTCATGAAAATTTTCAACTTTTTTGAAGCCGAAATCTTTTCATGAAAATGTTCGACTTTTTTAACGCCGAAATCCTGTCGTGAAAATGTTCAACTTTTTTGAAGCCGAAATCTTTTCATGAAAATTTTCAACTTTTTTGAAGCTGAAATACTTCATGAAAATGTTCGACTTTTTTAAAGCCGAAATCCTGTCGTGAATATTTTCAACTTTTTGGAAGCCCAAATACTTCATGAAAATGTTCAACTTTTTTGAAGCCGAAATACTTCATGAAAATGTTCGACTTATTTAAAGCCGAAATAATGTCGTGAAAATTTTCAACCTTTTTGAAGCCGAAATACGTCATGAAAGTGTTCGACTTTTTTAAAGCCGAAATCCTGTAGTGAAAATTTTCAACTTTTTTGAAGCCCAAATACTTCATGAAAATGTTCGACTTTTTTAACGCCGAAATCCTGTCGTGAAAATGTTCAACTTTTTTGAATCCGAAATACTTCATGAAAATTTTCAACTTTTTTGAAGCCGAAATCTTTTCATGAAAATTTTCAACTTTTTTGAAGCTGAAATACTTCATGAAAATGTTCGACTTTTTTAAAGCCGAAATCCTGTAGTGAAAATTTTCAACTTTTTTGAAGCCCAAATACTTCATGAAAATGTTCGACTTTTTTAAAGCCGAAATCCTGTCGTGAATATTTTCAACTTTTTGGAAGCCCAAATACTTCATGAAAATGTTCGACTTTTTTAAAGCCGAAATCCTGTCGTGAAAATTTTCAACTTTTTTCAAGCCGAAATCTTTTCATGAAAATGTTCAACTTTTTTGAAGCCCAAATACTTCATGAAAATGTTCAACTTTTTTGAAGCCGAAATACTTCATGAAAATGTTCGACTTTTTTAAAGCCGAAATCCTGTCGTGAAAATTTTCAACCTTTTTGAAGCCGAAATACTTCATGAAAATGTTCGACCTTTTTAAAGCCGAAATCCTGTAGTGAAAATTTTCAACTTTTTTGAAGCCCAAATACTTCATGAAAATGTTCGACTTTTTTCAAAGCCGAAATCCTGTCGTGAATACTTTCAACTTTTTGGAAGCCCAAATTCTTCATGAAAATGTTCAACTTTTTTGAAGCCGAAATACTTCATGAAAATGTTCGACTTTTTTAAAGCCGAAATCCTGTCGTGAAAATTTTCAACCTTTTTGAAGCCGAAATACTTCATGAAAATGTTCGACTTTTTTAAAGCCGAAATCCTGTAGTGAAAATTTTCAACTTTTTTGAAGCCCAAATACTTCATGAAAATGTTCGACTTTTTTAACGCCGAAATCCTGTCGTGAAAATGTTCAACTTTTTTGAATCCGAAATACTTCATGAAAATTTTCAAATTTTTTTTGAAGCCGAAATACTTCATGGAAATGTTCGACTTTTTTAAAGCCGAAATCCTGTCGTGAAAATTTTCAACTTTTTTGAAGCCGAAATCTTTTCATGAAAATTTTCAACTTTTTTGAATCCGAAATCTTTTCATGAAAATTTTCAACTTTTTTGAAGCCGAAATCTTTTCATGAAAATTTTCAACTTTTTTTAAGCTGAAATACTTCATGAAAATGTTCAACTTTTTTGAAGCCGAAATCTTTTCATGAAAATTTTCAACTTTTTTGAAGCCGAAATCTTTTCATAAAAATTTTCAACTTTTTTGAATCTGAAATACTTCATGAAAATGTTCGACTTTTTTAACGCCGAAATCCTGTCGTGAAAATTTTCGACTTTTTTGAATCCGAAATACTTCATGAAAATTTTCAACTTTTTTGAAGCCGAAATCCTGTCGTGAAAATTTTCAACTTTTTTGAAGCCGAAATCTTTTCATGAAAATTTTCAACGTTTTTGAAGCCGAAATCTTTTCATGAAAATTTTTTATACTTTTTTTAAGCTGAAATACTTCATGAAAATGTTCGACTTTTTTAAAGCCGAAATCCTGTAGTGAAAATTTTCAACTTTTTTGAAGCCCAAATACTTCATGAAAATGTTCAACTTTTTTGAAGCCCAAATACTTCATGAAAATGTTCAACTTTTTTGAAGCCGAAATACTCCATGAAAATGATTGACTTATGTAAAGCCGAAATCCTGTAGTGAAAATTTTCAACCTTTTTGAAGCCGAAATACGTCATGAAAATGTTCGACTTTTTTAAAGCCGAAATCCTGTAGTGAAAATTTTCAACTTTTTTGAAGCCCAAATACTTCATGAAAATGTTCGACTTTTTAAACGCCGAAATCCTGTCGTGAAAATGTTCAACTTTTTTGAATCCGAAATACTTCATGAAAATTTTCAACTTTTTTGAAGCCGAAATCTTTTCATGAAAATTTTCAACTTTTTTGAAGCTGAAATACTTCATGAAAATGTTCGACTTTTTTAAAGCCGAAATCCTATAGTGAAAATTTTCAACTTTTTTGAAGCCCAAATACTTCATGAAAATGTTCGACTTTTTTAAAGCCGAAATCCTGTCGTGAATATTTTCAACTTTTTGGAAGCCCAAATACTTCATGAAAATGTTCAACTTTTTTGAAGCCGAAATACTTCATGAAAATGTTCGACTTTTTTAAAGCCGAAATCCTGTCGTGAAAATTTTCAACTTTTTTGAAGCCGAAATCTTTTCATGAAAATTTTCAACTTTTTTGAAGCTGAAATACTTCATGAAAATGTTCGACTTTTTTAAAGCCGAAATCCTGTAGTGAAAATTTTCAACTTTTTTGAAGCCCAGATACTTCATGAAAATGTTCAACTTTTTTGAAGCCCAAATACTTCATGAAAATGTTCAACTTTTTTGAAGCCGAAATACTTCATGAAAATGTTCGACTTTTTTAAAGCCGAAATCCTGTCGTGAAAATTTTCAACCTTTTTGAAGCCGAAATACTTCATGAAAATGTTCGACCTTTTTAAAGCCGAAATCCTGTAGTGAAAATTTTCAACTTTTTTGAAGCCCAAATACTTCATGAAAATGTTCGACTTTTTTCAAAGCCGAAATCCTGTCGTGAATATTTTCAACTTTTTGGAAGCCCAAATTCTTCATGAAAATGTTCAACTTTTTTGAAGCCGAAATACTTCATGAAAATGTTCGACTTTTTTAAAGCCGAAATCCTGTCGTGAAAATTTTCAACCTTTTTGAAGCCGAAATACTTCATGAAAATGTTCGACTTTTTTAAAGCCGAAATCCTGTAGTGAAAATTTTCAACTTTTTTGAAGCCCAAATACTTCATGAAAATGTTCGACTTTTTTAACGCAGAAATCCTGTCGTGAAAATGTTCAACTTTTTTGAATCCGAAATACTTCATGAAAATTTTCAAATTTTTTGAAGCCGAAAAACTTCATGGAAATGTTCGACTTTTTTAAAGCCGAAATCCTGTCGTGAAAATTTTCAACTTTTTTGAAGCCGAA
Organism: Labrus mixtus; assembly: GCF_963584025.1. Lineage (NCBI taxonomy): Eukaryota > Metazoa > Chordata > Actinopteri > Labriformes > Labridae > Labrus > Labrus mixtus. The sequence goes on from NC_083628.1 coordinate 26,931,307, forward strand.
ATCTTTTCGTGAAAATTTTCAACTTTTTTGAAGCCGAAATCTTTTCATGAAAATTTTCAACTTTTTTGAAGCCGAAATCTTTTCATGAAAATTTTCAACTTTTTTGAAGCTGAAATACTTCATGAAAATGTTCAACTTTTTTGAAGCCGAAATCTTTTCATGAAAATTTTCAACTTTTTTGAAGCCGAAATCTTTTCATAAAAATTTTCAACTTTTTTGAATCTGAAATACTTCATGAAAATGTTCGACTTTTTTAAAGCCGAAATCCTGTAGTGAAAATTTTCAACTTTTTTGAAGCCCAAATACTTCATTAAAATGTTCAACTTTTTTGAAGCCGAAATACTTCATGAAAATGTTCGACTTTTTTAAAGCCTAAATCCTGTCGTGAAAATTTTCAACTTTTTTGAAGCCGAAATCTTTTCATGAAAATTTTCAACTTTTTTGAAGCCGAAATCTTTTCATGAAAATTTTCAACTTTTTTGAAGCCGAAATATTTTCATGAAAATTTTCAACTTTTTTTAAGCTGAAATACTTCATGAAAATGTTCGACTTTTTTAAAGCCGAAATCCTGTAGTGAAAATTTTCAACTTTTTTGAAGCCCAAATACTTCATGAAAATGTTCAACTTTTTAAAGCCGAAATCCTGTAGTGAAAATTTTCAACTTTTTTGAAGCCCAAATACTTCATGAAAATGTTCGACTTTTTTTAAAGCCGAAATCCTGTCGTGAATATTTTCAACTTTTTTGAAGCCCAAATACTTCATGAAAATGTTCGACTTTTTAAACGCCGAAATCCTGTCGTGAAAATGTTCAACTTTTTTGAATCCGAAATACTTCATGAAAATTTTCAACTTTTTTGAAGCCGAAATCTTTTCATGAAAATTTTCAACTTTTTTGAAGCTGAAATACTTCATGAAAATGTTCGACTTTTTTAAAGCCGAAATCCTATAGTGAAAATTTTCAACTTTTTTGAAGCCCAAATACTTCATGAAAATGTTCGACTTTTTAAACGCCGAAATCCTGTCGTGAAAATGTTCAACTTTTTTGAATCCGAAATACTTCATGAAAATTTTCAACTTTTTTGAAGCCGAAATCTTTTCATGAAAATTTTCAACTTTTTTGAAGCTGAAATACTTCATGAAAATGTTCGACTTTTTTAAAGCCGAAATCCTATAGTGAAAATTTTCAACTTTTTTGAAGCCCAAATACTTCATGAAAATGTTCGACTTTTTTAAAGCCGAAATCCTGTCGTGAATATTTTCAACTTTTTGGAAGCCCAAATACTTCATGAAAATGTTCAACTTTTTTGAAGCCGAAATACTTCATGAAAATGTTCGACTTTTTTAAAGCCGAAATCCTGTCGTGAAAATTTTCAACTTTTTTGAAGCCGAAATCTTTTCATGAAAATTTTCAACTTTTTTGAAGCTGAAATACTTCATGAAAATGTTCGACTTTTTTAAAGCCGAAATCCTGTAGTGAAAATTTTCAACTTTTTTGAAGCCCAGATACTTCATGAAAATGTTCAACTTTTTTGAAGCCCAAATACTTCATGAAAATTTTCAACTTTTTTGAAGCCCAAATACTTCATGAAAATGTTCGACTTTTTTCAAAGCCGAAATCCTGTCGTGAATATTTTCAACTTTTTGGAAGCCCAAATTCTTCATGAAAATGTTCAACTTTTTTGAAGCCGAAATACTTCATGAAAATGTTCGACTTTTTTAAAGCCGAAATCCTGTCGTGAAAATTTTCAACCTTTTTGAAGCCGAAATACTTCATGAAAATGTTCGACTTTTTTAAAGCCGAAATCCTGTAGTGAAAATTTTCAACTTTTTTGAAGCCCAAATACTTCATGAAAATGTTCGACTTTTTTAACGCAGAAATCCTGTCGTGAAAATGTTCAACTTTTTTGAATCCGAAATACTTCATGAAAATTTTCAAATTTTTTGAAGCCGAAAAACTTCATGGAAATGTTCGACTTTTTTAAAGCCGAAATCCTGTCGTGAAAATTTTCAACTTTTTTGAAGCCGAAATCTTTTCGTGAAAATTTTCAACTTTTTTGAAGCCGAAATCTTTTCATGAAAATTTTCAACTTTTTTGAAGCCGAAATCTTTTCATGAAAATTTTCAACTTTTTTGAAGCTGAAATACTTCATGAAAATGTTCAACTTTTTTGAAGCCGAAATCTTTTCATGAAAATTTTCAACTTTTTTGAAGCCGAAATCTTTTCATAAAAATTTTCAACTTTTTTGAATCTGAAATACTTCATGAAAATGTTCGACTTTTTTAACGCCGAAATCCTGTAGTGAAAATTTTCAACTTTTTTGAAGCCCAAATACTTCATTAAAATGTTCAACTTTTTTGAAGCCGAAATACTTCATGAAAATGTTCGACTTTTTTAAAGCCTAAATCCTGTCGTGAAAATTTTCAACTTTTTTGAAGCCGAAATCTTTTCATGAAAATTTTCAACTTTTTTGAAGCCGAAATCTTTTCATGAAAATTTTCAACTTTTTTGAAGCCGAAATATTTTCATGAAAATTTTCAACTTTTTTTAAGCTGAAATACTTCATGAAAATGTTCGACTTTTTTAAAGCCGAAATCCTGTAGTTAAAATTTTCAACTTTTTTGAAGCCCAAATACTTCATGAAAATGTTCGACTTTTTTTAAAGCCGAAATCCTGTCGTGAATATTTTCAACTTTTTTGAAGCCCAAATACTTCATGAAAATGTTCGACTTTTTAAACGCCGAAATCCTGTCGTGAAAATGTTCAACTTTTTTGAATCCGAAATACTTCATGAAAATTTTCAACTTTTTTGAAGCCGAAATCTTTTCATGAAAATTTTCAACTTTTTTGAAGCTGAAATACTTCATGAAAATGTTCGACTTTTTTAAAGCCGAAATCCTATAGTGAAAATTTTCAACTTTTTTGAAGCCCAAATACTTCATGAAAATGTTCGACTTTTTTAAAGCCGAAATCCTGTCGTGAATATTTTCAACTTTTTGGAAGCCCAAATACTTCATGAAAATGTTCAACTTTTTTGAAGCCGAAATACTTCATGAAAATGTTCGACTTTTTTAAAGCCGAAATCCTGTCGTGAAAATTTTCAACTTTTTTGAAGCCGAAATCTTTTCATGAAAATTTTCAACTTTTTTGAAGCTGAAATACTTCATGAAAATGTTCGACTTTTTTAAAGCCGAAATCCTGTAGTGAAAATTTTCAACTTTTTTGAAGCCCAGATACTTCATGAAAATGTTCAACTTTTTTGAAGCCCAAATACTTCATGAAAATGTTCAACTTTTTTGAAGCCGAAATACTTCATGAAAATGTTCGACTTTTTTAAAGCCGAAATCCTGTCGTGAAAATTTTCAACCTTTTTGAAGCCGAAATACTTCATGAAAATGTTCGACCTTTTTAAAGCCGAAATCCTGTAGTGAAAATTTTCAACTTTTTTGAAGCCCAAATACTTCATGAAAATGTTCGACTTTTTTCAAAGCCGAAATCCTGTCGTGAATATTTTCAACTTTTTGGAAGCCCAAATTCTTCATGAAAATGTTCAACTTTTTTGAAGCCGAAATACTTCATGAAAATGTTCGACTTTTTTAAAGCCGAAATCCTGTCGTGAAAATTTTCAACCTTTTTGAAGCCGAAATACTTCATGAAAATGTTCGACTTTTTTAAAGCCGAAATCCTGTAGTGAAAATTTTCAACTTTTTTGAAGCCCAAATACTTCATGAAAATGTTCGACTTTTTTAACGCAGAAATCCTGTCGTGAAAATGTTCAACTTTTTTGAATCCGAAATACTTCATGAAAATTTTCAAATTTTTTGAAGCCGAAAAACTTCATGGAAATGTTCGACTTTTTTAAAGCCGAAATCCTGTCGTGAAAATTTTCAACTTTTTTGAAGCCGAAATCTTTTCGTGAAAATTTTCAACTTTTTTGAAGCCGAAATCTTTTCATGAAAATTTTCAACTTTTTTGAAGCCGAAATCTTTTCATGAAAATTTTCAACTTTTTTGAAGCTGAAATACTTCATGAAAATGTTCAACTTTTTTGAAGCCGAAATCTTTTCATGAAAATTTTCAACTTTTTTGAAGCCGAAATCTTTTCATAAAAATTTTCAACTTTTTTGAATCTGAAATACTTCATGAAAATGTTCGACTTTTTTAACGCCGAAATCCTGTAGTGAAAATTTTCAACTTTTTTGAAGCCCAGATACTTCATGAAAATGTTCAACTTTTTTGAAGCCCAAATACTTCATGAAAATGTTCAACTTTTTTGAAGCCGAAATACTTCATGAAAATGTTCGACTTTTTTAAAGCCGAAATCCTGTCGTGAAAATTTTCAACCTTTTTGAAGCCGAAATACTTCATGAAAATGTTCGACCTTTTTAAAGCCGAAATCCTGTAGTGAAAATTTTCAACTTTTTTGAAGCCCAAATACTTCATGAAAATGTTCGACTTTTTTCAAAGCCGAAATCCTGTCGTGAATATTTTCAACTTTTTGGAAGCCCAAATTCTTCATGAAAATGTTCAACTTTTTTGAAGCCGAAATACTTCATGAAAATGTTCGACTTTTTTAAAGCCGAAATCCTGTCGTGAAAATTTTCAACCTTTTTGAAGCCGAAATACTTCATGAAAATGTTCGACTTTTTTAAAGCCGAAATCCTGTAGTGAAAATTTTCAACTTTTTTGAAGCCCAAATACTTCATGAAAATGTTCGACTTTTTTAACGCAGAAATCCTGTCGTGAAAATGTTCAACTTTTTTGAATCCGAAATACTTCATGAAAATTTTCAAATTTTTTGAAGCCGAAAAACTTCATGGAAATGTTCGACTTTTTTAAAGCCGAAATCCTGTCGTGAAAATTTTCAACTTTTTTGAAGCCGAAATCTTTTCGTGAAAATTTTCAACTTTTTTGAAGCCGAAATCTTTTCATGAAAATTTTCAACTTTTTTGAAGCCGAAATCTTTTCATGAAAATTTTCAACTTTTTTGAAGCTGAAATACTTCATGAAAATGTTCAACTTTTTTGAAGCCGAAATCTTTTCATGAAAATTTTCAACTTTTTTGAAGCCGAAATCTTTTCATAAAAATTTTCAACTTTTTTGAATCTGAAATACTTCATGAAAATGTTCGACTTTTTTAACGCCGAAATCCTGTAGTGAAAATTTTCAACTTTTTTGAAGCCCAAATACTTCATTAAAATGTTCAACTTTTTTGAAGCCGAAATACTTCATGAAAATGTTCGACTTTTTTAAAGCCTAAATCCTGTCGTGAAAATTTTCAACTTTTTTGAAGCCGAAATCTTTTCATGAAAATTTTCAACTTTTTTGAAGCCGAAATCTTTTCATGAAAATTTTCAACTTTTTTGAAGCCGAAATATTTTCATGAAAATTTTCAACTTTTTTTAAGCTGAAATACTTCATGAAAATGTTCGACTTTTTTAAAGCCGAAATCCTGTAGTGAAAATTTTCAACTTTTTTGAAGCCCAAATACTTCATGAAAATGTTCAACTTTTTAAAGCCGAAATCCTGTAGTGAAAATTTTCAACTTTTTTGAAGCCCAAATACTTCATGAAAATGTTCGACTTTTTTTAAAGCCGAAATCCTGTCGTGAATATTTTCAACTTTTTTGAAGCCCAAATACTTCATGAAAATGTTCGACTTTTTAAACGCCGAAATCCTGTCGTGAAAATGTTCAACTTTTTTGAATCCGAAATACTTCATGAAAATTTTCAACTTTTTTGAAGCCGAAATCTTTTCATGAAAATTTTCAACTTTTTTGAAGCTGAAATACTTCATGAAAATGTTCGACTTTTTTAAAGCCGAAATCCTATAGTGAAAATTTTCAACTTTTTTGAAGCCCAAATACTTCATCAAAATGTTCGACTTTTTTAAAGCCGAAATCCTGTCGTGAATATTTTCAACTTTTTGGAAGCCCAAATACTTCATGAAAATGTTCAACTTTTTTGAAGCCGAAATACTTCATGAAAATGTTCGACTTTTTTAAAGCCGAAATCCTGTCGTGAAAATTTTCAACTTTTTTGAAGCCGAAATCTTTTCATGAAAATTTTCAACTTTTTTGAAGCTGAAATACTTCATGAAAATGTTCGACTTTTTTAAAGCCGAAATCCTGTAGTGAAAATTTTCAACTTTTTTGAAGCCCAGATACTTCATGAAAATGTTCAACTTTTTTGAAGCCCAAATACTTCATGAAAATGTTCAACTTTTTTGAAGCCGAAATACTTCATGAAAATTTTCAACTTTTTTGAAGCCCAAATACTTCATGAAAATGTTCGACTTTTTTAACGCAGAAATCCTGTCGTGAAAATGTTCAACTTTTTTGAATCCGAAATACTTCATGAAAATTTTAAAATTTTTTGAAGCCGAAAAACTTCATGGAAATGTTCGACTTTTTTAAAGCCGAAATCCTGTCGTGAAAATTTTCAACTTTTTTGAAGCCGAAATCTTTTCGTGAAAATTTTCAACTTTTTTGAAGCTGAAATACTTCATGAAAATGTTCAACTTTTTTGAAGCTGAAATACTTCATGAAAATGTTCAACTTTTTTGAAGCCGAAATCTTTTCATGAAAATTTTCAACTTTTTTGAAGCCGAAATCTTTTCATAAAAATTTTCAACTTTTTTGAATCTGAAATACTTCATGAAAATGTTCGACTTTTTTAACGCCGAAATCCTGTAGTGAAAATTTTCAACTTTTTTGAAGCCCAAATACTTCATTAAAATGTTCAACTTTTTTGAAGCCGAAATACTTCATGAAAATGTTCGACTTTTTTAAAGCCTACATCCTGTCGTGAAAATTTTCAACTTTTTTGAAGCCGAAATCTTTTCATGAAAATTTTCAACTTTTTTGAAGCCGAAATATTTTCATGAAAATTTTCAACTTTTTTTAAGCTGAAATACTTCATGAAAATGTTCGACTTTTTTAAAGCCGAAATCCTGTAGTGAAAATTTTCAACTTTTTTGAAGCCCAAATACTTCATGAAAATGTTCAACTTTTTAAAGCCGAAATCCTGTAGTGAAAATTTTCAACTTTTTTGAAGCCCAAATACTTCATGAAAATGTTCGACTTTTTTTAAAGCCGAAATCCTGTCGTGAATATTTTCAACTTTTTGGAAGCCCAAATACTTCATGAAATGTTCAACTTTTTTGAAGCCGAAACACTTCATGAAAATGTTTGACTTTTTTAAAGCCGAAATCCTGTAGTGAAATTTTTCAACTTTTTTGAAGCCCAAATACTTCATGAAAATGTTCGACTTTTTTAACGCCGAAATCCTGTCGTGAAAATGTTCAACTTTTTTGAATCCGAAATACTTCATGAAAATTTTCAACTTTTTTGAAGCCGAAATCTTGTCATGAAAATTTTCAACTTTTTTGAAGCTGAAATACTTCATGAAAATGTTCGACTTTTTTAATGCCGAAATCCTGTAGTGAAAATTTTCAACTTTTTTGAAGCCCAAATACTTCATGAAAATGTTCAACTTTTTTGAAGCCGAAATACTTCATGAAAATGTTCGACTTTTTTAAAGCCTAAATCCTGTCGTGAAAATTTTCAACTTTTTTGAAGCCGAAATCTTTTCATGAAAATTTTCAACTTTTTTGAAGCCGAAATCTTTTCATGAAAATTTTCAACTTTTTTGAAGCCGAAATATTTTCATGAAAATTTTCAACTTTTTTTAAGCTGAAATACTTCATGAAAATGTTCGACTTTTTTAAAGCCGAAATCCTGTAGTGAAAATTTTCAACTTTTTTGAAGCCCAAATACTTCATGAAAATGTTCAACTTTTTAAAGCCGAAATCCTGTAGTGAAAATTTTCAACTTTTTTGAAGCCCAAATACTTCATGAAAATGTTCGACTTTTTTTAAAGCCGAAATCCTGTCGTGAATATTTTCAACTTTTTGGAAGCCCAAATACTTCATGAAATGTTCAACTTTTTTGAAGCCGAAACACTTCATGAAAATGTTTGACTTTTTTAAAGCCGAAATCCTGTCGTGAAAATTTTCAACCTTTTTGAAGCCGAAATACTTCATGAAAATGTTCGACTTTTTTAAAGCCTAAATCCTGTCGTGAAAATTTTCAACTTTTTTGAAGCCGAAATCTATTCATGAAAATTTTCAACTTTTTTGAAGCCGAAATCTTTTCATGAAAATTTTCAACTTTTTTGAAGCCGAAATATTTTCATGAAAATTTTCAACTTTTTTTAAGCTGAAATACTTCATGAAAATGTTCGACTTTTTTAAAGCCGAAATCCTGTAGTGAAAATTTTCAACTTTTTTGAAGCCCAAATACTTCATGAAAATGTTCAACTTTTTAAAGCCGAAATCCTGTAGTGAAAATTTTCAACTTTTTTGAAGCCCAAATACTTCATGAAAATGTTCGACTTTTTTTAAAGCCGAAATCCTGTCGTGAATATTTTCAACTTTTTGGAAGCCCAAATACTTCATGAAATGTTCAACTTTTTTGAAGCCGAAACACTTCATGAAAATGTTTGACTTTTTTAAAGCCGAAATCCTGTCGTGAAAATTTTCAACCTTTTTGAAGCCGAAATACTTCATGAAAATGTTCGACTTTTTTAACGCCGAAATCCTGTCGTGAAAATGTTCAACTTTTTTGAATCCGAAATACTTCATGAAAATTTTCAACTTTTTTGAAGCCGAAATCTTTTCATGAAAATTTTCAACTTTTTTGAAGCTGAAATACTTCATGAAAATGTTCGACTTTTTTAAAGCCAAAATCCTATAGTGAAAATTTTCAACTTTTTTGAAGCCCAAATACTTCATGAAAATGTTCGACTTTTTTAAAGCCGAAATCCTGTCGTGAATATTTTCAACTTTTTGGAAGCCCAAATACTTCATGAAAATGTTCAACTTTTTTGAAGCCGAAATACTTCATGAAAATGTTCGACTTTTTAAACGCCGAAATCCTGTCGTGAAAATGTTCAACTTTTTTGAATCCGAAATACTTCATGAAAATTTTCAACTTTTTTGAAGCCGAAATCTTTTCATGAAAATTTTCAACTTTTTTGAAGCTGAAATACTTCATGAAAATGTTTGACTTTTTTAAAGCCAAAATCCTATAGTGAAAATTTTCAACTTTTTTGAAGCCCAAATACTTCATGAAAATGTTCGACTTTTTTAAAGCCGAAATCCTGTCGTGAAAATTTTCAACTTTTTTCAAGCCGAAATCTTTTCATGAAAATTTTCAACTTTTTTAAAGCCGAAATCTTTTCATGAAAATTTTCAACTTTTTTGAAGCTGAAATACTTCATGAAAATGTTCGACTTTTTTAAAGCCGAAATCCTGTAGTGAAAATTTTCAACTTTTTTGAAGCCGAAATACTTCATGAAAATGTTCGACTTTTTTAACGCCGAAATCCTGTCGTGAAAATGTTCAACTTTTTAGAATCCGAAATACTTCATGAAAATTTTCAACTTTTTTGAAGCCGAAATCTTTTCATGAAAATTTTCAACTTTTTTGAAGCTGAAATACTTCATGAAAATGTTCGACTTTTTTAAAGCCAAAATCCTATAGTGAAAATTTTCAACTTTTTTGAAGCCCAAATACTTCATGAAAATGTTCGACTTTTTTAAAGCCGAAATCCTGTCGTGAAAATTTTCAACTTTTTTCAAGCCGAAATCTTTTCATGAAAATTTTCAACTTTTTTGAAGCCGAAATCTTTTCATGAAAATTTTCAACTTTTTTGAAGCTGAAATACTTCATGAAAATGTTCGACTTTTTTAAAGCCGAAATCCTGTAGTGAAAATTTTCAACTTTTTTGAAGCCCAGATACTTCATGAAAATGTTCAACTTTTTTGAAGCCCAAATACTTCATGAAAATGTTCAACTTTTTTGAAGCCGAAATACTTCATGAAAATGTTCGACTTTTTTAAAGCCGAAATCCTGTCATGAAAATTTTCAACCTTTTTGAAGCCGAAATACTTCATGAAAATGTTCGACCTTTTTAAAGCCGAAATCCTGTCGTGAAAATTTTCAACTTTTTTGAAGCCGAAATCTTTTCATGAAAATTTTCAACTTTTTTGAAGCCGAAATCTTTTCATGAAAATTTTCAACTTTTTTGAAGCCGAAATCTTTTCATGAAAATTTTCAACTTTTTTTAAGCTGAAATACTTCATGAAAATGTTCAACTTTTTTGAAGCCGAAATCTTTTCATGAAAATTTTCAACTTTTTTGAAGCCGAAATCTTTTCATGAAAATTTTCAACTTTTTTGAAGCCGAAATCTTTTCATGAAAATTTTTTATACTTTTTTTAAGCTGAAATACTTCATGAAAATGTTCGACTTTTTAAAGCCGAAATCCTGTAGTGAAAATTTTCAACTTTTTTGAAGCCCAAATACTTCATGAAAATGTTCAACTTTTTTGAAGCCCAAATACTTCATGAAAATGTTCAACTTTTTTGAAGCCGAAATACTTCATGAAAATGTTCGACTTATTTAAAGCCGAAATCCTGTCGTGAAAATTTTCAACCTTTTTGAAGCCGAAATACGTCATGAAAATGTTCGACTTTTTTAAAGCCGAAATCCTGTCGTGAATATTTTCAACTTTTTGGAAGCCCAAATACTTCATGAAAATGTTCAACTTTTTTGAAGCCGAAATACTTCATGAAAATGTTCGACTTTTTTAAAGCCGAAATCCTGTCGTGAAAATTTTCAACTTTTTTCAAGCCGAAATCTTTTCATGAAAATTTTCAACTTTTTTGAAGCCGAAATCTTTTCATGAAAATTTTCAACTTTTTTGAAGCTGAAATACTTCATGAAAATGTTCAACTTTTTAAAGCCGAAATCCTGTAGTGAAAATTTTCAACTTTTTTGAAGCCCAAATACTTCATGAAAATGTTCAACTTTTTAAAGCCGAAATCCTGTAGTGAAAATTTTCAACTTTTTTGAAGCCCAAATACTTCATGAAAATGTTCGACTTTTTTAAAGCCGAAATCCTGTCGTGAATATTTTCAACTTTTTGGAAGCCCAAATACTTCATGAAATGTTCAACTTTTTTGAAGCTGAAACACTTCATGAAAATGTTTGACTTTTTTAAAGCCGAAATCCTGTCGTGAAAATTTTCAACCTTTTTGAAGCCGAAATACTTCATGAAAATGTTCGACTTTTTTAAAGCCTAAATCCTGTAGTGAAATTTTTCAACTTTTTTGAAGCCCAAATACTTCATGAAAATGTTCGACTTTTTTAACGCCGAAATCCTGTCGTGAAAATTTTCAACTTTTTTGAAGCCCAAATACTTCATGAAAATGTTCAACTTTTTTGAAGCCGAAATACTTCATGAAAATGTTCGACTTTTTTAAAGCCTAAATCCTGTCGTGAAAATTTTCAACTTTTTTGAAGCCGAAATCTTTTCATGAAAATTTTCAACTTTTTTGAAGCCGAAATCTTTTCATGAAAATTTTCAACTTTTTTGAAGCCGAAATCTTTTCATGAAAATTTTCAACTTTTTTGAAGCCGAAATATTTTCATGAAAATTTTCAACTTTTTTTAAGCTGAAATACTTCATGAAAATGTTCGAATTTTTTAAAGCCGAAATCCTGTAGTGAAAATTTTCAACTTTTTTGAAGCCCAAATACTTCATGAAAATGTTCAACTTTTTAAAGCCGAAATCCTGTAGTGAAAATTTTCAACTTTTGTGAAGCCCAAATACTTCATGATAATGTTCAACTTTTTAAAGCCGAAATCCTGTAGTGAAAATTTTCAACTTTTTTGAAGCCCAAATACTTCATGAAAATGTTCGACTTTTTTAAAGCCGAAATCCTGTCGTGAAAATTTTCAACTTTTTTCAAGCCGAAATCTTTTCATGAAAATTTTCAACTTTTTTGAAGCCGAAATCTTTTCATGAAAATTTTCAACTTTTTTGAAGCCCAAATACTTCATGAAAATTTTCAACTTTTTTGAAGCTGAAATACTTCATGAAAATGTTCGACTTTTTTAACGCAGAAATCCTGTCGTGAAAATGTTCAACTTTTTTGAATCCGAAATACTTCATGAAAATTTTCAAATTTTTTGAAGCCGAAATACTTCATGAAAATGTTCGACTTTTTTAAAGCCGAAATCCTGTCGTGAAAATTTTCAACTTTTTTGAAGCCGAAATACTTCTGGAAAATGTTCGACTTTTTTAAAGCCTAAATCCTGTAGTGAAAATTTTCAACTTTTTTGAAGCCCAAATACTTCATGAAAATGTTCGACTTTTTTTAACGCCGAAATCCTGTCGTGAAAATGTTCAACTTTTTTGAATCCGAAATACTTCATGAAAATTTTCAACTTTTTTGAAGCCGAAATCTTGTCATGAAAATTTTCAACTTTTTTGAAGCTGAAATACTTCATGAAAATGTTCAACTTTTTTGAAGCCCAAATACGTCATGAAAATTTTCAACTTTTTTGAAGCCGAAATCTTTTCATGAAAATTTTCAACTTTTTTGAAGCCGAAATCTTTTCATGAAAATTTTCAACTTTTTTGAAGCCGAAATCTTTTCATGAAAATTTTCAACTTTTTTTAAGCTAAATTACTTCATGAAAATGTTCGACTTTTTTAAAGCCGAAATCCTGTAGTGAAAATGTTCAACTTTTTTGAATCCCAAATACTTCATGAAAATGTTCAACTTTTTTGAAGCCCAAATACTTCATGAAAATGTTCAACTTTTTTGAAGCCGAAATACTTCATGAAAATGTTCGACTTTTTTAAAGCCGAAATCCTGTCGTGAAAATTTTCAACCTTTTTGAAGCCGAAATACTTCATGAAAATGTTCGACTTTTTTAAAGCCGAAATCCTGTAGTGAAAATTTTCAACTTTTTTGAAGCCCAAATACTTCATGAAAATGTTCGACTTTTTTAAAGCCGAAATCCTGTCGTGAATATTTTCAACTTTTTGGAAGCCCAAATACTTCATGAAATGTTCAACTTTTTTGAAGCCGAAATACTTCATGAAAATGTTCGACTTTTTTAAAGTCGAAATCCTGTCGTGAAAATTTTCAACCTTTTTGAAGCCGAAATACTTCATGAAAATGTTCGACTTTTTTAAAGCCTAAATCCTGTAGTGAAAATTTTCAACTTTTTTGAAGCCCAAATACTTCATGAAAATGTTCGACTTTTTTAACGCCGAAATCCTGTCGTGAAAATGTGCAACTTTTTTGAATCCGAAATACTTCATGAAAATTTTCAACTTTTTTGAAGCCGAAATCTTGTCGTGAAAATTTTCAACCTTTTTGAAGCCGAAATACTTCATGAAAATGTTCGACCTTTTTAAAGCTGAAATTCTGTAGTGAAAATTTTCAACTTTTTTGAAGCCCAAATACTTCATGAAATGTTCAACTTTTTTGAAGCCGAAATACTTCATGAAAATGTTCGACTTTTTTAAAGCCGAAATCCTGTCGTGAAAATTTTCAACCTTTTTGAAGCCGAAATACTTCATGAAAATGTTCGACTTTTTTAAAGCCTAAATCCTGTAGTGAAAATTTTCAACTTTTTTGAAGCCGAAATACTTCATGAAAATGTTCGACTTTTTTAAAGCCGAAATCTTGTCGTGAAAATTTTCAACTTTTTTGAAGCCGAAATACTTCATGAAAATGTTCGACTTTTTTAAAGCCGAAATCCTGTAGTGAAAATTTTCAACTTTTTTGAAGCCCAAATACTTCATGAAAATGTTCGACTTTTTTAATGCCGAAATCCTGTAGTGAAAATTTTCAACTTTTTTGAAGCCCAAATACTTCATGAAAATGTTTGACTTTTTTAAAGTCGAAATCCTGTCGTGAAAATTTTCAACTCTTTTGAAGCCGAAATCTTCTCATGAAAATTTTCAACTTTTTTGAATCCGAAATCTTTTCATGAAAATTTTGAACTTTTTTGAAGCTGAAATACTTCATGAAAATGTTCGACTTTTTTAAAGCCGAAATCTTGTATTGAAAATTTTCAACTTTTTTGAAGCCCAAATACTTCATGAAAATGTTCGACTTTTTTAAAGCCGAAATCCTGTCGTGAAAATTTCAACTTTTTTGTAGCCGAAATCTTTTCATGAAAATTTTCAACTTTTTTGAAGCCGAAATCTTTTCATGAAAATTTTCAACTTTTTTGAAGCCGAAATCTTTTCATGAAAATTTTCAACTTTTTTGAAGCTGAAATACTTCATGAAAATGTTCGACTTTTTTAACGCAGAAATCCTGTCGTGAAAATTTTCAACTTTTTTGAAGCCGAAATCTTTTCATGAAAATTTTCTACTTTTTTGAAGCCGAAATACTTCATGAAAATGTTCAACTTTTTTAAAGCCGAAATCCTGTCGTGAAAATTTTCAACTTTTTTGAATCCGAAATACTTCATTAAAATTTTCAAATTTTTTGAAGCCGAAATACTTCATGAAAATGTTCGACTTTATTAAAGCCGAAATCCTGTCGTGAAAATTTTCAACTTTTTTGAAGCCGAAATACTTCATGAAAATGTTCGACTTTTTTAAAGCCGAAATCCTGTAGTGAAAATGTTCAACTTTTTTGAAGCCCAAATACTTCATGAAAATGTTCGACTTTTTTAACGCCGAAATCCTGTCGTGAAAATGTTCAACTTTTTTGAATCCGAAATACTTCATGAAAATTTTCAACTTTTTTGAAGCCCAAATACTTCATGAAAATTTTCAACTTTTTTGAAGCCGAAATCTTGTCGTGAAAATTTTCAACCTTTTTGAAGCCGAAATACTTCATGAAAATGTTCGACCTTTTTAAAGCTGAAATTCTGTAGTGAAAATTTTCAACCTTTTTGAAGCCGAAATACTTCATGAAAATGTTCGACTTTTTTAAAGCCTAAATCCTGTAGTGAAAATTTTCAACTTTTTTGAAGCCCAAATACTTCATGAAAATTTTCAACTTTTTTGAAGCCGAAATCTTGTCATGAAAATTTTCAACTTTTTTGAAGCCGAAATACTTCATGAAAATGTTCGACTTTTTTAAAGCCTAAATCCTGTAGTGAATATTTTCAACTTTTTTGAAGCCCAAATACTTCATGAAAATGTTCGACTTTTTTAACGCCGAAATCCTGTCGTGAAAATGTTCAACTTTTTTGAATCCGAAATACTTCATGAAAATTTTCAACTTTTTTGAAGCCGAAATCTTGTCGTGAAAATTTTCAACCTTTTTGAAGCCGAAATACTTCATGAAAATGTTCGACTTTTTTAAAGCCTAAATCCTGTAGTGAAAATTTTCAACTTTTTTGAAGCCCAAATACTTCATGAAAATTTTCAACTTTTTTGAAGCCGAAATCTTGTCATGAAAATTTTCAACTTTTTTGAAGCTGAAATACTTCATGAAAATGTTCGACTTTTTTAAAGCCGAAATCCTGTAGTGAAAATTTTCAACTTTTTTGAAGCCCAAATACTTCATGAAAATGTTCAACTTTTTTGAAGCCCAAATACTTCATGAAAATGTTCAACTTTTTTGAAGCCGAAATACTTCATGAAAATGTTCGACTTTTTTAAAGCCGAAATCTTGTCGTGAAAATTTTCAACCTTTTTGAAGCCGAAATACTTCATGAAAATGTTCGACCTTTTTAAAGCTGAAATTCTGTAGTGAAAATTTTCAACTTTTTTGAAGCCCAAATACTTCATGAAAATGTTCGACTTTTTTAACGCCGAAATCCTGTCGTGAAAATGTTCAACTTTTTTGAAGCCGAAATACTTCATGAAAATGTTCGACTTTTTTAAAGCCGAAATCCTGTCGTGAAAATTTTCAACCTTTTTGAAGCCGAAATACTTCATGAAAATGTTCGACCTTTTTAAAGCTGAAATTCTGTAGTGAAAATTTTCAACTTTTTTGAAGCCCAAATAATTCATGAAAATGTTCGACTTTTTTAAAGCCGAAATCCTGTCGTGAATATTTTCAACTTTTTGGAAGCCCAAATACTTCATGAAATGTTCAACTTTTTTGAAGCCGAAATACTTCATGAAAATGTTCGACTTTTTTAAAGCCGAAATCCTGTCGTGAAAATTTTCAACCTTTTTGAAGCCGAAATACTTCATGAAAATGTTCGACTTTTTTAAAGCCTAAATCCTGTAGTGAATATTTTCAACTTTTTTGAAGCCCAAATACTTCATGAAAATGTTCGACTTTTTTAACGCCGAAATCCTGTCGTGAAAATGTTCAACTTTTTTGAATCCGAAATACTTCATGAAAATTTTCAACTTTTTTGAATCCGAAATCTTGTCATGAAAATTTTCAACTTTTTTGAAGCTGAAATACTTTATGAAAATGTTCGACTTTTTTAAAGCCGAAATCCTGTAGTGAAAATTTTCAACTTTTTTGAAGCCCAAATACTTCATGAAAATGTTCAACTTTTTTGAAGCCCAAATACTTCATGAAAATTTTCAACTTTTTTGAAGCCGAAATCTTTTCATGAAAATTTTCAACTTTTTTGAAGCCGAAATCTTTTCATGAAAATTTTCAACTTTTTTGAAGCCGAAATCTTTTCATGAAAATTTTCAACTTTTTTTAAGCTGAAATACTTCATGAAAATGTTCAACTTTTTTGAAGCCCAAATACTTCATGAAAATGTTCAACTTTTTTGAAGCCCAAATACTTCATGAAAATGTTCAACTTTTTTGAAGCCGAAATACTTCATGAAAATGTTCGACTTTTTTAAAGCCGAAATCCTGTCGTGAAAATTTTCAACCTTTTTGAAGCCGAAATACTTCATGAAAATGTTCGACTTTTTTAACGCCGAAATCCTGTCGTGAAAATGTTCAACTTTTTTGAATCCGAAATCCTGTCGTGAAAATTTTCAACCTTTTTGAAGCCGAAATACTTCATGAAAATGTTCGACCTTTTTAAAGCTGAAATTCTGTAGTGAAAATTTTCAACTTTTTTGAAGCCCAAATACTTCATGAAAATGTTCGACTTTTTTAACGCCGAAATCCTGTCGTGAAAATGTTCAACTTTTTTGAATCCGAAATACTTCATGAAAATTTTCAACTTTTTTGAAGCCCAAATACTTCATGAAAATGTTCAACTTTTTAAAGCCGAAATCCTGTAGTGAAAATTTTCAACTTTTTTGAAGCCCAAATACTTCATGAAAATGTTCAACTTTTTTGAAGCCCAAATCCTGTCGTGAAAATGTTCAACTTTTTTGAAGCCGAAATACTTCATGAAAATGTTCGACTTTTTTAAAGCCGAAATCCTGTCGTGAAAATTTTCAACCTTTTTGAAGCCGAAATACTTCATGAAAATGTTCGACCTTTTTAAAGCTGAAATTCTGTAGTGAAAATTTTCAACTTTTTTGAAGCCCAAATAATTCATGAAAATGTTCGACTTTTTTAAAGCCGAAATCCTGTCGTGAATATTTTCAACTTTTTGGAAGCCCAAATACTTCATGAAATGTTCAACTTTTTTGAAGCCGAAATACTTCATGAAAATGTTCGACTTTTTTAAAGCCGAAATCCTGTCGTGAAAATTTTCAACCTTTTTGAAGCCGAAATACTTCATGAAAATGTTCGACTTTTTTAAAGCCTAAATCCTGTAGTGAATATTTTCAACTTTTTTGAAGCCCAAATACTTCATGAAAATGTTCGACTTTTTTAACGCCGAAATCCTGTCGTGAAAATGTTCAACTTTTTTGAATCCGAAATACTTCATGAAAATTTTCAACTTTTTTGAATCCGAAATCTTGTCATGAAAATTTTCAACTTTTTTGAAGCTGAAATACTTTATGAAAATGTTCGACTTTTTTAAAGCCGAAATCCTGTAGTGAAAATTTTCAACTTTTTTGAAGCCCAAATACTTCATGAAAATGTTCAACTTTTTTGAAGCCCAAATACTTCATGAAAATTTTCAACTTTTTTGAAGCCGAAATCTTTTCATGAAAATTTTCAACTTTTTTGAAGCCGAAATCTTTTCATGAAAATTTTCAACTTTTTTGAAGCCGAAATCTTTTCATGAAAATTTTCAACTTTTTTTAAGCTGAAATACTTCATGAAAATGTTCAACTTTTTTGAAGCCCAAATACTTCATGAAAATGTTCAACTTTTTTGAAGCCCAAATACTTCATGAAAATGTTCAACTTTTTTGAAGCCGAAATACTTCATGAAAATGTTCGACTTTTTTAAAGCCGAAATCCTGTCGTGAAAATTTTCAACCTTTTTGAAGCCGAAATACTTCATGAAAATGTTCGACTTTTTTAACGCCGAAATCCTGTCGTGAAAATGTTCAACTTTTTTGAATCCGAAATCCTGTCGTGAAAATTTTCAACCTTTTTGAAGCCGAAATACTTCATGAAAATGTTCGACCTTTTTAAAGCTGAAATTCTGTAGTGAAAATTTTCAACTTTTTTGAAGCCCAAATACTTCATGAAAATGTTCGACTTTTTTAACGCCGAAATCCTGTCGTGAAAATGTTCAACTTTTTTGAATCCGAAATACTTCATGAAAATTTTCAACTTTTTTGAAGCCCAAATACTTCATGAAAATGTTCAACTTTTTAAAGCCGAAATCCTGTAGTGAAAATTTTCAACTTTTTTGAAGCCCAAATACTTCATGAAAATGTTCAACTTTTTTGAAGCCCAAATCCTGTCGTGAAAATGTTCAACTTTTTTGAAGCCGAAATACTTCATGAAAATGTTCGACTTTTTTAAAGCCGAAATCCTGTCGTGAAAATTTTCAACCTTTTTGAAGCCGAAATACTTCATGAAAATGTTCGACCTTTTTAAAGCTGAAATTCTGTAGTGAAAATTTTCAACTTTTTTGAAGCCCAAATAATTCATGAAAATGTTCGACTTTTTTAAAGCCGAAATCCTGTCGTGAATATTTTCAACTTTTTGGAAGCCCAAATACTTCATGAAATGTTCAACTTTTTTGAAGCCGAAATACTTCATGAAAATGTTCGACTTTTTTAAAGCCGAAATCCTGTCGTGAAAATTTTCAACCTTTTTGAAGCCGAAATACTTCATGAAAATGTTCGACTTTTTTAAAGCCTAAATCCTGTAGTGAATATTTTCAACTTTTTTGAAGCCCAAATACTTCATGAAAATGTTCGACTTTTTTAACGCCGAAATCCTGTCGTGAAAATGTTCAACTTTTTTGAATCCGAAATACTTCATGAAAATTTTCAACTTTTTTGAATCCGAAATCTTGTCATGAAAATTTTCAACTTTTTTGAAGCTGAAATACTTTATGAAAATGTTCGACTTTTTTAAAGCCGAAATCCTGTAGTGAAAATTTTCAACTTTTTTGAAGCCCAAATACTTCATGAAAATGTTCAACTTTTTTGAAGCCCAAATACTTCATGAAAATTTTCAACTTTTTTGAAGCCGAAATCTTTTCATGAAAATTTTCAACTTTTTTGAAGCCGAAATCTTTTCATGAAAATTTTCAACTTTTTTGAAGCCGAAATCTTTTCATGAAAATTTTCAACTTTTTTTAAGCTGAAATACTTCATGAAAATGTTCGACTTTTTTAAAGCCGAAATCCTTTAGTGAAAATGTTCAACTTTTTTGAAGCCCAAATACTTCATGAAAATGTTCAACTTTTTTGAAGCCCAAATACTTCATGAAAATGTTCAACTTTTTTGAAGCCGAAATACTTCATGAAAATGTTCGACTTTTTTAAAGCCGAAATCCTGTCGTGAAAATTTTCAACCTTTTTGAAGCCGAAATACTTCATGAAAATGTTCGACCTTTTTAAAGCTGAAATTCTGTAGTGAAAATTTTCAACTTTTTTGAAGCCCAAATACTTCATGAAAATGTTCGACTTTTTTAAAGCCGAAATCCTGTCGTGAATATTTTCAACTTTTTGGAAGCCCAAATACTTCATGAAATGTTCAACTTTTTTGAAGCCCAAATACTTCATGAAAATGTTCGACTTTTTTAACGCCGAAATGCTGTCGTGAAAATGTTCAACTTTTTTGAATCCTAAATACTTCATGAAAATGTTCGACTTTTTTAAAGCCGAAATCCTGTCGTGAAAATTTTCAACCTTTTTGAAGCCGAAATACTTCATGAAAATGTTCGACCTTTTTAAAGCTGAAATTCTGTAGTGAAAATTTTCAACTTTTTTGAAGCCCAAATACTTCATGAAAATGTTCGACTTTTTTAACGCCGAAATCCTGTCGTGAAAATGTTCAACTTTTTTGAATCCCAAATACTTCATGAAAATTTTCAACTTTTTTGAAGCCCAAATACTTTATGAAAATGTTCAACTTTTTAAAGCCGAAATCCTGTAGTGAAAATTTTCAACTTTTTTGAAGCCCAAATACTTCATGAAAATGTTCGACTTTTTTAAAGCCGAAATCCTGTCGTGAAAATTTTCAACCTTTTTGAAGCCGAAATACTTCATGAAAATGTTCGACCTTTTTAAAGCTGAAATTCTGTAGTGAAAATTTTCAACTTTTTTGAAGCCCAAATACTTCATGAAAATGTTCGACTTTTTTAAAGCCGAAATCCTGTCGTGAATATTTTCAACTTTTTGGAAGCCCAAATACTTCATGAAATGTTCAACTTTTTTGAAGCCCAAATACTTCATGAAAATGTTCGACTTTTTTAACTCCGAAATGCTGTCGTGAAAATGTTCAACTTTTTTGAATCCGAAATACTTCATGAAAATGTTCGACTTTTTTAAAGCCGAAATCCTGTCGTGAAAATTTTCAACCTTTTTGAAGCCGAAATACTTCATGAAAATGTTCGACCTTTTTAAAGCTGAAATTCTGTAGTGAAAATTTTCAACTTTTTTGAAGCCCAAATACTTCATGAAAATGTTCGACTTTTTTAACGCCGAAATCCTGTCGTGAAAATGTTCAACTTTTTTGAATCCCAAATACTTCATGAAAATTTTCAACTTTTTTGAAGCCCAAATACTTTATGAAAATGTTCAACTTTTTAAAGCCGAAATCCTGTAGTGAAAATTTTCAACTTTTTTGAAGCCCAAATACTTCATGAAAATGTTCAACTTTTTTGAAGCCCAAATACTTCATGAAAATGTTCAACTTTTTTGAAGCCGAAATACTTCATGAAAATGTTCGACTTTTTTAAAGCCGAAATCCTGTCGTGAAAATTTTCAACCTTTTTGAAGCCGAAATACTTCATGAAAATGTTCGACCTTTTTAAAGCTGAAATTCTGTAGTGAAAATTTTCAACTTTTTTGAAGCCCAAATACTTCATGAAAATGTTCGACTTTTTTAAAGCCGAAATCCTGTCGTGAATATTTTCAACTTTTTGGAAGCCCAAATACTTCATGAAATGTTCAACTTTTTTGAAGCCCAAATACTTCATGAAAATGTTCGACTTTTTTAACGCCGAAATCCTGTCGTGAAAATGTTCAACTTTTTTGAATCCGAAATACTTCATGAAAATGTTCGACTTTTTTAAAGCCGAAATCCTGTCGTGAAAATTTTCAACCTTTTTGAAGCCGAAATACTTCATGAAAATGTTCGACCTTTTTAAAGCTGAAATTCTGTAGTGAAAATTTTCAACTTTTTTGAAGCCCAAATACTTCATGAAAATGTTCGACTTTTTTAACGCCGAAATCCTGTCGTGAAAATGTTCAACTTTTTTGAATCCGAAATACTTCATGAAAATTTTCAACTTTTTTGAAGCCCAAATACTTCATGAAAATGTTCAACTTTTTAAAGCCGAAATCCTGTAGTGAAAATTTTCAACTTTTTTGAAGCCCAAATACTTCATGAAAATGTTCAACTTTTTTGAAGCCCAAATACTTCATGAAAATGTTCAACTTTTTTGAAGCCGAAATACTTCATGAAAATGTTCGACTTTTTTAAAGCCGAAATCCTGTCGTGAAAATTTTCAACCTTTTTGAAGCCGAAATACTTCATGAAAATGTTCGACCTTTTTAAAGCTGAAATTCTGTAGTGAAAATTTTCAACTTTTTTGAAGCCCAAATACTTCATGAAAATGTTCGACTTTTTTAAAGCCGAAATCCTGTCGTGAATATTTTCAACTTTTTGGAAGCCCAAATACTTCATGAAATGTTCAACTTTTTTGAAGCCCAAATACTTCATGAAAATGTTCGACTTTTTTAACGCCGAAATCCTGTCGTGAAAATGTTCAACTTTTTTGAATCCGAAATACTTCATGAAAATGTTCGACTTTTTTAAAGCCGAAATCCTTTCGTGAAAATTTTCAACCTTTTTGAAGCCGAAATACTTCATGAAAATGTTCGACCTTTTTAAAGCTGAAATTCTGTAGTGAAAATTTTCAACTTTTTTGAAGCCCAAATACTTCATGAAAATGTTCGACTTTTTTAACGCCGAAATCCTGTCGTGAAAATGTTCAACTTTTTTGAATCCGAAATACTTCATGAAAATTTTCAACTTTTTTGAAGCCCAAATACTTCATGAAAATGTTCAACTTTTTAAAGCCGAAATCCTGTAGTGAAAATTTTCAACTTTTTTGAAGCCCAAATACTTCATGAAAATGTTCGACTTTTTTAAAGCCGAAATCCTGTCGTGAATATTTTCAACTTTTTGGAAGCCCAAATACTTCATGAAATGTTCAACTTTTTTGAAGCCGAAATACTTCATGAAAATGTTCGACTTTTTTAAAGCCTAAATCCTTTAGTGAAAATTTTCAACTTTTTTGTAGCCCAAATACTTCATGAAAATGTTCGACTTTTTTAACGCCGAAATCCTGTCGTGAAAATGTTCAACTTTTTTGAATCCGAAATACTTCATGAAAATTTTCAACTTTTTTGAAGCCCAAATACTTCATGAAAATGTTCAACTTTTTAAAGCCGAAATCCTGTAGTGAAAATTTTCAACTTTTTTGAAGCCCAAATACTTCATGAAAATGTTCAACTTTTTTGAAGCCCAAATACTTCATGAAAATGTTCAACTTTTTTGAAGCCGAAATACTTCATGAAAATGTTCGACTTTTTTAAAGCCGAAATCCTGTCGTGAAAATTTTCAACCTTTTTGAAGCCGAAATACTTCATGAAAATGTTCGACCTTTTTAAAGCTGAAATTCTGTAGTGAAAATTTTCAACTTTTTTGAAGCCCAAATACTTCATGAAAATGTTCAACTTTTTAAAGCCGAAATCCTGTAGTGAAAATTTTCAACTTTTTTGAAGCCCAAATACTTCATGAAAATGTTCGACTTTTTTAAAGCCGAAATCCTGTCGTGAATATTTTCAACTTTTTGGAAGCCCAAATACTTCATGAAATGTTCAACTTTTTTGAAGCCGAAATACTTCATGAAAATGTTCGACTTTTTTAAAGCCTAAATCCTTTAGTGAAAATTTTCAACTTTTTTGAAGCCCAAATACTTCATGAAAATGTTCGACTTTTTTAACGCCGAAATCCTGTCGTGAAAATGTTCAACTTTTTTGAATCCGAAATACTTCATGAAAATTTTCAACTTTTTTGAAGCCCAAATACTTCATGAAAATGTTCAACTTTTTAAAGCCGAAATCCTGTAGTGAAAATTTTCAACTTTTTTGAAGCCCAAATACTTCATGAAAATGTTCAACTTTTTTGAAGCCCAAATACTTCATGAAAATGTTCAACTTTTTTGAAGCCGAAATACTTCATGAAAATGTTCGACTTTTTTAAAGCCGAAATCCTGTCGTGAAAATTTTCAACCTTTTTGAAGCCGAAATACTTCATGAAAATGTTCGACCTTTTTAAAGCTGAAATTCTGTAGTGAAAATTTTCAACTTTTTTGAAGCCCAAATACTTCATGAAAATGTTCGACTTTTTTAAAGCCGAAATCCTGTCGTGAATATTTTCAACTTTTTGGAAGCCCAAATACTTCATGAAATGTTCAACTTTTTTGAAGCCCAAATACTTCATGAAAATGTTCAACTTTTTTGAAGCCCAAATACTTCATGAAAATGTTCAACTTTTTTGAAGCCGAAATACTTCATGAAAATGTTCGACTTTTTTAAAGCCGAAATCCTGTCGTGAAAATTTTCAACCTTTTTGAAGCCGAAATACTTCATGAAAATGTTCGACCTTTTTAAAGCTGAAATTCTGTAGTGAAAATTTTCAACTTTTTTGAAGCCCAAATACTTCATGAAAATGTTCGACTTTTTTAAAGCCGAAATCCTGTCGTGAATATTTTCAACTTTTTGGAAGCCCAAATACTTCATGAAATGTTCAACTTTTTTGAAGCCCAAATACTTCATGAAAATGTTCGACTTTTTTAACGCCGAAATCCTGTCGTGAAAATGTTCAACTTTTTTGAATCCGAAATACTTCATGAAAATGTTCGACTTTTTTAAAGCCGAAATCCTGTCGTGAAAATTTTCAACCTTTTTGAAGCCGAAATACTTCATGAAAATGTTCGACCTTTTTAAAGCTGAAATTCTGTAGTGAAAATTTTCAACTTTTTTGAATCCGAAATACTTCATGAAAATTTTCAACTTTTTTGAAGCCCAAATACTTCATGAAAATGTTCGACTTTTTTAAAGCCGAAATCCTGTCGTGAATATTTTCAACTTTTTGGAAGCCCAAATACTTCATGAAATGTTCAACTTTTTTGAAGCCGAAATACTTCATGAAAATGTTCGACTTTTTTAAAGCCGAAATCCTGTCGTGAAAATTTTCAACCTTTTTGAAGCCGAAATACTTCATGAAAATGTTCGACTTTTTTAAAGCCTAAATCCTGTAGTGAAAATTTGCAACTTTTTTGAAGCCCAAATACTTCATGAAAATGTTCGACTTTTTTAACGCCGAAATCCTGTCGTGAAAATGTTCAACTTTTTTGAATCCGAAATACTTCATGAAAATTTTCAACTTTTTTGAAGCCGAAATCTTGTCATGAAAATTTTCAACTTTTTTGAAGCTGAAATACTTCATGAAAATGTTCGACTTTTTTAAAGCCGAAATCCTGTAGTGAAAATTTTCAACTTTTTTGAAGCCCAAATACTTCATGAAAATGTTCAACTTTTTTGAAGCCCAAATACTTCATGAAAATGTTCAACTTTTTTGAAGCCGAAATACTTCATGAAAATGTTCGACTTTTTTAAAGCCGAAATCTTGTCGTGAAAATTTTCAACCTTTTTGAAGCCGAAATACTTCATGAAAATGTTCGACTTTTTTAAAGCCGAAATCCTGTAGTGAAAATTTTCAACTTTTTTGAAGCCCAAATACTTCATGAAAATGTTCGACTTTTTTAATGCCGAAATCCTGTCGTGAATATTTTCAACTTTTTGGAGGCCCAAATACTTCATGAAAATGTTCAACTTTTTTGAAGCGGAAATCTTTTCATGAAAATTTTCAACTTTTTTGAAGCTGAAATACTTAATGAAAATGTTCGACTTTTTTAAAGCCGAAATCCTGTAGTGAAAATTTTCAACTTTTTTGAAGCCCAAATACTTCATGAAAATGTTCAACTTTTTTGAATCCGAAATACTTCATGAAAATGTTCAACTTTTTTAAAGCCGAAATCCTGTCGTGAAAATTTTCAACCTTTTTGAAGCCGAAATACTTCATGAAAATGTTCGACCTTTTTAAAGCTGAAATTCTGTAGTGAAAATTTTCAACTTTTTTGAAGCCCAAATACTTCATGAAAATGTTCGACTTTTTTAACGCCGAAATCCTGTCGTGAAAATGTTCAACTTTTTTGAAGCCGAAATACTTCATGAAAATGTTCGACTTTTTTAAAGCCGAAATCCTGTCGTGAAAATTTTCAACCTTTTTGAAGCCGAAATACTTCATGAAAATGTTCGACCTTTTTAAAGCTGAAATTCTGTAGTGAAAATTTTCAACTTTTTTGAAGCCCAAATAATTCATGAAAATGTTCGACTTTTTTAAAGCCGAAATCCTGTCGTTAATATTTTCAACTTTTTGGAAGCCCAAATACTTCATGAAATGTTCAACTTTTTTGAAGCCGAAATACTTCATGAAAATGTTCGACTTTTTTAAAGCCGAAATCCTGTCGTGAAAATTTTCAACCTTTTTGAAGCCGAAATACTTCATGAAAATGTTCGACTTTTTTAAAGCCTAAATCCTGTAGTGAATATTTTCAACTTTTTTGAAGCCCAAATACTTCATGAAAATGTTCGACTTTTTTAACGCCGAAATCCTGTCGTGAAAATGTTCAACTTTTTTGAATCCGAAATACTTCATGAAAATGTTCGACTTTTTTAAAGCCGAAATCCTGTCGTGAAAATTTTCAACCTTTTTGAAGCCGAAATACTTCATGAAAATGTTCGACCTTTTTAAAGCTGAAATTCTGTAGTGAAAATTTTCAACTTTTTTGAAGCCCAAATACTTCATGAAAATGTTCGACTTTTTTAACGCCGAAATCCTGTCGTGAAAATGTTCAACTTTTTTGAATCCGAAATACTTCATGAAAATTTTCAACTTTTTTGAAGCCCAAATACTTCATGAAAATGTTCAACTTTTTAAAGCCGAAATCCTGTAGTGAAAATTTTCAACTTTTTTGAAGCCCAAATACTTCATGAAAATGTTCGACTTTTTTAAAGCCGAAATCCTGTCGTGAATATTTTAAACTTTTTGGAAGCCCAAATACTTCATGAAATGTTCAACTTTTTTGAAGCCGAAATACTTCATGAAAATGTTCGACTTTTTTAAAGCCTAAATCCTTTAGTGAAAATTTTCAACTTTTTTGAAGCCCAAATACTTCATGAAAATGTTCGACTTTTTTAACGCCGAAATCCTGTCGTGAAAATGTTCAACTTTTTTGAATCCGAAATACTTCATGAAAATTTTCAACTTTTTTGAAGCCGAAATCTTGTCGTGAAAATTTTCAACCTTTTTGAAGCCCAAATACTTCATGAAAATGTTCGACCTTTTTAAAGCTGAAATTCTGTAGTGAAAATTTTCAACTTTTTTGAAGCCCAAATACTTCATGAAAATGTTCGACTTTTTTAAAGCCGAAATCCTGTCGTGAATATTTTCAACTTTTTGGAAGCCCAAATACTTCATGAAATGTTCAACTTTTTTGAAGCCGAAATACTTCATGAAAATGTTCGACTTTTTTAAAGCCGAAATCCTGTCGTGAAAATTTTCAACCTTTTTGAAGCCGAAATACTTCATGAAAATGTTCGACTTTTTTAAAGCCTAAATCCTGTAGTGAAAATTTGCAACTTTTTTGAAGCCCAAATACTTCATGAAAATGTTCGACTTTTTTAACGCCGAAATCCTGTCGTGAAAATGTTCAACTTTTTTGAATCCGAAATACTTCATGAAAATTTTCAACTTTTTTGAAGCCGAAATCTTGTCATGAAAATTTTCAACTTTTTTGAAGCTGAAATACTTCATGAAAATGTTCGACTTTTTTAAAGCCGAAATCCTGTAGTGAAAATTTTCAACTTTTTTGAAGCCCAAATACTTCATGAAAATGTTCAACTTTTTTGAAGCCCAAATACTTCATGAAAATGTTCAACTTTTTTAAAGCCGAAATACTTCATGAAAATGTTCGACTTTTTTAAAGCCGAAATCTTGTCGTGAAAACTTTCAACCTTTTTGAAGCCGAAATACTTCATGAAAATGTTCGACTTTTTTAAAGCCGAAATCCTGTAGTGAAAATTTTCAACTTTTTTGAAGCCCAAATACTTCATGAAAATGTTCGACTTTTTTAATGCCGAAATCCTGTCGTGAATATTTTCAACTTTTTGGAGGCCCAAATACTTCATGAAAATGTTCAACTTTTTTGAAGCGGAAATCTTTTCATGAAAATTTTCAACTTTTTTGAAGCTGAAATACTTAATGAAAATGTTCGACTTTTTTAAAGCCGAAATCCTGTAGTGAAAATTTTCAACTTTTTTGAAGCCCAAATACTTCATGAAAATGTTCAACTTTTTTGAATCCGAAATACTTCATGAAAATGTTCGACCTTTTTAAAGCTGAAATTCTGTAGTGAAAATTTTCAACTTTTTTGAAGCCCAAATACTTCATGAAAATGTTCGACTTTTTTAACGCCGAAATCCTGTCGTGAAAATGTTCAACTTTTTTGAAGCCGAAATACTTCATGAAAATGTTCGACTTTTTTAAAGCCGAAATCCTGTCGTGAAAATTTTCAACCTTTTTGAAGCCGAAATACTTCATGAAAATGTTCGACCTTTTTAAAGCTGAAATTCTGTAGTGAAAATTTTCAACTTTTTTGAAGCCCAAATAATTCATGAAAATGTTCGACTTTTTTAAAGCCGAAATCCTGTCGTGAATATTTTCAACTTTTTGGAAGCCCAAATACTTCATGAAATGTTCAACTTTTTTGAAGCCGAAATACTTCATGAAAATGTTCGACTTTTTTAAAGCCGAAATCCTGTCGTGAAAATTTTCAACCTTTTTGAAGCCGAAATACTTCATGAAAATGTTCGACTTTTTTAAAGCCTAAATCCTGTAGTGAATATTTTCAACTTTTTTGAAGCCCAAATACTTCATGAAAATGTTCGACTTTTTTAACGCCGAAATCCTGTCGTGAAAATGTTCAACTTTTTTGAATCCGAAATACTTCATGAAAATGTTCGACTTTTTTAAAGCCGAAATCCTGTCGTGAAAATTTTCAACCTTTTTGAAGCCGAAATACTTCATGAAAATGTTCGACCTTTTTAAAGCTGAAATTCTGTAGTGAAAATTTTCAACTTTTTTGAAGCCCAAATACTTCATGAAAATGTTCGACTTTTTTAACGCCGAAATCCTGTCGTGAAAATGTTCAACTTTTTTGAATCCGAAATACTTCATGAAAATTTTCAACTTTTTTGAAGCCCAAATACTTCATGAAAATGTTCAACTTTTTAAATGCGAAATCCTGTAGTGAAAATTTTCAACTTTTTTGAAGCCCAAATACTTCATGAAAATGTTCGACTTTTTTAAAGCCGAAATCCTGTCGTGAATATTTTCAACTTTTTGGAAGCCCAAATACTTCATGAAATGTTCAACTTTTTTGAAGCCGAAATACTTCATGAAAATGTTCGACTTTTTTAAAGCCTAAATCCTTTAGTGAAAATTTTCAACTTTTTTGAAGCCCAAATACTTCATGAAAATGTTCGACTTTTTTAACGCCGAAATCCTGTCGTGAAAATGTTCAACTTTTTTGAATCCGAAATACTTCATGAAAATTTTCAACTTTTTTGAAGCCGAAATCTTGTCGTGAAAATTTTCAACCTTTTTGAAGCCCAAATACTTCATGAAAATGTTCGACCTTTTTAAAGCTGAAATTCTGTAGTGAAAATTTTCAACTTTTTTGAAGCCCAAATACTTCATGAAAATGTTCGACTTTTTTAAAGCCGAAATCCTGTCGTGAATATTTTCAACTTTTTGGAAGCCCAAATACTTCATGAAATGTTCAACTTTTTTGAAGCCGAAATACTTCATGAAAATGTTCGACTTTTTTAAAGCCGAAATCCTGTCGTGAAAATTTTCAACCTTTTTGAAGCCGAAATACTTCATGAAAATGTTCGACTTTTTTAAAGCCTAAATCCTGTAGTGAAAATTTGCAACTTTTTTGAAGCCCAAATACTTCATGAAAATGTTCGACTTTTTTAACGCCGAAATCCTGTCGTGAAAATGTTCAACTTTTTTGAATCCGAAATACTTCATGAAAATTTTCAACTTTTTTGAAGCCGAAATCTTGTCATGAAAATTTTCAACTTTTTTGAAGCTGAAATACTTCATGAAAATGTTCGACTTTTTTAAAGCCGAAATCCTGTAGTGAAAATTTTCAACTTTTTTGAAGCCCAAATACTTCATGAAAATGTTCAACTTTTTTGAAGCCCAAATACTTCATGAAAATGTTCAACTTTTTTGAAGCCGAAATACTTCATGAAAATGTTCGACTTTTTTAAAGCCGAAATCTTGTCGTGAAAACTTTCAACCTTTTTGAAGCCGAAATACTTCATGAAAATGTTCGACTTTTTTAAAGCCGAAATCCTGTAGTGAAAATTTTCAACTTTTTTGAAGCCCAAATACTTCATGAAAATGTTCGACTTTTTTAATGCCGAAATCCTGTCGTGAATATTTTCAACTTTTTGGAGGCCCAAATACTTCATGAAAATGTTCAACTTTTTTGAAGCGGAAATCTTTTCATGAAAATTTTCAACTTTTTTGAAGCTGAAATACTTCATGAAAATGTTCGACTTTTTTAACGCCGAAATCCTGTCGTGAAAATGTTCAACTTTTTTGAATCCGAAATACTTCATGAAAATGTTCGACTTTTTTAAAGCCGAAATCCTGTCGTGAAAATTTTCAACCTTTTTGAAGCCGAAATACTTCATGAAAATGTTCGACCTTTTTAAAGCTGAAATTCTGTAGTGAAAATTTTCAACTTTTTTGAAGCCCAAATACTTCATGAAAATGTTCGACTTTTTTAACGCCGAAATCCTGTCGTGAAAATGTTCAACTTTTTTGAATCCGAAATACTTCATGAAAATTTTCAACTTTTTTGAAGCCCAAATACTTCATGAAAATGTTCAACTTTTTAAAGCCGAAATCCTGTAGTGAAAATTTTCAACTTTTTTGAAGCCCAAATACTTCATGAAAATGTTCGACTTTTTTAAAGCCGAAATCCTGTCGTGAATATTTTAAACTTTTTGGAAGCCCAAATACTTCATGAAATGTTCAACTTTTTTGAAGCCGAAATACTTCATGAAAATGTTCGACTTTTTTAAAGCCTAAATCCTTTAGTGAAAATTTTCAACTTTTTTGAAGCCCAAATACTTCATGAAAATGTTCGACTTTTTTAACGCCGAAATCCTGTCGTGAAAATGTTCAACTTTTTTGAATCCGAAATACTTCATGAAAATTTTCAACTTTTTTGAAGCCGAAATCTTGTCGTGAAAATTTTCAACCTTTTTGAAGCCCAAATACTTCATGAAAATGTTCGACCTTTTTAAAGCTGAAATTCTGTAGTGAAAATTTTCAACTTTTTTGAAGCCCAAATACTTCATGAAAATGTTCGACTTTTTTAAAGCCGAAATCCTGTCGTGAATATTTTCAACTTTTTGGAAGCCCAAATACTTCATGAAATGTTCAACTTTTTTGAAGCCGAAATACTTCATGAAAATGTTCGACTTTTTTAAAGCCGAAATCCTGTCGTGAAAATTTTCAACCTTTTTGATGCCGAAATACTTCATGAAAATGTTCGACTTTTTTAAAGCCTAAATCCTGTAGTGAAAATTTGCAACTTTTTTGAAGCCCAAATACTTCATGAAAATGTTCGACTTTTTTAACGCCGAAATCCTGTCGTGAAAATGTTCAACTTTTTTGAATCCGAAATACTTCATGAAAATTTTCAACTTTTTTGAAGCCGAAATCTTGTCATGAAAATTTTCAACTGTTTTGAAGCTGAAATACTTCATGAAAATGTTCGACTTTTTTAAAGCCGAAATCCTGTAGTGAAAATTTTCAACTTTTTTGAAGCCCAAATACTTCATGAAAATGTTCAACTTTTTTGAAGCCCAAATACTTCATGAAAATGTTCAACTTTTTTGAAGCCGAAATACTTCATGAAAATGTTCGACTTTTTTAAAGCCGAAATCTTGTCGTGAAAACTTTCAACCTTTTTGAAGCCGAAATACTTCATGAAAATGTTCGACTTTTTTAAAGCCGAAATCCTGTAGTGAAAATTTTCAACTTTTTTGAAGCCCAAATACTTCATGAAAATGTTCGACTTTTTTAATGCCGAAATCCTGTCGTGAATATTTTCAACTTTTTGGAGGCCCAAATACTTCATGAAAATGTTCAACTTTTTTGAAGCGGAAATCTTTTCATGAAAATTTTCAACTTTTTTGAAGCTGAAATACTTAATGAAAATGTTCGACTTTTTTAAAGCCGAAATCCTGTAGTGAAAATTTTCAACTTTTTTGAAGCCCAAATACTTCATGAAAATGTTCAACTTTTTTGAATCCGAAATACTTCATGAAAATGTTCGACCTTTTTAAAGCTGAAATTCTGTAGTGAAAATTTTAAACTTTTTTGAAGCCCAAATACTTCATGAAAATGTTCGACTTTTTTAACGCCGAAATCCTGTCGTGAAAATGTTCAACTTTTTTGAAGCCGAAATACTTCATGAAAATGTTCGACTTTTTTAAAGCCGAAATCCTGTCGTGAAAATTTTCAACCTTTTTGAAGCCGAAATACTTCATGAAAATGTTCGACCTTTTTAAAGCTGAAATTCTGTAGTGAAAATTTTCAACTTTTTTGAAGCCCAAATAATTCATGAAAATGTTCGACTTTTTTAAAGCCGAAATCCTGTCGTGAATATTTTCAACTTTTTGGAAGCCCAAATACTTCATGAAATGTTCAACTTTTTTGAAGCCGAAATACTTCATGAAAATGTTCGACTTTTTTAAAGCCGAAATCCTGTCGTGAAAATTTTCAACCTTTTTGAAGCCGAAATACTTCATGAAAATGTTCGACTTTTTTAAAGCCTAAATCCTGTAGTGAATATTTTCAACTTTTTTGAAGCCCAAATACTTCATGAAAATGTTCGACTTTTTTAACGCCGAAATCCTGTCGTGAAAATGTTCAACTTTTTTGAATCCGAAATACTTCATGAAAATGTTCGACTTTTTTAAAGCCGAAATCCTGTCGTGAAAATTTTCAACCTTTTTGAAGCCGAAATACTTCATGAAAATGTTCGACCTTTTTAAAGCTGAAATTCTGTAGTGAAAATTTTCAACTTTTTTGAAGCCCAAATACTTCATGAAAATGTTCGACTTTTTTAACGCCGAAATCCTGTCGTGAAAATGTTCAACTTTTTTGAATCCGAAATACTTCATGAAAATTTTCAACTTTTTTGAAGCCCAAATACTTCATGAAAATGTTCAACTTTTTAAATGCGAAATCCTGTAGTGAAAATTTTCAACTTTTTTGAAGCCCAAATACTTCATGAAAATGTTCGACTTTTTTAAAGCCGAAATCCTGTCGTGAATATTTTCAACTTTTTGGAAGCCCAAATACTTCATGAAATGTTCAACTTTTTTGAAGCCGAAATACTTCATGAAAATGTTCGACTTTTTTAAAGCCTAAATCCTTTAGTGAAAATTTTCAACTTTTTTGAAGCCCAAATACTTCATGAAAATGTTCGACTTTTTTAACGCCGAAATCCTGTCGTGAAAATGTTCAACTTTTTTGAATCCGAAATACTTCATGAAAATTTTCAACTTTTTTGAAGCCGAAATCTTGTCGTGAAAATTTTCAACCTTTTTGAAGCCCAAATACTTCATGAAAATGTTCGACCTTTTTAAAGCTGAAATTCTGTAGTGAAAATTTTCAACTTTTTTGAAGCCCAAATACTTCATGAAAATGTTCGACTTTTTTAAAGCCGAAATCCTGTCGTGAATATTTTCAACTTTTTGGAAGCCCAAATACTTCATGAAATGTTCAACTTTTTTGAAGCCGAAATACTTCATGAAAATGTTCGACTTTTTTAAAGCCGAAATCCTGTCGTGAAAATTTTCAACCTTTTTGAAGCCGAAATACTTCATGAAAATGTTCGACTTTTTTAAAGCCTAAATCCTGTAGTGAAAATTTGCAACTTTTTTGAAGCCCAAATACTTCATGAAAATGTTCGACTTTTTTAACGCCGAAATCCTGTCGTGAAAATGTTCAACTTTTTTGAATCCGAAATACTTCATGAAAATTTTCAACTTTTTTGAAGCCGAAATCTTGTCATGAAAATTTTCAACTTTTTTGAAGCTGAAATACTTCATGAAAATGTTCGACTTTTTTAAAGCCGAAATCCTGTAGTGAAAATTTTCAACTTTTTTGAAGCCCAAATACTTCATGAAAATGTTCAACTTTTTTGAAGCCCAAATACTTCATGAAAATGTTCAACTTTTTTGAAGCCGAAATACTTCATGAAAATGTTCGACTTTTTTAAAGCCGAAATCTTGTCGTGAAAACTTTCAACCTTTTTGAAGCCGAAATACTTCATGAAAATGTTCGACTTTTTTAAAGCCGAAATCCTGTAGTGAAAATTTTCAACTTTTTTGAAGCCCAAATACTTCATGAAAATGTTCGACTTTTTTAATGCCGAAATCCTGTCGTGAATATTTTCAACTTTTTGGAGGCCCAAATACTTCATGAAAATGTTCAACTTTTTTGAAGCGGAAATCTTTTCATGAAAATTTTCAACTTTTTTGAAGCTGAAATACTTAATGAAAATGTTCGACTTTTTTAAAGCCGAAATCCTGTAGTGAAAATTTTCAACTTTTTTGAAGCCCAAATACTTCATGAAAATGTTCAACTTTTTTGAATCCGAAATACTTCATGAAAATGTTCGACTTTTTTAAAGCCGAAATCCTGTCGTGAAAATTTTCAACCTTTTTGAAGCCGAAATACTTCATGAAAATGTTCGACCTTTTTAAAGCTGAAATTCTGTAGTGAAAATTTTCAACTTTTTTGAAGCCCAAATACTTCATGAAAATGTTCGACTTTTTTAACGCCGAAATCCTGTCGTGAAAATGTTCAACTTTTTTGAAGCCGAAATACTTCATGAAAATGTTCGACTTTTTTAAAGCCGAAATCCTGTCGTGAAAATTTTCAACCTTTTTGAAGCCGAAATACTTCATGAAAATGTTCGACCTTTTTAAAGCTGAAATTCTGTAGTGAAAATTTTCAACTTTTTTGAAGCCCAAATAATTCATGAAAATGTTCGACTTTTTTAAAGCCGAAATCCTGTCGTGAATATTTTCAACTTTTTGGAATCCCAAATACTTCATGAAATGTTCAACTTTTTTGAAGCCGAAATACTTCATGAAAATGTTCGACTTTTTTAAAGCCGAAATCCTGTCGTGAAAATTTTCAACCTTTTTGGAAGCCCAAATACTTCATGAAATGTTCGACTTTTTTGAAGCCCAAATACTTCATGAAAATGTTCGACTTTTTTAACGCCGAAATCCTGTCTTGAAAATGTTCAACTTTTTTGAATCCGAAATACTTCATGAAAATGTTCGACTTTTTTAAAGCCGAAATCCTGTCGTGAAAATTTTCAACCTTTTTGAAGCCGAAATACTTCATGAAAATGTTCGACCTTTTTAAAGCTGAAATTCTGTAGTGAAAATTTTCAACTTTTTTGAAGCCCAAATAATTCATGAAAATGTTCGACTTTTTTAAAGCCGAAATCCTGTCGTGAATATTTTAAACTTTTTGGAAGCCCAAATACTTCATGAAATGTTCAACTTTTTTGAAGCCGAAATACTTCATGAAAATGTTCGACTTTTTTAAAGCCGAAATCCTCTCGTGAAAATTTTCAACCTTTTTGAAGCCGAAATACTTCATGAAAATGTTCGACTTTTTTAAAGCCTAAATCCTGTAGTGAATATTTTCAACTTTTTTGAAGCCCAAATACTTCATGAAAATGTTCGACTTTTTTAACGCCGAAATCCTGTCATGAAAATGTTCAACTTTTTTGAAGCCGAAATCTT
Source organism: Labrus mixtus (assembly GCF_963584025.1). Taxonomy (NCBI): domain Eukaryota; kingdom Metazoa; phylum Chordata; class Actinopteri; order Labriformes; family Labridae; genus Labrus; species Labrus mixtus. The sequence continues at coordinate 26,966,644 of NC_083628.1, forward strand.
TTCATGAAAATTTTCAACTTTTTTGAAGCCGAAATCTTTTCATGAAAATTTTCAACTTTTTTGAAGCCGAAATCTTTTCATGAAAATTTTCAACTTTTTTTAAGCTGAAATACTTCATGAAAATGTTCGACTTTTTTAAAGCCGAAATCCTTTAGTGAAAATTTTCAACTTTTTTGAAGCCCAAATACTTCATGAAAATGTTCAACTTTTTTGAAGCCCAAATACTTCATGAAAATGTTCAACTTTTTTGAAGCCGAAATACTTCATGAAAATGTTCGACTTTTTTAAAGCCGAAATCCTGTCGTGAAAATTTTCAACCTTTTTGAAGCCGAAATACTTCATGAAAATGTTCGACCTTTTTAAAGCTGAAATTCTGTAGTGAAAATTTTCAACTTTTTTGAAGCCCAAATACTTCATGAAAATGTTCGACTTTTTTAAAGCCGAAATCCTGTCGTGAATATTTTCAACTTTTTGGAAGCCCAAATACTTCATGAAATGTTCAACTTTTTTGAAGCCCAAATACTTCATGAAAATGTTCGACTTTTTTAACGCCGAAATCCTGTCTTGAAAATGTTCAACTTTTTTGAATCCGAAATACTTCATGAAAATGTTCGACTTTTTTAAAGCCGAAATCCTGTCGTGAAAATTTTCAACCTTTTTGAAGCCGAAATACTTCATGAAAATGTTCGACCTTTTTAAAGCTGAAATTCTGTAGTGAAAATTTTCAACTTTTTTGAAGCCCAAATAATTCATGAAAATGTTCGACTTTTTTAAAGCCGAAATCCTGTCGTGAATATTTTCAACTTTTTGGAAGCCCAAATACTTCATGAAATGTTCAACTTTTTTGAAGCCGAAATACTTCATGAAAATGTTCGACTTTTTTAAAGCCGAAATCCTCTCGTGAAAATTTTCAACCTTTTTGAAGCCGAAATACTTCATGAAAATGTTCGACTTTTTTAAAGCCTAAATCCTGTAGTGAATATTTTCAACTTTTTTGAAGCCCAAATACTTCATGAAAATGTTCGACTTTTTTAACGCCGAAATCCTGTCATGAAAATGTTCAACTTTTTTGAAGCCCAAATACTTCATGAAAATTTTCAACTTTTTTGAAGCCGAAATCTTTTCATGAAAATTTTCAACTTTTTTGAAGCCGAAATCTTTTCATGAAAATTTTCAACTTTTTTGAAGCCGAAATCTTTTCATGAAAATTTTCAACTTTTTTTAAGCTGAAATACTTCATGAAAATTTTCGACTTTTTTGAAGCCCAAATACTTCATGAAAATGTTCAACTTTTTTGAAGCCGAAATACTTCATGAAAATGTTCGACTTTTTTAAAGCCGAAATCCTGTCGTGAAAATTTTCAACCTTTTTGAAGCCGAAATACTTCATGAAAATGTTCGACTTTTTTAAAGCCGAAATCCTGTAGTGAAAATTTTCAACTTTTTTGAAGTCCAAATACTTCATGAAAATGTTCGACTTTTTTAAAGCCGAAATCCTGTCGTGAAAATTTTCAACCTTTTTGAAGCCGAAATACTTCATGAAAATGTTCGACTTTTTTAAAGCCTAAATCCTGTAGTGAAAATTTGCAACTTTTTTGAAGCCCAAATACTTCATGAAAATGTTCGACTTTTTTAACGCCGAAATCCTGTCATGAAAATGTTCAACTTTTTTGAAGCCCAAATACTTCATGAAAATTTTCAACTTTTTTGAAGCCGAAATCTTTTCATGAAAATTTTCAACTTTTTTGAAGCCGAAATCTTTTCATGAAAATTTTCAACTTTTTTGAAGCCGAAATCTTTTCATGAAAATTTTCAACTTTTTTTAAGCTGAAATACTTCATGAAAATTTTCGACTTTTTTGAAGCCCAAATACTTCATGAAAATGTTCAACTTTTTTGAAGCCGAAATACTTCATGAAAATGTTCGACTTTTTTAAAGCCGAAATCCTGTCGTGAAAATTTTCAACCTTTTTGAAGCCGAAATACTTCATGAAAATGTTCGACTTTTTTAAAGCCGAAATCCTGTAGTGAAAATTTTCAACTTTTTTGAAGTCCAAATACTTCATGAAAATGTTCGACTTTTTTAAAGCCGAAATCCTGTCGTGAAAATTTTCAACCTTTTTGAAGCCGAAATACTTCATGAAAATGTTCGACTTTTTTAAAGCCTAAATCCTGTAGTGAAAATTTGCAACTTTTTTGAAGCCCAAATACTTCATGAAAATGTTCGACTTTTTTAACGCCGAAATCCTGTCGTGAAAATGTTCAACTTTTTTGAATCCGAAATACTTCATGAAAATTTTCAACTTTTTTGAAGCCGAAATCTTGTCATGAAAATTTTCAACTTTTTTGAAGCTGAAATACTTCATGAAAATGTTCGACTTTTTTAAAGCCGAAATCCTGTAGTGAAAATTTTCAACTTTTTTGAAGCCCAAATACTTCATGAAAATGTTCAACTTTTTTGAAGCCCAAATACTTCATGAAAATGTTCAACTTTTTTGAAGCCGAAATACTTCATGAAAATGTTCGACTTTTTTAAAGCCGAAATCTTGTCGTGAAAATTTTCAACCTTTTTGAAGCCGAAATACTTCATGAAAATGTTCGACTTTTTTAAAGCCGAAATCCTGTAGTGAAAATTTTCAACTTTTTTGAAGCCCAAATACTTCATGAAAATGTTCGACTTTTTTAATGCCGAAATCCTGTCGTGAATATTTTCAACTTTTTGGAGGCCCAAATACTTCATGAAAATGTTCAACTTTTTTGAAGCGGAAATCTTTTCATGAAAATTTTCAACTTTTTTGAAGCTGAAATACTTAATGAAAATGTTCGACTTTTTTAAAGCCGAAATCCTGTAGTGAAAATTTTCAACTTTTTTGAAGTCCAAATACTTCATGAAAATGTTCAACTTTTTTGAATCCGAAATACTTCATGAAAATGTTCGACTTTTTTAAAGCCGAAATCCTGTCGTGAAAATTTTCAACCTTTTTGAAGCCGAAATACTTCATGAAAATGTTCGACCTTTTTAAAGCTGAAATTCTGTAGTGAAAATTTTCAACTTTTTTGAAGCCCAAATACTTCATGAAAATGTTCGACTTTTTTAACGCCGAAATCCTGTCGTGAAAATGTTCAACTTTTTTGAAGCCGAAATACTTCATGAAAATGTTCGACTTTTTTAAAGCCGAAATCCTGTCGTGAAAATTTTCAACCTTTTTGAAGCCGAAATACTTCATGAAAATGTTCGACCTTTTTAAAGCTGAAATTCTGTAGTGAAAATTTTCAACTTTTTTGAAGCCCAAATAATTCATGAAAATGTTCGACTTTTTTAAAGCCGAAATCCTGTCGTGAATATTTTCAACTTTTTGGAAGCCCAAATACTTCATGAAATGTTCAACTTTTTTGAAGCCGAAATACTTCATGAAAATGTTCGACTTTTTTAAAGCCGAAATCCTGTCGTGAAAATTTTCAACCTTTTTGAAGCCGAAATACTTCATGAAAATGTTCGACTTTTTTAAAGCCTAAATCCTGTAGTGAATATTTTCAACTTTTTTGAAGCCCAAATACTTCATGAAAATGTTCGACTTTTTTAACGCCGAAATCATGTCGTGAAAATGTTCAACTTTTTTGAATCCGAAATACTTCATGAAAATTTTCAACTTTTTTGAAGCCGAAATCTTGTCATGAAAATTTTCAACTTTTTTGAAGCTGAAATACTTCATGAAAATGTTCGACTTTTTTAAAGCCGAAATCCTGTAATGAAAATTTTCAACTTTTTTGAAGCCCAAATACTTCATGAAAATGTTCAACTTTTTTGAAGCCCAAATACTTCATGAAAATTTTCAACTTTTTTGAAGCCGAAATCTTTTCATGAAAATTTTCAACTTTTTTGAAGCCGAAATCTTTTCATGAAAATTTTCAACTTTTTTGAAGCCGAAATCTTTTCATGAAAATTTTCAACTTTTTTTAAGCTGAAATACTTCATGAAAATGTTCGACTTTTTTAAAGCCGAAATCCTTTAGTGAAAATTTTCAACTTTTTTGAAGCCCAAATACTTCATGAAAATGTTCAACTTTTTTGAAGCCCAAATACTTCATGAAAATGTTCAACTTTTTTGAAGCCGAAATACTTCATGAAAATGTTCGACTTTTTTAAAGCCGAAATCCTGTCGTGAAAATTTTCAACCTTTTTGAAGCCGAAATACTTCATGAAAATGTTCGACCTTTTTAAAGCTGAAATTCTGTAGTGAAAATTTTCAACTTTTTTGAAGCCCAAATACTTCATGAAAATGTTCGACTTTTTTAAAGCCGAAATCCTGTCGTGAATATTTTCAACTTTTTGGAAGCCCAAATACTTCATGAAATGTTCAACTTTTTTGAAGCCCAAATACTTCATGAAAATGTTCGACTTTTTTAACGCCGAAATCCTGTCTTGAAAATGTTCAACTTTTTTGAATCCGAAATACTTCATGAAAATGTTCGATTTTTTTAAAGCCGAAATCCTGTCGTGAAAATTTTCAACCTTTTTGAAGCCGAAATACTTCATGAAAATATTCGACCTTTTTAAAGCTGAAATTCTGTAGTGAAAATTTTCAACTTTTTTGAAGCCCAAATAATTCATGAAAATGTTCGACTTTTTTAAAGCCAAAATCCTGTCGTGAATATTTTCAACTTTTTGGAAGCCCAAATACTTCATGAAATGTTCAACTTTTTTGAAGCCGAAATACTTCATGAAAATGTTCGACTTTTTTAAAGCCGAAATCCTCTCGTGAAAATTTTCAACCTTTTTGAAGCCGAAATACTTCATGAAAATGTTCGACTTTTTTAAAGCCTAAATCCTGTAGTGAATATTTTCAACTTTTTTGAAGCCCAAATACTTCATGAAAATGTTCGACTTTTTTAACGCCGAAATCCTGTCATGAAAATGTTCAACTTTTTTGAAGTCCAAATACTTCATGAAAATTTTCAACTTTTTTGAAGCCGAAATCTTTTCATGAAAATTTTCAACTTTTTTGAAGCCGAAATCTTTTCATGAAAATTTTCAACTTTTTTGAAGCCGAAATCTTTTCATGAAAATTTTCAACTTTTTTTAAGCTGAAATACTTCATGAAAATTTTCGACTTTTTTGAAGCCCAAATACTTCATGAAAATGTTCAACTTTTTTGAAGCCGAAATACTTCATGAAAATGTTCGACTTTTTTAAAGCCGAAATCCTGTCGTGAAAATTTTCAACCTTTTTGAAGCCGAAATACTTCATGAAAATGTTCGACTTTTTTAAAGCCGAAATCCTGTCGTGAAAATTTTCAACTTTTTTGAAGTCCAAATACTTCATGAAAATGTTCGACTTTTTTAAAGCCGAAATCCTGTCGTGAATATTTTCAACTTTTTTGAAGCCCAAATACTTCATGAAAATGTTCAACTTTTTTGAAGCCGAAATACTTCATGAAAATGTTCGACTTTTTTAAAGCCGAAATCCTGTCGTGAAAATTTTCAACCTTTTTGAAGCCGAAATACTTCATGAAAATGTTCGACTTTTTTAAAGCCTAAATCCTGTAGTGAAAATTTTCAACTTTTTTGAAGCCCAAATACTTCATGAAAATGTTCGACTTTTTTAACGCCGAAATCCTGTCGTGAAAATGTTCAACTTTTTTGAATCCGAAATACTTCATGAAAATTTTCAACTTTTTTGAAGCCGAAATCTTGTCATGAAAATTTTCAACTTTTTTGAAGCTGAAATACTTCATGAAAATGTTCGACCTTTTTAAAGCTGAAATTCTGTAGTGAAAATTTTCAACTTTTTTGAAGCCCAAATACTTCATGAAAATGTTCGACTTTTTTAAAGCCGAAATCCTGTCGTGAATATTTTCAACTTTTTGGAAGCCCAAATACTTCATGAAATGTTCAACTTTTTTGAAGCCCAAATACTTCATGAAAATGTTCGACTTTTTTAACGCCGAAATCCTGTCGTGAAAATGTTCAACTTTTTTGAATCCGAAATACTTCATGAAAATGTTCGACTTTTTTAAAGCCGAAATCCTGTCGTGAAAATTTTCAACCTTTTTGAAGCCGAAATACTTCATGAAAATGTTCGACCTTTTTAAAGCCGAAATCCTGTCGTGAAAATTTTCAACCTTTTTGAAGCCGAAATACTTCATGAAAATGTTCGACCTTTTTAAAGCTGAAATTCTGTAGTGAAAATTTTCAACTTTTTTGAAGCCGAAATCTTTTCATGAAAATTTTCAACTTTTTTGAAGCCGAAATCTTTTCATGAAAATTTTCAACTTTTTTGAAGCCGAAATCTTTTCATGAAAATTTTCAACTTTTTTTAAGCTGAAATACTTCATGAAAATGTTCGACTTTTTTGAAGCCCAAATACTTCATGAAAATGTTCAACTTTTTTGAAGCCGAAATACTTCATGAAAATGTTCGACTTTTTTAAAGCCGAAATCCTGTCGTGAAAATTTTCAACCTTTTTGAAGCCGAAATACTTCATGAAAATGTTCGACTTTTTTAAAGCCGAAATCCTGTAGTGAAAATTTTCAACTTTTTTGAAGTCCAAATACTTCATGAAAATGTTCGACTTTTTTAAAGCCGAAATCCTGTCGTGAATATTTTCAACTTTTTTGAAGCCCAAATACTTCATGAAATGTTCAACTTTTTTGAAGCCGAAATACTTCATGAAAATGTTCGACTTTTTTAAAGCCGAAATCCTGTCGTGAAAATTTTCAACCTTTTTGAAGCCGAAATACTTCATGAAAATGTTCGACTTTTTTAAAGCCTAAATCCTGTAGTGAATATTTTCAACTTTTTTGAAGCCCAAATACTTCATGAAAATGTTCGACTTTTTTAACGCCGAAATCCTGTCATGAAAATGTTCAACTTTTTTGAAGCCCAAATACTTCATGAAAATTTTCAACTTTTTTGAAGCCGAAATCTTTTCATGAAAATTTTCAACTTTTTTGAAGCCGAAATCTTTTCATGAAAATTTTCAACTTTTTTGAAGCCGAAATCTTTTCATGAAAATTTTCAACTTTTTTTAAGCTGAAATACTTCATGAAAATGTTCGACTTTTTTGAAGCCCAAATACTTCATGAAAATGTTCAACTTTTTTGAAGCCGAAATACTTCATGAAAATGTTCGACTTTTCTAAAGCCGAAATCCTGTCGTGAAAATTTTCAACCTTTTTGAAGCCGAAATACTTCATGAAAATGTTCGACTTTTTTAAAGCCGAAATCCTGTAGTGAAAATTTTCAACTTTTTTGAAGTCCAAATACTTCATGAAAATGTTCGACTTTTTTAAAGCCAAAATCCTGTCGTGAATATTTTCAACTTTTTTGAAGCCCAAAAACTTCATGAAAATGTTCAACTTTTTTGAAGCCGAAATACTTCATGAAAATGTTCGACTTTTTTAAAGCCGAAATCCTGTCGTGAAAATTTTCAACCTTTTTGAAGCCGAAATACTTCATGAAAATGTTCGACTTTTTTAAAGCCTAAATCCTGTAGTGAAAATTTTCAACTTTTTTGAAGCCGAAATCTTTTCATGAAAATTTTCAACTTTTTTGAAGCCGAAATCTTTTCATGAAAATTTTCAACTTTTTTTAAGCTGAAATACTTCATGAAAATGTTCGACTTTTTTGAAGCCCAAATACTTCATGAAAATGTTCAACTTTTTTGAAGCCGAAATACTTCATGAAAATGTTCGACTTTTTTAAAGCCGAAATCCTGTCGTGAAAATTTTCAACCTTTTTGAAGCCGAAATACTTCATGAAAATGTTCGACTTTTTTAAAGCCGAAATCCTGTAGTGAAAATTTTCAACTTTTTTGAAGTCCAAATACTTCATGAAAATGTTCGACTTTTTTAAAGCCGAAATCCTGTCGTGAATATTTTCAACTTTTTTGAAGCCCAAATACTTCATGAAATGTTCAACTTTTTTGAAGCCGAAATACTTCATGAAAATGTTCGACTTTTTTAAAGCCGAAATCCTGTCGTGAAAATTTTCAACCTTTTTGAAGCCGAAATACTTCATGAAAATGTTCGACTTTTTTAAAGCCTAAATCCTGTAGTGAATATTTTCAACTTTTTTGAAGCCCAAATACTTCATGAAAATGTTCGACTTTTTTAACGCCGAAATCCTGTCATGAAAATGTTCAACTTTTTTGAAGCCCAAATACTTCATGAAAATTTTCAACTTTTTTGAAGCCGAAATCTTTTCATGAAAATTTTCAACTTTTTTGAAGCCGAAATCTTTTCATGAAAATTTTCAACTTTTTTTAAGCTGAAATACTTCATGAAAATGTTCGACATTTTTGAAGCCCAAATACTTCATGAAAATGTTCAACTTTTTTGAAGCCGAAATACTTCATGAAAATGTTCGACTTTTTTAAAGCCGAAATCTTGTCGTGAAAATTTTCAACCTTTTTGAAGCCGAAATACTTCATGAAAATGTTCGACTTTTTTAAAGCCGAAATCCTGTAGTGAAAATTTTCAACTTTTTTGAAGTCCAAATACTTCATGAAAATGTTCGACTTTTTTAAAGCCGAAATCCTGTCGTGAATATTTTCAACTTTTTTGAAGCCCAAATACTTCATGAAAATGTTCAACTTTTTTGAAGCCGAAATACTTCATGAAAATGTTCGACTTTTTTAAAGCCGAAATCCTGTCGTGAAAATTTTCAACCTTTTTGAAGCCCAAATACTTCATGAAAATGTTCGACTTTTTTAAAGCCTAAATCTTGTCATGAAAATTTTCAACTTTTTTGAAGCTGAAATACTTCATGATAATGTTCGACTTTTTTAAAGCCGAAATCCTGTAGTGAAAATTTTCAACTTTTTTGAAGCCCAAATACTTCATGAAAATGTTCAACTTTTTTGAAGCCCAAATACTTCATGAAAATTTTCAACTTTTTTGAAGCCGAAATCTTTTCATGAAAATTTTCAACTTTTTTGAAGCCGAAATCTTTTCATGAAAATTTTCAACTTTTTTGAAGCCGAAATCTTTTCATGAAAATTTTCAACTTTTTTTAAGCAGAAATACTTCATGAAAATGTTCGACTTTTTTAAAGCCGAAATCCTTTAGTGAAAATTTTCAACTTTTTTGAAGCCCAAATACTTCATGAAAATGTTCAACTTTTTTGAAGCCCAAATACTTCATGAAAATGTTCAACTTTTTTGAAGCCGAAATACTTCATGAAAATGTTCGACTTTTTTAAAGCCGAAATCCTGTCGTGAAAATTTTCAACCTTTTTGAAGCCGAAATACTTCATGAAAATGTTCGACCTTTTTAAAGCTGAAATTCTGTAGTGAAAATTTTCAACTTTTTTGAAGCCCAAATACTTCATGAAAATGTTCAACTTTTTTGAAGCCCAAATACTTCATGAAAATGTTCAACTTTTTTGAAGCCGAAATACTTCATGAAAATGTTCGACTTTTTTAAAGCCGAAATCCTGTCGTGAAAATTTTCAACCTTTTTGAAGCCGAAATACTTCATGAAAATGTTCGACCTTTTTAAAGCTGAAATTCTGTAGTGAAAATTTTCAACTTTTTTGAAGCCCAAATACTTCATGAAAATGTTCGACTTTTTTAAAGCCGAAATCCTGTCGTGAATATTTTCAACTTTTTGGAAGCCCAAATACTTCATGAAATGTTCAACTTTTTTGAAGCCCAAATACTTCATGAAAATGTTCGACTTTTTTAACGCCGAAATCTTGTCGTGAAAATGTTCAACTTTTTTGAATCCGAAATACTTCATGAAAATGTTCGACTTTTTTAAAGCCGAAATCCTGTCGTGAAAATTTTCAACCTTTTTGAAGCCGAAATACTTCATGAAAATGTTCGACCTTTTTAAAGCTGAAATTCTGTAGTGAAAATTTTCAACTTTTTTGAAGCCCAAATACTTCATGAAAATGTTCGACTTTTTTAACGCCGAAATCCTGTCGTGAAAATGTTCAACTTTTTTGAAGCCGAAATACTTCATGAAAATGTTCGACTTTTTTAAAGCCTAAATCCTGTAGTGAATATTTTCAACTTTTTTGAAGCCCAAATACTTCATGAAAATGTTCGACTTTTTTAACGCCGAAATCCTGTCATGAAAATGTTCAACTTTTTTGAAGCCCAAATACTTCATGAAAATTTTCAACTTTTTTGAAGCCGAAATCTTTTCATGAAAATTTTCAACTTTTTTGAAGCCGAAATCCTGTAGTGAAAATTTTCAACTTTTTTGAAGTCCAAATACTTCATGAAAATGTTCGACTTTTTTAAAGCCGAAATCCTGTCGTGAATATTTTCAACTTTTTGGAAGCCCAAATACTTCATGAAAATGTTCAACTTTTTTGAAGCCGAAATACTTCATGAAAATGTTCGACTTTTTTAAAGCCGAAATCCTGTCGTGAAAATTTTCAACCTTTTTGAAGCCGAAATACTTCATGAAAATGTTCGACTTTTTTAAAGCCGAAATCCTGTAGTGAAAATTTTCAACTTTTTTGAAGTCCAAATACTTCATGAAAATGTTCGACTTTTTTAAAGCCGAAATCCTGTCGTGAATATTTTCAACTTTTTGGAAGCCCAAATACTTCATGAAAATGTTCAACTTTTTTGAAGCGGAAATCTTTTCATGAAAATTTTCAACTTTTTTGAAGCTGAAATACTTCATGAAAATGTTCGACTTTTTTAAAGCCTAAATCCTGTAGTGAAAATTTTCAACTTTTTTGAAGCCCAAATACTTCATGAAAATGTTCGACTTTTTTAACGCTGAAATCCTGTCGTGAAAATGTTCAACTTTTTTGAATCCGAAATACTTCATGAAAATTTTCGACTTTTTTGAAGCCGAAATCTTTTCATGAAAATTTTCAACTTTTTTGAAGCCGAAATCTTTTCATGAAAATTTTCAACTTTTTTGAAGCTGAAATACTTCATGAAAATTTTCAAATTTTTTGAAGCTGAAATACTTCATGAAAATGTTCGACTTTTTTAAAACCGAAATCCTGTCGTGAAAATTTTCAATTTTTTGAAGCCGAAATCTTTTCATGAAAATTTTCAACTTTTTTGAAGCCGAAATCTTTTCATGAAAATTTTCAACTTTTTTGAAGCCGAAATCTTTTCATGAAAATTTTCAACTTTTTTGAAGCCGAAATTCTTCATGAAAATGTTCGACTTTTTTAACGCCGAAATCCTGTCGTGAAAATGTTCAACTTTTTTGAATCCGAAATACTTCATGAAAATTTTCGACTTTTTTGAAGCCGAAATCCTGTCGTGAAAATTTTCAACTTTTTTGAAGCCGAAATCTTTTCATGAAAATTTTCAACTTTTTTGAAGCCGAAATCTTTTCATGAAAATTTTCAATTTTTTTGAAGCCGAAATTCTTCATGAAAATGTTCGACTTTTTTAACGCCGAAATCCTGTCGTGAAAATGCTCAATTTTTTTGAATCCGAAATACTTCATGAAAATTTTCAACTTTTTTGAAGCCGAAATCTTTTCATGAAAATTTTCAACTTTTTTGAAGCCGAAATCTTTTCATGAAAATTTTCAACTTTTTTGAAGCCGAAATACTTCATGAAAATGTTCGACTTTTTTAACGCCTAAATCCTGTCGTGAAAATTTTCAACCTTTTTGAAGCCCAAATACTTCATGAAAATGTTTGACTTTTTTAAAGCCGAAATCCTGTCGTGAAAATTTTCAACTTTTTTGTAGCCGAAATCTTTTCATGAAAATTTTCAACTTTTTTGAAGCTGAAATACTTCATGAAAATGTTCGACTTTTTTAACGCAGAAATCCTGTCGTGAAAATGTTCAACTTTTTTGAAGCCGAAATCTTTTCATGAAAATTTACAACTTTTTTGAAGCCGAAATCTTTTCATGAAAATTTTCAACTTTTTTGAAGCTGAAATACTTCATGAAAATTTTCAAATTTTTTGAAGCCGAAATACTTCATGAAAATGTTCGACTTTTTTAAAACCGAAATCCTGTCGTGAAAATTTTCAACTTTTTTGAAGCCGAAATCTTTTCATGAAAATTTTCAACTTTTTTGATGCCGAAATCTTTTCATGAAAATTTTCAACTTTTTTGAAGCCGAAATCTTTTCATGAAAATTTTCAACTTTTTTGAAGCCGAAATTCTTCATGAAAATGTTCGACTTTTTTAACGCCGAAATCCTGTCGTGAAAATTTTCAACTTTTTTGAATCCGAAATACTTCATGAAAATTTTCAACTTTTTTGAAGCCGAAATACTTCATGAAAATGTTTGACTTTTTTAAAGTCGAAATCCTGTCATGAAAATTTTCAACTCTTTTGAAGCCGAAATCTTCTCATGAAAATTTTCAACTTTTTTGAATCCGAAATCTTTTCATGAAAATTTTGAACTTTTTTGAAGCTGAAATACTTCATGAAAATGTTCGACTTTTTTGAAGCTGAAATACTTCATGAAAATTTTCAACTTTTTTGAAGCCGAAATCTTTTCATGAAAATTTTCAACTTTTTTGAAGCCGAAATCTTTTCATGAAAATTTTCAACTTTTTTGAAGCCGAAATTCTTCATGAAAATGTTCGACTTTTTTAACGCCGAAATCCTGTCGTGAAAATTTTCAACTTTTTTGAATCCGAAATACTTCAAAAAAATTTTCAACTTTTTTGAAGCCGAAATACTTCATGAAAATGTTTGACTTTTTTAAAGTCGAAATCCTGTCATGAAAATTTTCAACTCTTTTGAAGCCGAAATCTTCTCATGAAAATTTTCAACTTTTTTGAATCCGAAATCTTATCATGAAAATTTTGAACTTTTTTGAAGCTGAAATACTTCATGAAAATGTTCGACTTTTTTGAAGCTGAAATACTTCATGAAAATGTTCGACTTTTTTAAAGCCGAAATCCTGTCGTGAAAATTTTCAACTTTTTTGAAGCCGAAATACTTCATGAAAATGTTTGACTTTTTTAAAGTTGAAATCCTGTCATGAAAATTTTCAACTCTTTTGAATCCGAAATCTCTTCTTGAAAATTTTGAACTTTTTTGAAGCTGAAATACTTCATGAAAATTTTGAACTTTTTTGAAGCTGAAATACTTCATGAAAATGTTCGACTTTTTTAAAGCCGAAATCTTGTAGTGAAAATTTTCAACTTTTTTGAAGCTGAAATACTTCATGAAAATTTTCAACTTTTTTGAAGCCGAAATCTTTTCATGAAAATTTTCAACTTTTTTGAAGCCGAAATCTTTTCATGAAAATTTTCAACTTTTTTGAAGCTGAAATACTTCATGAAAATGTTCGACTTTTTTGAAGCTGAAATACTTCATGAAAATGTTCGACTTTTTTAAAGCCGAAATCCTGTCGTGAAAATTTTCAACTTTTTTGAAGCCGAAATACTTCATGAAAATGTTTGACTTTTTTAAAGCCGAAATCCTGTCGTGAAAATTTCAACTTTTTTGTAGCCGAAATCTTTTCATGAAAATTTTCAACTTTTTTGAAGCCGAAATCTTTTCATGAAAATTTTCAACTTTTTTGAAGCCGAAATCTTTTCATGAAAATTTTCAACTTTTTTGAAGCTGAAATACTTCATGAAAATGTTCGACTTTTTTGAAGCTGAAATACTTCATGAAAATGTTCGACTTTTTTAAAGCCGAAATCCTGTCGTGAAAATTTTCAACTTTTTTGAAGCCGAAATACTTCATGAAAATGTTTGACTTTTTTAAAGTCGAAATCCTGTCATGAAAATTTTCAACTCTTTTGAATCCGAAATCTCTTCTTGAAAATTTTGAACTTTTTTGAAGCTGAAATACTTCATGAAAATTTTGAACTTTTTTGAAGCTGAAATACTTCATGAAAATGTTCGACTTTTTTAAAGCCGAAATCTTGTAGTGAAAATTTTCAACTTTTTTGAATCCCAAATACTTCATGAAAATGTTCGACTTTTTTAAAGCCGAAATCCTGTCGTGAAAATTTCAACTTTTTTGTAGCCGAAATCTTTTCATGAAAATTTTCAACTTTTTTGAAGCCGAAATCTTTTCATGAAAATTTTCAACTTTTTTGAAGCCGAAATCTTTTCATGAAAATTTTCAACTTTTTTGAAGCTGAAATACTTCATGAAAATGTTCGACTTTTTTAACGCAGAAATCCTGTCGTGAAAATTTTCAACTTTTTTGAAGCCGAAATCTTTTCATGAAAATTTTCAACTTTTTTGAATCCGAAATACTTCATGAAAATTTTCAAATTTTTTGAAGCCGAAATACTTCATGAAAATGTTCAACTTTTTTAAAGCCGAAATCCTGTCGTGAAAATTTTCAACTTTTTTGAATCCGAAATACTTCATGAAAATTTTCAAATTTTTTGAAGCCGAAATACTTCATGAAAATGTTAGACTTTTTTAAAGCCGAAATCCTGTCGTGAAAATTTTCAACTTTTTTGAAGCCGAAATACTTCATGAAAATGTTCGACTTTTTTAAAGCCGAAATCCTGTCGTGAAAATTTTCAACCTTTTTGAAGCCGAAATACTTCATGAAAATGTTCGACTTTTTTAAAGCCGAAATCCTGTAGTGAAAATGTTCAACTTTTTTGAAGCCCAAATACTTCATGAAAATGTTCGACTTTTTTAACGCCGAAATCCTGTCGTGAAAATGTTCAACTTTTTTGAATCCGAAATACTTCATGAAAATTTTCAACTTTTTTGAAGCTGAAATCTTTTCATGAAAATTTTCAACTTTTTTGAAGCCGAAATCTTTTCATGAAAATTTTCAACTTTTTTTTATCTGAAATACTTCATGAAAATGTTCGACTTTTTTAACGCCGAAATCCTGTCGTGAAAATTTTCAACTTTTTTGAATCCGAAATACTTCATGAAAATCTTTGACTTTTTTAAAGTCGAAATCCTGTCGTGAAAATTCTCAACTCTTTTGAAGCCGAAATCTTCTCATGAAAATTTTCAACTTTTTTGAATCCGAAATCTTTTCATGAAAATTTTCAACTTTTTTGAAGCTGAAATACTTCATGAAAATGTTCAACTTTTTTAAATCCGAAATCCTGTAGTGAAAATTTTCAACTTTTTTGAAGCCCAAATACTTCATGAAAATGTTCGACTTTTTTAAAGCCGAAATCCTGTCGTGAAAATTTTCAACTTTTTTGTAGCCGAAATCTTTTCATGAAAATTTTCAACTTTTTTGAAGCTGAAATACTTCATGAAAATGTTCGACTTTTTTAACGCAGAAATCCTGTCGTGAAAATGTTCAACTTTTTTGAATCCGAAATACTTCATGAAAATTTTCAAGTTTTTTGAAGCCGAAATCTTTTCATGAAAATTTTCAACTTTTTTGAAGCTGAAATCTTTTCATGAAAATTTTCAACTTTTTTGAAGCCGAAATCTTTTCATGAAAATTTTCAACTTTTTTTTATCTGAAATACTTCATGAAAATGTTCGACTTTTTTAACGCCGAAATCCTGTCGTGAAAATTTTCAACTTTTTTGAATCCGAAATACTTCATGAAAATTTTCAACTTTTTTGAAGCCGAAATACTTCATGAAAATCTTTGACTTTTTTAAAGTCGAAATCCTGTCGTGAAAATTTTCAACTCTTTTGAAGCCGAAATCTTCTCATGAAAATTTTCAACTTTTTTGAATCCGAAATCTTTTCATGAAAATTTTCAACTTTTTTGAAGCTGAAATACTTCATGAAAATGTTCAACTTTTTTAAATCCGAAATCCTGTAGTGAAAATTTTCAACTTTTTTGAAGCCCAAATATTTCATGAAAATGTTCGACTTTTTTAAAGCCGAAATCCTGTCGTGAAAATTTTCAACTTTTTTGTAGCCGAAATCTTTTCATGAAAATTTTCAACTTTTTTGAAGCTGAAATACTTCATGAAAATGTTCGACTTTTTTAACGCAGAAATCCTGTCGTGAAAATGTTCAACTTTTTTGAATCCGAAATACTTCATGAAAATTTTCAAGTTTTTTGAACACGAAATCTTTTCATGAAAATTTTCAACTTTTTTGAAGCCGAAATCTTTTCATGAAAATTTTCAACTTTTTTGAAGCCGAAATACTTCATGAAAATGTTCGACTTTTTTAAAGCCGAAATCCTGTCGTGAAAATTTTCAACTTTTTTGAAGCCGAAATCTTTTCATGAAAATTTTCAACTTTTTTGAAGCCGAAATCTTTTCATGAAAATTTTCAACTTTTTTGAAGCCGAAATCTTTTCATGAAAATTTTCAACTTTTTTGAAGCTGAAATACTTCATGAAAATGTTCGACTTTTTTAACGCAGAAATCCTGTCGTGAAAATGTTCAACTTTTTTGAATCCGAAATACTTCATGAAAATTTTCAAATTTTTTGAAGCCGAAATACTTCATGAAAATGTTCGACTTTTTTAAAGCCGAAATCCTGTCGTGAAAATTTTCAACTTTTTTGAAGCCGAAATCTTTTCATGAAAATTTTCAACTTTTTTGAAGCCGAAATCTTTTCATGAAAATTTTCAACTTTTTTGAATCCGAAATACTTCATGAAAATTTTCAAATTTTTTGAAGCCGAAATACTTCATGAAAATGTTCGACTTTTTTAAAGCCGAAATCCTGTCGTGAAAATTTTCAACTTTTTTGAAGCCGAAATACTTCATGAAAATGTTCGACTTTTTTAAAGCCGAAATCCTGTCGTGAAAATTTTCAACTTTTTTGTAGCCGAAATCTTTTCATGAAAATTTTCAACTTTTTTGAAGCCGAAATCTTTTCATGAAAATTTTCAACTTTTTTGAAGCTGAAATACTTCATGAAAATGTTCGACTTTTTTAACGCCGAAATCCTGTCGTGAAAATGTTCAACTTTTTTGAATCCGAAATACTTCATGAAAATTTTCAAATTTTTTGAAGCCGAAATACTTCATGAAAATGTTCGACTTTTTTAAAGCAGAAATCCTGTCGTGAAAATTTTCAACTTTTTTGAAGCCGAAATCTTTTCATGAAAATTTTCAACTTTTTTGAAGCCGAAATCTTTTCATGAAAATTTTCAACTTTTTTGAAGCTGAAATACTTCATGAAAATGTTCGACTTTTTTAACGCAGAAATCCTGTCGTGAAAATGTTCAACTTTTTTGAATCCGAAATACTTCATGAAAATTTTCAAATTTTTTGAAGCCGAAATACTTCATGAAAATGTTCGACTTTTTTAAAGCCGAAATCCTGTCGTGAAAATTTTCAACTTTTTTGAAGCCGAAATACTTCATGAAAATGTTCGACTTTTTTAAAGCCGAAATCCTGTCGTGAAAATTTTCAACGTTTTTGAAGCTGAAATACTTCATGAAAATGTTCGACTTTTTTAACGCAGAAATCCTGTCGTGAAAATGTTCAAATTTTTTGAAGCCGAAATACTTCATGAAAATGTTCGATTTTTTAAAGCCGAAATCCTGTCGTGAAAATTTTCAACTTTTTTGAAGCCGAAATCTTTTCATGAAAATTTTCAACTTTTTTGAAGCCGAAATCTTTTCATGAAAATTTTCAACTTTTTAGAAGCTGAAATACTTCATGAAAATGTTCGACTTTTTTAAAGCCGAAATCCTGTCGTGAAAATTTTCAACTTTTTTGAAGTCGAAATACTTCATGAAAATGTTAGACTTTTTTAAAGCCGAAATCCTGTCGTGAAAATTTTCAACGTTTTTGAAGCCGAAATACTTCATGAAAATGTTCGACTTTTTTAACGCCGAAATCCTGTCGTGAAAATTTTCAACTTTTTTGAAGCCGAAATCTTTTCATGAAAATTTTCAACTTTTTTGAAGCCGAAATCTTTCCATTAAAATTTTCAACTTTTTTGAAGCCGAAATCTTTTCATGAAAATTTTCAACTTTTTTGAAGCTGAAATACTTCATGAAAATGTTCGACTTTTTTAACGCAGAAATCCTGTCGTGAAAATGTTCAACTTTTTTGAATCAGAAATCTTTTCATGAAAATTTTCAACTCTTTTGAAGCCGAAATCTTTTCATGAAAATTTTCAACTTTTTTGAAGCTGAAATAATTCATGAAAATGTTCGACTTTTTTATCGCAGAAATCCTGTCGTGAAAATGTTCAAATTTTTTGAAGCCGAAATACTTCATGAAAATGTTCGACTTTTTTAAAGCCGAAATCCTGTCGTGAAAATTTTCAACTTTTTTGAAGCCGAAATCTTTTCATGAAAATTTTCAACTTTTTTGAAGCCGAAATCTTTTCATGAAAATTTTCAACTTTTTAGAAGCTGAAATACTTCATGAAAATGTTCGACTTTTTTAAAGCCGAAATCCTGTCGTGAAAATTTTCAACTTTTTTGAAGCCGAAATACTTCATGAAAATGTTCGACTTTTTTAAAGCCGAAATCCTGTCGTGAAAATTTTCAACCTTTTTGAAGCCGAAATACTTCATGAAAATGTTCGACTTTTTTAAAGCCGAAATCCTGTAGTGAAAATTTTCAACTTTTTTGAAGCCCAAATACTTCATGAAAATGTTCGACTTTTTTAACGCAGAAATCCTGTCGTGAAAATTTTCAACTTTTTTGAAGCCGAAATCTTTTCATGAAAATTTTCAACTTTTTAGAAGCTGAAATACTTCATGAAAATGTTCGACTTTTTTAAAGCCGAAATCCTGTCGTGAAAATTTTCAACTTTTTTGAAGCCGAAATACTTCATGAAAATGTTCGACTTTTTTGAAGCCGAAATCCTGTCGTGAAAATTTTCAACGTTTTTGAAGCTGAAATACTTCATGAAAATTTTCAAATTTTTTGTAGCCGAAATACTTCATGAAAATGTTCGATTTTTTAAAGCCGAAATCCTGTCGTGAAAATTTTCAACTTTTTTGAAGCCGAAATCTTTTCATGAAAACTTTCAACTTTTTTGAAGCCGAAATCTTTTCATGAAAATTTTCAACTTTTTAGAAGCTGAAATACTTCATGAAAATGTTCGACTTTTTTAAAGCCGAAATCCTGGCGTGAAAATTTTCAACTTTTTTGAAGTCGAAATACTTCATGAAAATGTTCGACTTTTTTAAAGCCGAAATCCTGTCGTGAAAATTTTCAACGTTTTTGAAGCCGAAATACTTCATGAAAATGTTCGACTTTTTTAACGCCGAAATCCTGTCGTGAAAATTTTCAACTTTTTTGAAGCCGAAATCTTTTCATGAAAATTTTCAACTTTTTTGAAGCCGAAATCTTTTCATGAAAATTTTCAACTTTTTTGAAGCCGAAATCTTTCCATTAAAATTTTCAACTTTTTTGAAGCCGAAATCTTTTCATGAAAATGTTCAACTTTTTTGAATCTGAAATACTTCATTAAAATTTTCAACTTTTTTAAAGCCGAAATCCTGTCGTGAAAATTTTCAACTTTTTTGAATCCGAAATACTTCATGAAAATTTTAAACTTTTTTGAAGCCGAAATACTTCATGAAAATGTTTAACTTTTTTAAAGTCGAAATCCTGTCGTGAAAATTTTCAACTCTTTTGAAGCCGAAATCTTCTCATGAAAATTTTCAACTTTTTTGAAGCCGAAATCTTTTCATGTAAATTTTCAACTTTTTTGAAGCTGAAATACTTCATGAAAATGTTCGACTTTTTTAAAGCCGAAATCCTGTAGTGAAAATTTTCAACTTTTTTGAAGCCCAAATACTTCATGAAAATGTTCAACTTTTTTGAAGCCGAAATACTTCATGAAAATGTTCGACTTTTTTAAAGCCGAAATCCTGTCGTGAAAATTTTCAACCTTTTTGAAGCCGAAATACTTCATGAAAATGTTCGACTTTTTTAAAGCCGAAATCCTGTCGTGAAAATTTTCAACTTTTTTGAAGACCAAATACTTCATGAAAATGTTCGACTTTTATAAAAGCCGAAATCCTGTCGTGAAAATTTTCAACTTTTTTGAAGCCGAAATATTTTCATGAAAATTTTCAACTTTTTTGAAGCCGAAATCTTTTCATGAAAATTTTCAACTTTTTTGAAGCCGAAATCTTTTCATGAAAATTTTCAACTTGTTTGAAGCTGAAATACTTCATGAAAATGTTCGACTTTTTTAACGCAGAAATCCTGTCGTGAAAATGTTCAACTTTTTTGAATCAGAAATCTTTTCATGAAAATTTTCAACTTTTTTGAAGCCGAAATCTTTTCATGAAAATTTTCAACTTTTTTGAAGCTGAAATACTTCATGAAAATGTTCCACTTTTTTAACGCAGAAATCCTGTCGTGAAAATGTTCAACTTTTTTAAATCCGAAATACTTCATGAAAATTTTCAAATTTTTTGAAGCCGAAATACTTCATGAAAATGTTCGACTTTTTTAAAGCCGAAATCCTGTCGTTAAAATTTTCAACTTTTTTGAAGCCGAAATCTTTTCATGAAAATTTTCAACTTTTTTGAAGCCGAAATCTTTTCATGAAAATTTTCAACTTTTTTGAAGCCCAAATACTTCATGAAAATGTTCAACTTTTTTAAAGCCGAAATCCTGTCGTGAAAATTTTCAACTTTTTTGAAGCCGAAATACTTCATGAAAATGTTTGATTTTTTAAAGCCGAAATACTGTCGTGAAAATTTTCAACGTTTTTGAAGCCGAAATACTTCATGAAAATGTTCGACTTTTTTAACGCCGAAATCCTGTCATGAAAATTTTCAACTTTTTTGAAGCCGAAATCTTTCCATTAAAATTTTCAACTTTTTTGAAGCCGAAATCTTTTCATGAAAATTTTCAACTTTTTTGAAGCTGAAATACTTCATGAAAATGTTCGACTTTTTTAACGCAGAAATCCTGTCGTGAAAATGTTCAACTTTTTTGAATCAGAAATCTTTTCATGAAAATTTTCAACTTTTTTGAAGCCGAAATCTTTTCATGAAAATTTTTATCTTTTTTGAAGCTGAAATAATTCATGAAAATGTTCGACTTTTTTAACGCAGAAATCCTGTCGTGAAAATGTTCAAATTTTTTGAAGCCGAAATACTTCATGAAAATGTTCGACTTTTTTAAAGCCGAAATCCTGTAGTGAAAATTTTCAACTTTTTTGAAGCCCAAATACTTCATGAAAATGTTCGACTTTTTTAACGCCGAAATCCTGTCGTGAAAATTTTCAACTTTTTTGAAGCCGAAATCTTTTCATGAAAATTTTAAACTTTTTAGAAGCTGAAATAGTTCATGAAAATGTTCGACTTTTTTAAAGCCGAAATCCTGTCGTGAAAATTTTCAACTTTTTTGAAGCCGAAATACTTCATGAAAATGTTCGACTTTTTTAAAGCCGAAATCCTGTCGTGAAAATTTTCAACTTTTTTGAAGACCAAATACTTCATGAAAATGTTCGACTTTTTTAAAGCCGAAATCCTGTCGTGAAAATTTTCAACTTTTTTGAAGCCGAAATATTTTCATGAAAATTTTCAACTTTTTTGAAGCCGAAATCTTTTCATGAAAATTTTCAACTTTTTTGAAGCCGAAATCTTTTCATGAAAATTTTCAACTTGTTTGAAGCTGAAATACTTCATGAAAATGTTCGACTTTTTTAACGCAGAAATCCTGTCGTGAAAATGTTCAACTTTTTTGAATCAGAAATCTTTTCATGAAAATTTTCAAATTTTTTGAAGCCGAAATACTTCATGAAAATGTTCGACTTTTTTAAAGCCGAAATCCTGTCGTTAAAATTTTCAACTTTTTTGAAGCCGAAATCTTTTCATGAAAATTTTCAACTTTTTTGAAGCCGAAATCTTTTCATGAAAATTTTCAACTTTTTTGAAGCCCAAATACTTCATGAAAATGTTCGACTTTTTTAAAGCCGAAATCCTGTCGTGAAAATTTTCAACTTTTTTGAAGCCGAAATACTTCATGAAAATGTTTGATTTTTTAAAGCCGAAATCCTGTCGTGAAAATTTTCAACTTTTTTGAAGCCGAAATCTTTTCATGAAAATTTTCAACTTTTTTGAAGCCGAAATCTTTTCATGAAAATTTTCAACTTTTTAGAAGCTGAAATACTTCATGAAAATGTTCGACTTTTTTAAAGCCGAAATCCTGTCGTGAAAATTTTCAACTTTTTTGAAGTCGAAATACTTCATGAAAATGTTCGACTTTTTTAAAGCCGAAATCCTGTCGTGAAAATTTTCAACGTTTTTGAAGCCGAAATACTTCATGAAAATGTTCGACTTTTTTAACGCCGAAATCCTGTCATGAAAATTTTCAACTTTTTTGAAGCCGAAATCTTTCCATTAAAATTTTCAACTTTTTTGAAGCCGAAATCTTTTCATGAAAATTTTCAACTTTTTTGAAGCTGAAATACTTCATGAAAATGTTCGACTTTTTTAACGCAGAAATCCTGTCGTGAAAATGTTCAACTTTTTTGAATCAGAAATCTTTTCATGAAAATTTTCAACCTTTTTGAAGCCGAAATACTTCATGAAAATGTTCGACTTTTTTGAAGCCGAAATCTTTTCATGAAAATTTTCAACTTTTTAGAAGCTGAAATACTTCATGAAAATGTTAGACTTTTTTAAAGCCGAAATCCTGTCGTGAAAATTTTCAACTTTTTTGAAGCCGAAATACTTCATGAAAATGTTCGACTTTTTTAAAGCCGAAATCCTGTCGTGAAAATTTTCAACCTTTTTGAAGCCGAAATACTTCATGAAAATGTTCGACTTTTTTAAAGCCGAAATCCTGTCGTGAAAATTTTCAACTTTTTTGAAGACCAAATACTTCATGAAAATGTTCGACTTTTTTAAAGCCGAAATCCTGTCGTGAAAATTTTCAACTTTTTTGAAGCCGAAATCTTTTCATGAAAATTTTCAACTTTTTTGAAGCCGAAATCTTTTCATGAAAATTTTCAACTTTTTTGAAGCCGAAATCTTTTCATGAAAATTTTCAACTTGTTTGAAGCTGAAATACTTCATGAAAATGTTCGACTTTTTTAACGCAGAAATCCTGTCGTGAAAATGTTCAACTTTTTTGAATCCGAAATCTTTTCATGAAAATTTTCAACTTTTTTGAAGCCGAAATCTTTTCATGAAAATTTTCAACTTTTTTGAAGCTGAAATACTTCATGAAAATGTTCCACTTTTTTAACGCAGAAATCCTGTCGTGAAAATGTTCAACTTTTTTAAATCCGAAATACTTCATGAAAATTTTCAAATTTTTTGAAGCCGAAATACTTCATGAAAATGTTCGACTTTTTTAAAGCCGAAATCCTGTCGTGAAAATTTTCAACTTTTTTGAAGCCGAAATACTTCATGAAAATGTTCAACTTTTTTAAAGCCGAAATCCTGTCGTGAAAATTTTCAACTTTTTTGAAGCCGAAATACTTCATGAAAATTTTCAACTTTTTTGAAGCCGAAATTTTTTCATGAAAATTTTCAACTTTTTTAAAGCTGAAATACTTCATGAAAATGTTCGACTTTTTTAACGCAGAAATCCTGTCGTGAAAATATTCAACTTTTTTGAAGCCGAAATACTTCATGAAAATGTTCGACTTTTTTAAAGCCGAAATCCTGTCGTGAAAATTTTCAACCTTTTTGAAGCCGAAATACTTCATGAAAATGTTTGACTTTTTTAACGCCGAAATCCTGTCGAGAAAATTTTGAACTTTTTTGAATCCGAAATACTTCATGAAAATGTTTGACTTTTTTAAAGTCAAAATCCTGTCGTGAAAATTTTCAACTCTTTTGAAGCCGAAATCTTCTCATGAAAATTTTCAACTTTTTTGAAGCCGAAATCTTTTCATGAAAATTTTCAACTTTTTTGAAGCTGAAATACTTCATGAAAATGTTCGACTTTTTTAAAGCCGAAATCCTGTAGTGAAAATTTTCAACTTTTTTGAAGCCCAAATACTTCATGAAAATGTTTACCTTTTTTGAAGCCGAAATACTTCATGAAAATGTTCGACTTTTTTAAAGCCGAAATCCTGTCGTGAAAATTTTCAACCTTTTTGAAGCCGAAATACTTCATGAAAATGTTCGACTTTTTTGAAGCCGAAATCTTTTCATGAAAATTTTCAACTTTTTAGAAGCTGAAATACTTCATGAAAATGTTCGACTTTTTTAAAGCCGAAATCCTGTCGTGAAAATTTTCAACTTTTTTGAAGCCGAAATACTTCATGAAAATGTTCGACTTTTTTAAAGTCGAAATCCTGTCGTGAAAATTTTCAACGTTTTTGAAGCTGAAATACTTCATGAAAATGTTCGACTTTTTTAACGCAGAAATCCTGTCGTGAAAATGTTCAAATTTTTTGAAGCCGAAATACTTCATGAAAATGTTCGATTTTTTAAAGCCGAAATCCTGTCGTGAAAATTTTCAACTTTTTTGAAGCCGAAATCTTTTCATGAAAATTTTCAACTTTTTTGAAGCCGAAATCTTTTCATGAAAATTTTCAACTTTTTAGAAGCTGAAATACTTCATGAAAATGTTCGACTTTTTTAAAGCCGAATTCCTGTCGTGAAAATTTTCAACTTTTTTGAAGTCGAAATACTTCATGAAAATGTTAGACTTTTTTAAAGCCGAAATCCTGTCGTGAAAATTTTCAACGTTTTTGAAGCCGAAATACTTCATGAAAATGTTCGACTTTTTTAACGCCGAAATCCTGTCGTGAAAATTTTCAACTTTTTTGAAGCCGAAATCTTTTCATGAAAATTTTCAACTTTTTTGAAGCCGAAATCTTTCCATTAAAATTTTCAACTTTTTTGAAGCCTAAATCTTTTCATGAAAATTTTCAACTTTTTTGAAGCTGAAATACTTCATGAAAATGTTCGACTTTTTTAACGCAGAAATCCTGTCGTGAAAATGTTCAACTTTTTTGAATCAGAAATCTTTTCATGAAAATTTTCAACTTTTTTGAAGCCGAAATCTTTTCATGAAAATTTTCAACTTTTTTGAAGCTGAAATAATTCATGAAAATGTTCGACTTTTTTATCGCAGAAATCCTGTCGTGAAAATGTTCAAATTTTTTGAAGCCGAAATACTTCATGAAAATGTTTGATTTTTTAAAGCCGAAATCCTGTCGTGAAAATTTTCAACTTTTTTGAAGCCGAAATCTTTTCATGAAAATTTTCAACTTTTTTGAAGCCGAAATCTTTTCATGAAAATTTTCAACTTTTTAGAAGCTGAAATACTTCATGAAAATGTTCGACTTTTTTAAAGCCGAAATCCTGTCGTGAAAATTTTCAACTTTTTTGAAGTCGAAATACTTCATGAAAATGTTCGACTTTTTTAAAGCCGAAATCCTGTCGTGAAAATTTTCAACGTTTTTGAAGCCGAAATACTTCATGAAAATGTTCGACTTTTTTAACGCAGAAATCCTGTCGTGAAAATGTTCAACTTTTTTGAATCAGAAATCTTTTCATGAAAATTTTCAACTTTTTTGAAGCCGAAATCTTTTCATGAAAATTTTCAACTTTTTTGAAGCTGAAATAATTCATGAAAATGTTCGACTTTTTTATCGCAGAAATCCTGTCGTGAAAATGTTCAAATTTTTTGAAGCCGAAATACTTCATGAAAATGTTTGATTTTTTAAAGCCGAAATCCTGTCGTGAAAATTTTCAACTTTTTTGAAGCCGAAATCTTTTCATGAAAATTTTCAACTTTTTTGAAGCCGAAATCTTTTCATGAAAATTTTCAACTTTTTAGAAGCTGAAATACTTCATGAAAATGTTCGACTTTTTTAAAGCCGAAATCCTGTCGTGAAAATTTTCAACTTTTTTGAAGTCGAAATACTTCATGAAAATGTTCGACTTTTTTAAAGCCGAAATCCTGTCGTGAAAATTTTCAACGTTTTTGAAGCCGAAATACTTCATGAAAATGTTCGACTTTTTTAACGCCGAAATCCTGTCATGAAAATTTTCAACTTTTTTGAAGCCGAAATCTTTCCATTAAAATTTTCAACTTTTTTGAAGCCGAAATCTTTTCATGAAAATTTTCAACTTTTTTGAAGCTGAAATACTTCATGAAAATGTTCGACTTTTTTAACGCAGAAATCCTGTCGTGAAAATGTTCAACTTTTTTGAATCAGAAATCTTTTCATGAAAATTTTCAACCTTTTTGGAGCCGAAATACTTCATGAAAATGTTCGACTTTTTTGAAGCCGAAATCTTTTCATGAAAATTTTCAACTTTTTAGAAGCTGAAATACTTCATGAAAATGTTAGACTTTTTTAAAGCCGAAATCCTGTCGTGAAAATTTTCAACTTTTTTGAAGCCGAAATACTTCATGAAAATGTTCGACTTTTTTAAAGCCGAAATCCTGTCGTGAAAATTTTCAACCTTTTTGAAGCCGAAATACTTCATGAAAATGTTCGACTTTTTTAAAGCCGAAATCCTGTCGTGAAAATTTTCAACTTTTTTGAAGACCAAATACTTCATGAAAATGTTCGACTTTTTTAAAGCCGAAATCCTGTCGTGAAAATTTTCAACTTTTTTGAAGCCGAAATCTTTTCATGAAAATTTTCAACTTTTTTGAAGCCGAAATCTTTTCATGAAAATTTTCAACTTTTTTGAAGCCGAAATCTTTTCATGAAAATTTTCAACTTGTTTGAAGCTGAAATACTTCATGAAAATGTTCGACTTTTTTAACGCAGAAATCCTGTCGTGAAAATGTTCAACTTTTTTGAATCCGAAATCTTTTCATGAAAATTTTCAACTTTTTTGAAGCCGAAATCTTTTCTTGAAAATTTTCAACTTTTTTGAAGCTGAAATACTTCATGAAAATGTTCCACTTTTTTAACGCAGAAATCCTGTCGTGAAAATGTTCAACTTTTTTAAATCCGAAATACTTCATGAAAATTTTCAAATTTTTTGAAGCCGAAATACTTCATGAAAATGTTCGACTTTTTTAAAGCCGAAATCCTGTCGTGAAAATTTTCAACTTTTTTGAAGCCGAAATACTTCATGAAAATGTTCGACTTTTTTAAAGCCGAAATCCTGTCGTGAAAATTTTCAACTTTTTTGAAGCCGAAATACTTCATGAAAATTTTCAACTTTTTTGAAGCCGAAATTTTTTCATGAAAATTTTCAACTTTTTTAAAGCTGAAATACTTCATGAAAATGTTCGACTTTTTTAACGCAGAAATCCTGTCGTGAAAATATTCAACTTTTTTGAAGCCGAAATACTTCATGAAAATGTTCGACTTTTTTACAGCCGAAATCCTGTCGTGAAAATTTTCAACCTTTTTGAAGCCGAAATACTTCATGAAAATGTTCGACTTTTTTAACGCCGAAATCCTGTCGAGAAAATTTTGAACTTTTTTGAATCCGAAATACTTCATGAAAATGTTTGACTTTTTTAAAGTCAAAATCCTGTCGTGAAAATTTTCAACTCTTTTGAAGCCGAAATCTTCTCATGAAAATTTTCAACTTTTTTGAATCCGAAATCTTTTCATGAAAATTTTCAACTTTTTTGAAGCTGAAATACTTCATGAAAATGTTCGACTTTTTTAAAGCCGAAATCCTGTAGTGAAAATTTTCAACTTTTTTGAAGCCCAAATACTTCATGAAAATGTTTACCTTTTTTGAAGCCGAAATACTTCATGAAAATGTTCGACTTTTTTAAAGCCGAAATCCTGTCGTGAAAATTTTCAACCTTTTTGAAGCCGAAATACTTCATGAAAATGTTCGACTTTTTTGAAGCCGAAATCTTTTCATGAAAATTTTCAACTTTTTAGAAGCTGAAATACTTCATGAAAATGTTCGACTTTTTTAAAGCCGAAATCCTTTCGTGAAAATTTTCAACTTTTTTGAAGCCGAAATACTTCATGAAAATGTTCGACTTTTTTAAAGCCGAAATCCTGTCGTGAAAATTTTCAACGTTTTTGAAGCTGAAATACTTCATGAAAATGTTCGACTTTTTTAACGCAGAAATCCTGTCGTGAAAATGTTCAAATTTTTTGAAGCCGAAATACTTCATGAAAATGTTCGATTTTTTAAAGCCGAAATCCTGTCGTGAAAATTTTCAACTTTTTTGAAGCCGAAATCTTTTCATGAAAATTTTCAACTTTTTTGAAGCCGAAATCTTTTCATGAAAATTTTCAACTTTTTAGAAGCTGAAATACTTCATGAAAATGTTCGACTTTTTTAAAGCCGAAATCCTGTCGTGAAAATTTTCAACTTTTTTGAAGTCGAAATACTTCATGAAAATGTTAGACTTTTTTAAAGCCGAAATCCTGTCGTGAAAATTTTCAACTTTTTTGAAGCCGAAATCTTTTCATGAAAATTTTCAACTTTTTTGAAGCCGAAATCTTTTCATGAAAATTTTCAACTTTTTAGAAGCAGAAATACTTCATGAAAATGTTCGACTTTTTTAAAGCCGAAATCCTGTCGTGAAAATTTTCAACTTTTTTGAAGCCGAAATACTTCATGAAAATGTTCGACTTTTTTAAAGCCGAAATCCTGTCGTGAAAATTTTCAACCTTTTTGAAGCCGAAATACTTCATGAAAATGTTCGACTTTTTTAAAGCCGAAATCCTGTAGTGAAAATTTTCAACTTTTTTGAAGGCCAAATACTTCATGAAAATGTTCGACTTTTTTAACGCAGAAATCCTGTCGTGAAAATTTTCAACTTTTTTGAAGCCGAAATCTTTTCATGAAAATTTTCAACTTTTTAGAAGCTGAAATACTTCATGAAAATGTTCGACTTTTTTAAAGCCGAAATCCTGTCGTGAAAATTTTCAACGTTTTTGAAGCTGAAATACTTCATGAAAATGTTCGACTTTTTTAACGCCGAAATCCTGTCATGAAAATTTTCAACTTTTTTGAAGCCGAAATCTTTCCATTAAAATTTTCAACTTTTTTGAAGCCGAAATCTTTTCATGAAAATTTTCAACTTTTTTGAAGCTGAAATACTTCATGAAAATGTTCGACTTTTTTAACGCAGAAATCCTGTCGTGAAAATGTTCAACTTTTTTGAATCAGAAATCTTTTCATGAAAATTTTCAACCTTTTTGAAGCCGAAATACTTCATGAAAATGTTCGACTTTTTTGAAGCCGAAATCTTTTCATGAAAATTTTCAACTTTTTAGAAGCTGAAATACTTCATGAAAATGTTAGACTTTTTTAAAGCCGAAATCCTGTCGTGAAAATTTTCAACTTTTTTGAAGCCGAAATACTTCATGAAAATGTTCGACTTTTTTAAAGCCGAAATCCTGTCGTGAAAATTTTCAACCTTTTTGAAGCCGAAATACTTCATGAAAATGTTCGACTTTTTTAAAGCCGAAATCCTGTCGTGAAAATTTTCAACTTTTTTGAAGACCAAATACTTCATGAAAATGTTCGACTTTTTTAAAGCCGAAATCCTGTCGTGAAAATTTTCAACTTTTTTGAAGCCGAAATCTTTTCATGAAAATTTTCAACTTTTTTGAAGCCGAAATCTTTTCATGAAAATTTTCAACTTTTTTGAAGCCGAAATCTTTTCATGAAAATTTTCAACTTGTTTGAAGCTGAAATACTTCATGAAAATGTTCGACTTTTTTAACGCAGAAATCCTGTCGTGAAAATGTTCAACTTTTTTGAATCCGAAATCTTTTCATGAAAATTTTCAACTTTTTTGAAGCCGAAATCTTTTCATGAAAATTTTCAACTTTTTTGAAGCTGAAATACTTCATGAAAATGTTCCACTTTTTTAACGCAGAAATCCTGTCGTGAAAATGTTCAACTTTTTTAAATCCGAAATACTTCATGAAAATTTTCAAATTTTTTGAAGCCGAAATACTTCATGAAAATGTTCGACTTTTTTAAAGCCGAAATCCTGTCGTGAAAATTTTCAACTTTTTTGAAGCCGAAATACTTCATGAAAATGTTCGACTTTTTTAAAGCCGAAATCCTGTCGTGAAAATTTTCAACTTTTTTGAAGCCGAAATACTTCATGAAAATTTTCAACTTTTTTGAAGCCGAAATTTTTTCATGAAAATTTTCAACTTTTTTAAAGCTGAAATACTTCATGAAAATGTTCGACTTTTTTAACGCAGAAATCCTGTCGTGAAAATATTCAACTTTTTTGAAGCCGAAATACTTCATGAAAATGTTCGACTTTTTTAAAGCCGAAATCCTGTCGTGAAAATTTTCAACCTTTTTGAAGCCGAAATACTTCATGAAAATGTTCGACTTTTTTAACGCCGAAATCCTGTCGAGAAAATTTTGAACTTTTTTGAATCCGAAATACTTCATGAAAATGTTTGACTTTTTTAAAGTCAAAATCCTGTCGTGAAAATTTTCAACTCTTTTGAAGCCGAAATCTTCTCATGAAAATTTTCAACTTTTTTGAATCCGAAATCTTTTCATGAAAATTTTCAACTTTTTTGAAGCTGAAATACTTCATGAAAATGTTCGACTTTTTTAAAGCCGAAATCCTGTAGTGAAAATTTTCAACTTTTTTGAAGCCCAAATACTTCATGAAAATGTTTACCTTTTTTGAAGCCGAAATACTTCATGAAAATGTTCGACTTTTTTAAAGCCGAAATCCTGTCGTGAAAATTTTCAACCTTTTTGAAGCCGAAATACTTCATGAAAATGTTTGACTTTTTTGAAGCCGAAATCTTTTCATGAAAATTTTCAACTTTTTAGAAGCTGAAATACTTCATGAAAATGTTCGACTTTTTTAAAGCCGAAATCCTGTCGTGAAAATTTTCAACTTTTTTGAAGCCGAAATACTTCATGAAAATGTTCGACTTTTTTAAAGCCGAAATCCTGTCGTGAAAATTTTCAACGTTTTTGAAGCTGAAATACTTCATGAAAATGTTCGACTTTTTTAACGCAGAAATCCTGTCGTGAAAATGTTCAAATTTTTTGAAGCCGAAATACTTCATGAAAATGTTCGATTTTTTAAAGCCGAAATCCTGTCGTGAAAATTTTCAACTTTTTTGAAGCCGAAATCTTTTCATGAAAATTTTCAACTTTTTTGAAGCCGAAATCTTTTCATGAAAATTTTCAACTTTTTAGAAGCTGAAATACTTCATGAAAATGTTCGACTTTTTTAAAGCCGAAATCCTGTCGTGAAAATTTTCAACTTTTTTGAAGTCGAAATACTTCATGAAAATGTTAGACTTTTTTAAAGCCGAAATCCTGTCGTGAAAATTTTCAACTTTTTTGAAGCCGAAATCTTTTCATGAAAATTTTCAACTTTTTTGAAGCCGAAATCTTTTCATGAAAATTTTCAACTTTTTAGAAGCAGAAATACTTCATGAAAATGTTCGACTTTTTTAAAGCCGAAATCCTGTCGTGAAAATTTTCAACTTTTTTGAAGCCGAAATACTTCATGAAAATGTTCGACTTTTTTAAAGCCGAAATCCTGTCGTGAAAATTTTCAACCTTTTTGAAGCCGAAATACTTCATGAAAATGTTCGACTTTTTTAAAGCCGAAATCCTGTAGTGAAAATTTTCAACTTTTTTGAAGGCCAAATACTTCATGAAAATGTTCGACTTTTTTAACGCAGAAATCTTGTCGTGAAAATTTTCAACTTTTTTGAAGCCGAAATCTTTTCATGAAAATTTTCAACTTTTTAGAAGCTGAAATACTTCATGAAAATGTTCGACTTTTTTAAAGCCGAAATCCTGTCGTGAAAATTTTCAACTTTTTTGAAGCCGAAATACTTCATGAAAATGTTCGACTTTTTTAAAGCCGAAATCCTGTCGTGAAAATTTTCAACGTTTTTGAAGCTGAAATACTTCATGAAAATGTTCGACTTTTTTAAAGCCGAAATCCTGTAGTGAAAATTTTCAACTTTTTTGAAGCCGAAATCTTTCCATTAAAATTTTCAACTTTTTTGAAGCCGAAATCTTTTCATGAAAATGTTCAACTTTTTTGAATCTGAAATACTTCATTAAAATTTTCAACTTTTTTAAAGCCGAAATCCTGTCGTGAAAATTTTCAACTTTTTTGAATCCGAAATACTTCATGAAAATTTTCAACTTTTTTGAAGCCGAAATCTTTTCATGAAAATTTTCAACTTTTTTGAAGCCGAAATCTTTTCATGAAAATTTTCAACTTTTTTGAAGCCGAAATCTTTCCATTAAAATTTTCAACTTTTTTGAAGCCGAAATCTTTTCATGAAAATGTTCAACTTTTTTGAATCTGAAATACTTCATTAAAATTTTCAACTTTTTTAAAGCCGAAATCCTGTCGTGAAAATTTTCAACTTTTTTGAATCCGAAATACTTCATGAAAATTTTAAACTTTTTTGAAGCCGAAATACTTCATGAAAATGTTTAACTTTTTTAAAGTCGAAATCCTGTCGTGAAAATTTTCAACTCTTTTGAAGCCGAAATCTTCTGATGAAAAATTTTCAACTTTTTTGAAGCCGAAATCTTTTCATGTAAATTTTCAACTTTTTTGAAGCTGAAATACTTCATGAAAATGTTCGACTTTTTTAAAGCCGAAATCCTGTAGTGAAAATTTTCAACTTTTTTGAAGCCGAAATCTTTTCATGAAAATTTTCAACTTTTTTGAAGCTGAAATAATTCATGAAAATGTTCGACTTTTTTATCGCAGAAATCCTGTCGTGAAAATGTTCAAATTTTTTGAAGCCGAAATACTTCATGAAAATGTTCGACTTTTTTAAAGCCGAAATCCTGTCGTGAAAATTTTCAACTTTTTTGAAGCCGAAATCTTTTCATGAAAATTTTCAACTTTTTTGAATCCGAAATCTTTTCATGAAAATTTTCAACTTTTTAGAAGCTGAAATACTTCATGAAAATGTTCGACTTTTTTAAAGCCGAAATCCTGTCGTGAAAATTTTCAACTTTTTTGAAGCCGAAATACTTCATGAAAATGTTCGACTTTTTTAAAGCCGAAATCCTGTCGTGAAAATTTTCAACCTTTTTGAAGCCGAAATACTTCATGAAAATGTTCGACTTTTTTAAAGCCGAAATCCTGTAGTGAAAATTTTCAACTTTTTTGAAGCCCAAATACTTCATGAAAATGTTCGACTTTTTTAACGCAGAAATCCTGTCGTGAAAATTTTCAACTTTTTTGAAGCCGAAATCTTTTCATGAAAATTTTCAACTTTTTAGAAGATGAAATACTTCATGAAAATGTTCGACTTTTTTAAAGCCGAAATCCTGTCGTGAAAATTTTCAACTTTTTTGAAGCCGAAATACTTCATGAAAATGTTCGACTTTTTTAAAGCCGAAATCCTGTCGTGAAAATTTTCAACGTTTTTGAAGCTGAAATACTTCATGAAAATTTTCAAATTTTTTGTAGCCGAAATACTTCATGAAAATGTTCGATTTTTTAAAGCCGAAATCCTGTCGTGAAAATTTTCAACTTTTTTGAAGCCGTAATCTTTTCATGAAAACTTTAAACTTTTTTGAAGCCGAAATCTTTTCATGAAAATTTTCAACTTTTTAGAAGCTGAAATACTTCATGAAAATGTTCGACTTTTTTAAAGCCGAAATCCTGGCGTGAAAATTTTCAACTTTTTTGAAGTCGAAATACTTCATGAAAATGTTCGACTTTTTTAAAGCCGAAATCCTGTCGTGAATATTTTCAACGTTTTTGAAGCCGAAATACTTCATGAAAATGTTCGACTTTTTTAACGCCGAAATCCTGTCGTGAAAATTTTCAACTTTTTTGAAGCCGAAATCTTTTCATGAAAATTTTCAACTTTTTTGAAGCCGAAATCTTTTCATGAAAATTTTCAACTTTTTTGAAGCCGAAATCTTTCCATTAAAATTTTCAACTTTTTTGAAGCCGAAATCTTTTCATGAAAATTTTCAACTTTTTTGAAGCCGAAATCTTTCCATTAAAATTTTCAACTTTTTTGAAGCCGAAATCTTTTCATGAAAATGTTCAACTTTTTTGAATCTGAAATACTTCATTAAAATTTTCAACTTTTTTAAAGCCGAAATCCTGTCGTGAAAATTTTAAACTTTTTTGAAGCCGAAATACTTCATGAAAATGTTTAACTTTTTTAAAGTCGAAATCCTGTCGTGAAAATTTTCAACTCTTTTGAAGCCGAAATCTTCTGATGAAAAATTTTCAACTTTTTTGAAGCCGAAATCTTTTCATGAAAATTTTCAACTTTTTTGAAGCCGAAATCTTTTCATGAAAATTTTCAACTTTTTTGAAGCTGAAATACTTCATGAAAATGTTCCACTTTTTTAACGCAGAAATCCTGTCGTGAAAATGTTCAACTTTTTTAAATCCGAAATACTTCATGAAAATTTTCAAATTTTTTGAAGCCGAAATACTTCATGAAAATGTTCGACTTTTTTAAAGCCGAAATCCTGTCGTTAAAATTTTCAACTTTTTTGAAGCCGAAATCTTTTCATGAAAATTTTCAACTTTTTTGAAGCCGAAATCTTTTCATGAAAATTTTCAACTTTTTTGAAGCCCAAATACTTCATGAAAATGTTCGACTTTTTTAAAGCCGAAATCCTGTCGTGAAAATTTTCAACTTTTTTGAAGCCGAAATACTTCATGAAAATGTTTGATTTTTTAAAGCCGAAATCCTGTCGTGAAAATTTTCAACTTTTTTGAAGCCGAAATCTTTTCATGAAAATTTTCAACTTTTTTGAAGCCGAAATCTTTTCATGAAAATTTTCAACTTTTTTGAAGCTGAAATACTTCATGAAAATGTTCGACTTTTTTAAAGCCGAAATCCTGTCGTGAAAATTTTCAACTTTTTTGAAGTCGAAATACTTCATGAAAATGTTCGACTTTTTTAAAGCCGAAATCCTGTCGTGAAAATTTTCAACGTTTTTGAAGCCGAAATACTTCATGAAAATGTTCGACTTTTTTAACGCCGAAATCCTGTCGTGAAAATTTTCAACTTTTTTGAAGCCGAAATCTTTTCATGAAAATTTTCAACTTTTTTGAAGCCGAAATCTTTCCATTAAAATTTTCAACTTTTTTGAAGCCGAAATCTTTTCATGAAAATTTTCAACTTTTTTGAAGCTGAAATACTTCATGAAAATGTTCGACTTTTTTAACGCAGAAATCCTGTCGTGAAAATGTTCAACTTTTTTGAATCAGAAATGTTTTCATGAAAATTTTCAACTTTTTTGAAGCCGAAATCTTTTCATGAAAATTTTCAACTTTTTTGAAGCTGAAATAATTCATGAAAATGTTCGACTTTTTTAACGCAGAAATCCTGTCGTGAAAATGTTCAAATTTTTTGAAGCCGAAATACTTCATGAAAATGTTCGACTTTTTTAAAGCCGAAATCCTGTCGTGAAAATTTTCAACTTTTTTGAAGCCGAAATCTTTTCATGAAAATTTTCAACTTTTTTGAAGCCGAAATCTTTCCATTAAAATTTTCAACTTTTTTGAAGCCGAAATCTTTTCATGAAAATTTTCAACTTTTTTGAAGCTGAAATACTTCATGAAAATGTTCGACTTTTTTAACGCAGAAATCCTGTCGTGAAAATGTTCAACTTTTTTGAATCAGAAATCTTTTCATGAAAATTTTCAACTTTTTTGAAGCCGAAATCTTTTCATGAAAATTTTCAACTTTTTTGAAGCTGAAATAATTCATGAAAATGTTCGACTTTTTTAACGCAGAAATCCTGTCGTGAAAATGTTCAAATTTTTTGAAGCCGAAATACTTCATGAAAATGTTAGACTTTTTTAAAGCCGAAATCCTGTCGTGAAAATTTTCAACTTTTTTGAAGCCGAAATACTTCATGAAAATGTTCGACTTTTTTAAAGCCGAAATCCTGTCGTGAAAATTTTCAACCTTTTTGAAGCCGAAATACTTCATGAAAATGTTCGACTTTTTTAAAGCCGAAATCCTGTAGTGAAAATTTTCAAATTTTTTGAAGCCCAAATACTTCATGAAAATGTTCGACTTTTTTAACGAAGAAATCCTGTCGTGAAAATTTTCAACTTTTTTGAAGCCGAAATCTTTTCATGAAAATTTTCAAATTTTTTGTAGCCGAAATACTTCATGAAAATGTTCGATTTTTTAAAGCCGAAATCCTGTCGTGAAAATTTTCAACTTTTTTGAAGCCGTAATCTTTTCATGAAAACTTTCAACTTTTTTGAAGCCGAAATCTTTTCATGAAAATTTTCAACTTTTTAGAAGCTGAAATACTTCATGAAAATGTTCGACTTTTTTAAAGCCGAAATCCTGGCGTGAAAATTTTCAACTTTTTTGAAGTCGAAATACTTCATGAAAATGTTCGACTTTTTTAAAGCCGAAATCCTGTCGTGAAAATTTTCAACGTTTTTGAAGCCGAAATACTTCATGAAAATGTTCAACTTTTTTAACGCCGAAATCCTGTCGTGAAAATTTTCAACTTTTTTGAAGCCGAAATCTTTTCATGAAAATTTTCAACTTTTTTGAAGCCGAAATCTTTTCATGAAAATTTTCAACTTTTTTGAAGCCCAAATACTTCATGAAAATGTTCGACTTTTTTAAAGCCGAAATCCTGTCGTGAAAATTTTCAACTTTTTTGAAGCCGAAATACTTCATGAAAATGTTTGATTTTTTAAAGCCGAAATCCTGTCGTGAAAATTTTCAACTTTTTTGAAGCCGAAATCTTTTCATGAAAATTTTCAACTTTTTTGAAGCCGAAATCTTTTCATGAAAATTTTCAACTTTTTTGAAGCTGAAATACTTCATGAAAATGTTCGACTTTTTTAAAGCCGAAATCCTGTCGTGAAAATTTTCAACTTTTTTGAAGTCGAAATACTTCATGAAAATGTTCGACTTTTTTAAAGCCGAAATCCTGTCTTGAAAATTTTCAACGTTTTTGAAGCCGAAATACTTCATGAAAATGTTCGACTTTTTTAACGCCGAAATCCTGTCGTGAAAATTTTCAACTTTTTTGAAGCCGAAATCTTTTCATGAAAATTTTCAACTTTTTTGAAGCCGAAATCTTTCCATTAAAATTTTCAACTTTTTTGAAGCCGAAATCTTTTCATGAAAATTTTCAACTTTTTTGAAGCTGAAATACTTCATGAAAATGTTCGACTTTTTTAACGCAGAAATCCTGTCGTGAAAATGTTCAACTTTTTTGAATCAGAAATGTTTTCATGAAAATTTTCAACTTTTTTGAAGCCGAAATCTTTTCATGAAAATTTTCAACTTTTTTGAAGCTGAAATAATTCATGAAAATGTTCGACTTTTTTAACGCAGAAATCCTGTCGTGAAAATGTTCAAATTTTTTGAAGCCGAAATACTTCATGAAAATGTTCGACTTTTTTAAAGCCGAAATCCTGTCGTGAAAATTTTCAACTTTTTTGAAGCCGAAATCTTTTCATGAAAATTTTCAACTTTTTTGAAGCCGAAATCTTTCCATTAAAATTTTCAACTTTTTTGAAGCCGAAATCTTTTCATGAAAATTTTCAACTTTTTTGAAGCTGAAATACTTCATGAAAATGTTCGACTTTTTTAACGCAGAAATCCTGTCGTGAAAATGTTCAACTTTTTTGAATCAGAAATCTTTTCATGAAAATGTTCAACTTTTTTGAAGCCGAAATCTTTTCATGAAAATTTTCAACTTTTTTGAAGCTGAAATAATTCATGAAAATGTTCGACTTTTTTAACGCAGAAATCCTGTCGTGAAAATGTTCAAATTTTTTGAAGCCGAAATACTTCATGAAAATGTTAGACTTTTTTAAAGCCGAAATCCTGTCGTGAAAATTTTCAACTTTTTTGAAGCCGAAATACTTCATGAAAATGTTCGACTTTTTTAAAGCCGAAATCCTGTCGTGAAAATTTTCAACCTTTTTGAAGCCGAAATACTTCATGAAAATGTTCGACTTTTTTAAAGCCGAAATCCTGTAGTGAAAATTTTCAACTTTTTTGAAGCCCAAATACTTCATGAAAATGTTCGACTTTTTTAACGAAGAAATCCTGTCGTGAAAATTTTCAACTTTTTTGAAGCCGAAATCTTTTCATGAAAATTTTCAAATTTTTTGTAGCCGAAATACTTCATGAAAATGTTCGATTTTTTAAAGCCGAAATCCTGTCGTGAAAATTTTCAACTTTTTTGAAGCCGTAATCTTTTCATGAAAACTTTCAACTTTTTTGAAGCCGAAATCTTTTCATGAAAATTTTCAACTTTTTAGAAGCTGAAATACTTCATGAAAATGTTCGACTTTTTTAAAGCCGAAATCCTGGCGTGAAAATTTTCAACTTTTTTGAAGTCGAAATACTTCATGAAAATGTTCGACTTTTTTAAAGCCGAAATCCTGTCGTGAAAATTTTCAACGTTTTTGAAGCCGAAATACTTCATGAAAATGTTCGACTTTTTTAACGCCGAAATCCTGTCGTGAAAATTTTCAACTTTTTTGAAGCCGAAATCTTTTCATGAAAATTTTCAACTTTTTTGAAGCCGAAATCTTTTCATGAAAATTTTCAACTTTTTTGAAGCCCAAATACTTCATGAAAATGTTCGACTTTTTTAAAGCCGAAATCCTGTCGTGAAAATTTTCAACTTTTTTGAAGCCGAAATACTTCATGAAAATGTTTGATTTTTTAAAGCCGAAATCCTGTCGTGAAAATTTTCAACTTTTTTGAAGCCGAAATCTTTTCATGAAAATTTTCAACTTTTTTGAAGCCGAAATCTTTTCATGAAAATTTTCAACTTTTTTGAAGCTGAAATACTTCATGAAAATGTTCGACTTTTTTAAAGCCGAAATCCTGTCGTGAAAATTTTCAACTTTTTTGAAGTCGAAATACTTCATGAAAATGTTCGACTTTTTTAAAGCCGAAATCCTGTCTTGAAAATTTTCAACGTTTTTGAAGCCGAAATACTTCATGAAAATGTTCGACTTTTTTAACGCCGAAATCCTGTCGTGAAAATTTTCAACTTTTTTGAAGCCGAAATCTTTTCATGAAAATTTTCAACTTTTTTGAAGCCGAAATCTTTCCATTAAAATTTTCAACTTTTTTGAAGCCGAAATTTTTTCATGAAAATTTTCAACTTTTTTGAAGCTGAAATACTTCATGAAAATGTTCGACTTTTTTAACGCAGAAATCCTGTCGTGAAAATGTTCAACTTTTTTGAATCAGAAATGTTTTCATGAAAATTTTCAACTTTTTTGAAGCCGAAATCTTTTCATGAAAATTTTCAACTTTTTTGAAGCTGAAATAATTCATGAAAATGTTCGACTTTTTTAACGCAGAAATCCTGTCGTGAAAATGTTCAAATTTTTTGAAGCCGAAATACTTCATGAAAATGTTCGACTTTTTTAAAGCCGAAATCCTGTCGTGAAAATTTTCAACTTTTTTGAAGCCGAAATCTTTTCATGAAAATTTTCAACTTTTTTGAAGCCGAAATCTTTCCATTAAAATTTTCAACTTTTTTGAAGCCGAAATCTTTTCATGAAAATTTTCAACTTTTTTGAAGCTGAAATACTTCATGAAAATGTTCGACTTTTTTAACGCAGAAATCCTGTCGTGAAAATGTTCAACTTTTTTGAATCAGAAATCTTTTCATGAAAATTTTCAACTTTTTTGAAGCCGAAATCTTTTCATGAAAATTTTCAACTTTTTTGAAGCTGAAATAATTCATGAAAATGTTCGACTTTTTTAACGCAGAAATCCTGTCGTGAAAATGTTCAAATTTTTTGAAGCCGAAATACTTCATGAAAATGTTAGACTTTTTTAAAGCCGAAATCCTGTCGTGAAAATTTTCAACTTTTTTGAAGCCCAAATACTTCATGAAAATGTTCGACTTTTTTAAAGCCGAAATCCTGTCGTGAAAATTTTCAACCTTTTTGAAGCCGAAATACTTCATGAAAATGTTCGACTTTTTTAAAGCCGAAATCCTGTAGTGAAAATTTTCAACTTTTTTGAAGCCCAAATACTTCATGAAAATGTTCGACTTTTTTAACGAAGAAATCCTGTCGTGAAAATTTTCAACTTTTTTGAAGCCGAAATCTTTTCATGAAAATTTTCAAATTTTTTGTAGCCGAAATACTTCATGAAAATGTTCGATTTTTTAAAGCCGAAATCCTGTCGTGAAAATTTTCAACTTTTTTGAAGCCGTAATCTTTTCATGAAAACTTTCAACTTTTTTGAAGCCGAAATCTTTTCATGAAAATTTTCAACTTTTTAGAAGCTGAAATACTTCATGAAAATGTTCGACTTTTTTAAAGCCGAAATCCTGGCGTGAAAATTTTCAACTTTTTTGAAGTCGAAATACTTCATGAAAATGTTCGACTTTTTTAAAGCCGAAATCCTGTCGTGAAAATTTTCAACGTTTTTGAAGCCGAAATACTTCATGAAAATGTTCGACTTTTTTAACGCCGAAATCCTGTCGTGAAAATTTTCAACTTTTTTGAAGCCGAAATCTTTTCATGAAAATTTTCAACTTTTTTGAAGCCGAAATCTTTTCATGAAAATTTTCAACTTTTTTGAAGCCCAAATACTTCATGAAAATGTTCGACTTTTTTAAAGCCGAAATCCTGTCGTGAAAATTTTCAACTTTTTTGAAGCCGAAATACTTCATGAAAATGTTTGATTTTTTAAAGCCGAAATCCTGTCGTGAAAATTTTCAACTTTTTTGAAGCCGAAATCTTTTCATGAAAATTTTCAACTTTTTTGAAGCCGAAATCTTTTCATGAAAATTTTCAACTTTTTTGAAGCTGAAATACTTCATGAAAATGTTCGACTTTTTTAAAGCCGAAATCCTGTCGTGAAAATTTTCAACTTTTTTGAAGTCGAAATACTTCATGAAAATGTTCGACTTTTTTAAAGCCGAAATCCTGTCTTGAAAATTTTCAACGTTTTTGAAGCCGAAATACTTCATGAAAATGTTCGACTTTTTTAACGCCGAAATCCTGTCGTGAAAATTTTCAACTTTTTTGAAGCCGAAATCTTTTCATGAAAATTTTCAACTTTTTTGAAGCCGAAATCTTTCCATTAAAATTTTCAACTTTTTTGAAGCCGAAATCTTTTCATGAAAATTTTCAACTTTTTTGAAGCTGAAATACTTCATGAAAATGTTCGACTTTTTTAACGCAGAAATCCTGTCGTGAAAATGTTCAACTTTTTTGAATCAGAAATGTTTTCATGAAAATTTTCAACTTTTTTGAAGCCGAAATCTTTTCATGAAAATTTTCAACTTTTTTGAAGCTGAAATAATTCATGAAAATGTTCGACTTTTTTAACGCAGAAATCCTGTCGTGAAAATGTTCAAATTTTTTGAAGCCGAAATACTTCATGAAAATGTTCGACTTTTTTAAAGCCGAAATCCTGTCGTGAAAATTTTCAACTTTTTTGAAGCCGAAATCTTTTCATGAAAATTTTCAACTTTTTTGAAGCCGAAATCTTTCCATTAAAATTTTCAACTTTTTTGAAGCCGAAATCTTTTCATGAAAATTTTCAACTTTTTTGAAGCTGAAATACTTCATGAAAATGTTCGACTTTTTTAACGCAGAAATCCTGTCGTGAAAATGTTCAACTTTTTTGAATCAGAAATCTTTTCATGAAAATTTTCAACTTTTTTGAAGCCGAAATCTTTTCATGAAAATTTTCAACTTTTTTGAAGCTGAAATAATTCATGAAAATGTTCGACTTTTTTAACGCAGAAATCCTGTCGTGAAAATGTTCAAATTTTTTGAAGCCGAAATACTTCATGAAAATGTTAGACTTTTTTAAAGCCGAAATCCTGTCGTGAAAATTTTCAACTTTTTTGAAGCCGAAATACTTCATGAAAATGTTCGACTTTTTTAAAGCCGAAATCCTGTCGTGAAAATTTTCAACCTTTTTGAAGCCGAAATACTTCATGAAAATGTTCGACTTTTTTAAAGCCGAAATCCTGTAGTGAAAATTTTCAACTTTTTTGAAGCCCAAATACTTCATGAAAATGTTCGACTTTTTTAACGAAGAAATCCTGTCGTGAAAATTTTCAACTTTTTTGAAGCCGAAATCTTTTCATGAAAATTTTCAAATTTTTTGTAGCCGAAATACTTCATGAAAATGTTCGATTTTTTAAAGCCGAAATCCTGTCGTGAAAATTTTCAACTTTTTTGAAGCCGTAATCTTTTCATGAAAACTTTCAACTTTTTTGAAGCCGAAATCTTTTCATGAAAATTTTCAACTTTTTAGAAGCTGAAATACTTCATGAAAATGTTCGACTTTTTTAAAGCCGAAATCCTGGCGTGAAAATTTTCAACTTTTTTGAAGTCGAAATACTTCATGAAAATGTTCGACTTTTTTAAAGCCGAAATCCTGTCGTGAAAATTTTCAACGTTTTTGAAGCCGAAATACTTCATGAAAATGTTCGACTTTTTTAACGCCGAAATCCTGTCGTGAAAATTTTCAACTTTTTTGAAGCCGAAATCTTTTCATGAAAATTTTCAACTTTTTTGAAGCCGAAATCTTTTCATGAAAATTTTCAACTTTTTTGAAGCCCAAATACTTCATGAAAATGTTCGACTTTTTTAAAGCCGAAATCCTGTCGTGAAAATTTTCAACTTTTTTGAAGCCGAAATACTTCATGAAAATGTTTGATTTTTTAAAGCCGAAATCCTGTCGTGAAAATTTTCAACTTTTTTGAAGCCGAAATCTTTTCATGAAAATTTTCAACTTTTTTGAAGCCGAAATCTTTTCATGAAAATTTTCAACTTTTTTGAAGCCGAAATCTTTCCATTAAAATTTTCAACTTTTTTGAAGCCGAAATCTTTTCATGAAAATTTTCAACTTTTTTGAAGCTGAAATACTTCATGAAAATGTTCGACTTTTTTAACGCAGAAATCCTGTCGTGAAAATTTTCAACTTTTTTGAAGTCGAAATACTTCATGAAAATGTTCGACTTTTTTAAAGCCGAAATCCTGTCTTGAAAATTTTCAACGTTTTTGAAGCCGAAATACTTCATGAAAATGTTCGACTTTTTTAACGCCGAAATCCTGTCGTGAAAATTTTCAACTTTTTTGAAGCCGAAATCTTTTCATGAAAATTTTCAACTTTTTTGAAGCCGAAATCTTTCCATTAAAATTTTCAACTTTTTTGAAGCCGAAATCTTTTCATGAAAATTTTCAACTTTTTTGAAGCTGAAATACTTCATGAAAATGTTCGACTTTTTTAACGCAGAAATCCTGTCGTGAAAATGTTCAACTTTTTTGAATCAGAAATGTTTTCATGAAAATTTTCAACTTTTTTGAAGCCGAAATCTTTTCATGAAAATTTTCAACTTTTTTGAAGCTGAAATAATTCATGAAAATGTTCGACTTTTTTAACGCAGAAATCCTGTCGTGAAAATGTTCAAATTTTTTGAAGCCGAAATACTTCATGAAAATGTTCGACTTTTTTAAAGCCGAAATCCTGTCGTGAAAATTTTCAACTTTTTTGAAGCCGAAATCTTTTCATGAAAATTTTCAACTTTTTTGAAGCCGAAATCTTTCCATTAAAATTTTCAACTTTTTTGAAGCCGAAATCTTTTCATGAAAATTTTCAACTTTTTTGAAGCTGAAATACTTCATGAAAATGTTCGACTTTTTTAACGCAGAAATCCTGTCGTGAAAATGTTCAACTTTTTTGAATCAGAAATCTTTTCATGAAAATTTTCAACTTTTTTGAAGCCGAAATCTTTTCATGAAAATTTTCAACTTTTTTGAAGCTGAAATAATTCATGAAAATGTTCGACTTTTTTAACGCAGAAATCCTGTCGTGAAAATGTTCAAATTTTTTGAAGCCGAAATACTTCATGAAAATGTTAGACTTTTTTAAAGCCGAAATCCTGTCGTGAAAATTTTCAACTTTTTTGAAGCCGAAATACTTCATGAAAATGTTCGACTTTTTTAAAGCCGAAATCCTGTCGTGAAAATTTTCAACCTTTTTGAAGCCGAAATACTTCATGAAAATGTTCGACTTTTTTAAAGCCGAAATCCTGTAGTGAAAATTTTCAACTTTTTTGAAGCCCAAATACTTCATGAAAATGTTCGACTTTTTTAACGAAGAAATCCTGTCGTGAAAATTTTCAACTTTTTTGA
This sequence comes from Labrus mixtus, assembly GCF_963584025.1. NCBI lineage: Eukaryota > Metazoa > Chordata > Actinopteri > Labriformes > Labridae > Labrus > Labrus mixtus. Next base: position 27,010,427 of record NC_083628.1, read on the forward strand.
AGCCGAAATCTTTTCATGAAAATTTTCAAATTTTTTGTAGCCGAAATACTTCATGAAAATGTTCGATTTTTTAAAGCCGAAATCCTGTCGTGAAAATTTTCAACTTTTTTGAAGCCATAATCTTTTCATGAAAACTTTCAACTTTTTTGAAGCCGAAATCTTTTCATGAAAATTTTCAACTTTTTAGAAGCTGAAATACTTCATGAAAATGTTCGACTTTTTTAAAGCCGAAATCCTGGCGTGAAAATTTTCAACTTTTTTGAAGTCGAAATACTTCATGAAAATGTTCGACTTTTTTAAAGCCGAAATCCTGTCGTGAAAATTTTCAACTTTTTTGAAGCTGAAATAATTCATGAAAATGTTCGACTTTTTTAACGCAGAAATCCTGTCGTGAAAATGTTCAAATTTTTTGAAGCCGAAATACTTCATGAAAATGTTCGACTTTTTTAAAGCCGAAATCCTGTCGTGAAAATTTTCAACTTTTTTGAAGCCGAAATCTTTTCATGAAAATTTTCAACTTTTTTGAAGCCGAAATCTTTCCATTAAAATTTTCAACTTTTTTGAAGCCGAAATCTTTTCATGAAAATTTTCAACTTTTTTGAAGCTGAAATACTTCATGAAAATGTTCGACTTTTTTAACGCAGAAATCCTGTCGTGAAAATGTTCAACTTTTTTGAATCAGAAATCTTTTCATGAAAATTTTCAACTTTTTTGAAGCCGAAATCTTTTCATGAAAATTTTCAACTTTTTTGAAGCTGAAATAATTCATGAAAATGTTCGACTTTTTTAACGCAGAAATCCTGTCGTGAAAATGTTCAAATTTTTTGAAGCCGAAATACTTCATGAAAATGTTAGACTTTTTTAAAGCCGAAATCCTGTCGTGAAAATTTTCAACTTTTTTGAAGCCGAAATACTTCATGAAAATGTTCGACTTTTTTAAAGCCGAAATCCTGTCGTGAAAATTTTCAACCTTTTTGAAGCCGAAATACTTCATGAAAATGTTCGACTTTTTTAAAGCCGAAATCCTGTAGTGAAAATTTTCAACTTTTTTGAAGCCCAAATACTTCATGAAAATGTTCGACTTTTTTAACGAAGAAATCCTGTCGTGAAAATTTTCAACTTTTTTGAAGCCGAAATCTTTTCATGAAAATTTTCAAATTTTTTGTAGCCGAAATACTTCATGAAAATGTTCGATTTTTTAAAGCCGAAATCCTGTCGTGAAAATTTTCAACTTTTTTGAAGCCATAATCTTTTCATGAAAACTTTCAACTTTTTTGAAGCCGAAATCTTTTCATGAAAATTTTCAACTTTTTAGAAGCTGAAATACTTCATGAAAATGTTCGACTTTTTTAAAGCCGAAATCCTGGCGTGAAAATTTTCAACTTTTTTGAAGTCGAAATACTTCATGAAAATGTTCGACTTTTTTAAAGCCGAAATCCTGTCGTGAAAATTTTCAACGTTTTTGAAGCCGAAATACTTCATGAAAATGTTCGACTTTTTTAACGCCGAAATCCTGTCGTGAAAATTTTCAACTTTTTTGAAGCCGAAATCTTTTCATGAAAATTTTCAACTTTTTTGAAGCCGAAATCTTTTCATGAAAATTTTCAACTTTTTTGAAGCCCAAATACTTCATGAAAATGTTCGACTTTTTTAAAGCCGAAATCCTGTCGTGAAAATTTTCAACTTTTTTGAAGCCGAAATACTTCATGAAAATGTTTGATTTTTTAAAGCCGAAATCCTGTCGTGAAAATTTTCAACTTTTTTGAAGCCGAAATCTTTTCATGAAAATTTTCAACTTTTTTGAAGCCGAAATCTTTTCATGAAAATTTTCAACTTTTTTGAAGCTGAAATACTTCATGAAAATGTTCGACTTTTTTAAAGCCGAAATCCTGTCGTGAAAATTTTCAACTTTTTTGAAGTCGAAATACTTCATGAAAATGTTCGACTTTTTTAAAGCCGAAATCCTGTCGTGAAAATTTTCAACGTTTTTGAAGCCGAAATACTTCATGAAAATGTTCGACTTTTTTAACGCCGAAATCCTGTCGTGAAAATTTTCAACTTTTTTGAAGCCGAAATCTTTTCATGAAAATTTTCAACTTTTTTGAAGCCGAAATCTTTCCATTAAAATTTTCAACTTTTTTGAAGCCGAAATCTTTTCATGAAAATTTTCAACTTTTTTGAAGCTGAAATACTTCATGAAAATGTTCGACTTTTTTAACGCAGAAATCCTGTCGTGAAAATGTTCAACTTTTTTGAATCAGAAATGTTTTCATGAAAATTTTCAACTTTTTTGAAGCCGAAATCTTTTCATGAAAATTTTCAACTTTTTTGAAGCTGAAATAATTCATGAAAATGTTCGACTTTTTTAACGCAGAAATCCTGTCGTGAAAATGTTCAAATTTTTTGAAGCCGAAATACTTCATGAAAATGTTCGACTTTTTTAAAGCCGAAATCCTGTCGTGAAAATTTTCAACTTTTTTGAAGCCGAAATCTTTTCATGAAAATTTTCAACTTTTTTGAAGCCGAAATCTTTCCATTAAAATTTTCAACTTTTTTGAAGCCGAAATCTTTTCATGAAAATTTTCAACTTTTTTGAAGCTGAAATACTTCATGAAAATGTTCGACTTTTTTAACGCAGAAATCCTGTCGTGAAAATGTTCAACTTTTTTGAATCAGAAATCTTTTCATGAAAATTTTCAACTTTTTTGAAGCCGAAATCTTTTCATGAAAATTTTCAACTTTTTTGAAGCTGAAATAATTCATGAAAATGTTCGACTTTTTTAACGCAGAAATCCTGTCGTGAAAATGTTCAAATTTTTTGAAGCCGAAATACTTCATGAAAATGTTAGACTTTTTTAAAGCCGAAATCCTGTCGTGAAAATTTTCAACTTTTTTGAAGCCGAAATACTTCATGAAAATGTTCGACTTTTTTAAAGCCGAAATCCTGTCGTGAAAATTTTCAACCTTTTTGAAGCCGAAATACTTCATGAAAATGTTCGACTTTTTTAAAGCCGAAATCCTGTAGTGAAAATTTTCAACTTTTTTGAAGCCCAAATACTTCATGAAAATGTTCGACTTTTTTAACGAAGAAATCCTGTCGTGAAAATTTTCAACTTTTTTGAAGCCGAAATCTTTTCATGAAAATTTTCAAATTTTTTGTAGCCGAAATACTTCATGAAAATGTTCGATTTTTTAAAGCCGAAATCCTGTCGTGAAAATTTTCAACTTTTTTGAAGCCGTAATCTTTTCATGAAAACTTTCAACTTTTTTGAAGCCGAAATCTTTTCATGAAAATTTTCAACTTTTTAGAAGCTGAAATACTTCATGAAAATGTTCGACTTTTTTAAAGCCGAAATCCTGGCGTGAAAATTTTCAACTTTTTTGAAGTCGAAATACTTCATGAAAATGTTCGACTTTTTTAAAGCCGAAATCCTGTCGTGAAAATTTTCAACGTTTTTGAAGCCGAAATACTTCATGAAAATGTTCGACTTTTTTAACGCCGAAATCCTGTCGTGAAAATTTTCAACTTTTTTGAAGCCGAAATCTTTTCATGAAAATTTTCAACTTTTTTGAAGCCGAAATCTTTTCATGAAAATTTTCAACTTTTTTGAAGCCGAAATCTTTCCATTAAAATTTTCAACTTTTTTGAAGCCGAAATCTTTTCATGAAAATTTTCAACTTTTTTGAAGCCGAAATCTTTCCATTAAAATTTTCAACTTTTTTGATGCCGAAATCTTTTCATGAAAATTTTCAACTTTTTTGAATCCGAAATACTTCATGAAAATTTTAAACTTTTTTGAAGCCGAAATACTTCATGAAAATGTTTAACTTTTTTAAAGTCGAAATCCTGTCGTGAAAATTTTCAACTCTTTTGAAGCCGAAATCTTCTGATGAAAAATTTTCAACTTTTTTGAAGCCGAAATCTTTTCATGAAAATTTTCAACTTTTTTGAAGCCGAAATCTTTTCATGAAAATTTTCAACTTTTTTGAAGCTGAAATACTTCATGAAAATGTTCCACTTTTTTAACGCAGAAATCCTGTCGTGAAAATGTTCAACTTTTTTAAATCCGAAATACTTCATGAAAATTTTCAAATTTTTTGAAGCCGAAATACTTCATGAAAATGTTCGACTTTTTTAAAGCCGAAATCCTGTCGTTAAAATTTTCAACTTTTTTCAAGCCGAAATCTTTTCATGAAAATTTTCAACTTTTTTGAAGCCGAAATCTTTTCATGAAAATTTTCAACTTTTTTGAAGCCCAAATACTTCATGAAAATGTTCGACTTTTTTAAAGCCGAAATCCTGTCGTGAAAATTTTCAACTTTTTTGAAGCCGAAATACTTCATGAAAATGTTTGATTTTTTAAAGCCGAAATCCTGTCGTGAAAATTTTCAACTTTTTTGAAGCCGAAATCTTTTCATGAAAATTTTCAACTTTTTTGAAGCCGAAATCTTTTCATGAAAATTTTCAACTTTTTAGAAGCTGAAATACTTCATGAAAATGTTCGACTTTTTTAAAGCCGAAATCCTGTCGTGAAAATTTTCAACTTTTTTGAAGTCGAAATACTTCATGAAAATGTTCGACTTTTTTAAAGCCGAAATCCTGTCGTGAAAATTTTCAACGTTTTTGAAGCCGAAATACTTCATGAAAATGTTCGACTTTTTTAACGCCGAAATCCTGTCGTGAAAATTTTCAACTTTTTTGAAGCCGAAATCTTTTCATGAAAATTTTCAACTTTTTTGAAGCCGAAATCTTTTCATGAAAATTTTCAACTTTTTTGAAGCCGAAATCTTTCCATTAAAATTTTCAACTTTTTTGAAGCCGAAATCTTTTCATGAAAATTTTCAACTTTTTTGAAGCCGAAATCTTTCCATTAAAATTTTCAACTTTTTTGATGCCGAAATCTTTTCATGAAAATGTTCAACTTTTTTGAATCTGAAATACTTCATTAAAATTTTCAACTTTTTTAAAGCCGAAATCCTGTCGTGAAAATTTTCAACTTTTTTGAATCCGAAATACTTCATGAAAATTTTAAACTTTTTTGAAGCCGAAATACTTCATGAAAATGTTTAACTTTTTTAAAGTCGAAATCCTGTCGTGAAAATTTTCAACTCTTTTGAAGCCGAAATCTTCTGATGAAAAATTTTCAACTTTTTTGAAGCCGAAATCTTTTCATGAAAATTTTCAACTTTTTTGAAGCCGAAATCTTTTCATGAAAATTTTCAACTTTTTTGAAGCTGAAATACTTCATGAAAATGTTCCACTTTTTTAACGCAGAAATCCTGTCGTGAAAATGTTCAACTTTTTTAAATCCGAAATACTTCATGAAAATTTTCAAATTTTTTGAAGCCGAAATACTTCATGAAAATGTTCGACTTTTTTAAAGCCGAAATCCTGTCGTTAAAATTTTCAACTTTTTTCAAGCCGAAATCTTTTCATGAAAATTTTCAACTTTTTTGAAGCCGAAATCTTTTCATGAAAATTTTCAACTTTTTTGAAGCCCAAATACTTCATGAAAATGTTCGACTTTTTTAAAGCCGAAATCCTGTCGTGAAAATTTTCAACTTTTTTGAAGCCGAAATACTTCATGAAAATGTTTGATTTTTTAAAGCCGAAATCCTGTCGTGAAAATTTTCAACTTTTTTGAAGCCGAAATCTTTTCATGAAAATTTTCAACTTTTTTGAAGCCGAAATCTTTTCATGAAAATTTTCAACTTTTTAGAAGCTGAAATACTTCATGAAAATGTTCGACTTTTTTAAAGCCGAAATCCTGTCGTGAAAATTTTCAACTTTTTTGAAGTCGAAATACTTCATGAAAATGTTCGACTTTTTTAAAGCCGAAATCCTGTCGTGAAAATTTTCAACGTTTTTGAAGCCGAAATACTTCATGAAAATGTTCGACTTTTTTAACGCCGAAATCCTGTCGTGAAAATTTTCAACTTTTTTGAAGCCGAAATCTTTTCATGAAAATTTTCAACTTTTTTGAAGCCGAAATCTTTCCATTAAAATTTTCAACTTTTTTGAAGCCGAAATCTTTTCATGAAAATTTTCAACTTTTTTGAAGCTGAAATACTTCATGAAAATGTTCGACTTTTTTAACGCAGAAATCCTGTCGTGAAAATGTTCAACTTTTTTGAATCAGAAATGTTTTCATGAAAATTTTCAACTTTTTTGAAGCCGAAATCTTTTCATGAAAATTTTCAACTTTTTAGAAGCTGAAATACTTCATGAAAATGTTCGACTTTTTTAAAGCCGAAATCCTGTCGTGAAAATTTTCAACTTTTTTGAAGCCGAAATACTTCATGAAAATGTTCGACTTTTTTAAAGCCGAAATCCTGTCGTGAAAATTTTCAACGTTTTTGAAGCTGAAATACTTCATGAAAATGTTCGACTTTTTTAACGCAGAAATCCTGTCGTGAAAATGTTCAACTTTTTTGAATCCGAAATACTTCATGAAAATTTTCAAATTTTTTGAAGCCGAAATACTTCATGAAAATGTTTGATTTTTTAAAACCGAAATCCTGTCGTGAAAATTTTCAACTTTTTTGAAGCCGAAATCTTTTCATGAAAATTTTCAACTTTTTTGAAGCCGAAATCTTTTCATGAAAATTTTCAACTTTTTAGAAGCTGAAATACTTCATGAAAATGTTCGACTTTTTTAAAGCCGAAATCCTGTCGTGAAAATTTTCAACTTTTTTAAAGTCGAAATACTTCATGAAAATGTTCGACTTTTTTAAAGCCGAAATCCTGTCGTGAAAATTTTCAACGTTTTTGAAGCCGAAATACTTCATGAAAATGTTCGACTTTTTTAACGCCGAAATCCTGTCGTGAAAATTTTCAACTTTTTTGAAGCCGAAATCTTTTCATGAAAATTTTCAACTTTTTTGAAGCCGAAATCTTTCCATTAAAATTTTGAACTTTTTTGAAGCCGAAATCTTTTCATGAAAATGTTCAACTTTTTTGAATCTGAAATACTTCATTAAAATTTTCAACTTTTTTAAAGCCGAAATCCTGTCGTGAAAATTTTCAACTTTTTTGAATCCGAAATACTTCATGAAAATTTTAAACTTTTTTGAAGCCGAAATACTTCATGAAAATGTTTAACTTTTTTAAAGTCGAAATCCTGTCGTGAAAATTTTCAACTCTTTTGAAGCCGAAATCTTCTCATGAAAATTTTCAACTTTTTTGAAGCCGAAATCTTTTCATGTAAATTTTCAACTTTTTTGAACCTGAAATACTTCATGAAAATGTTCGACTTTTTTAAAGCCGAAATCCTGTAGTGAAAATTTTCAACTTTTTTGAAGCCCAAATACTTCATGAAAATGTTCAACTTTTTTGAAGCCGAAATACTTCATGAAAATGTTCGACTTTTTTAAAGCCGAAATCCTGTCGTGAAAATTTTCAACCTTTTTGAAGCCGAAATACTTCATGAAAATGTTCGACTTTTTTAAAGCCGAAATCCTGTCGTGAAAATTTTCAACTTTTTTGAAGACCAAATACTTCATGAAAATGTTCGACTTTTTTAAAGCCGAAATCCTGTCGTGAAAATTTTCAACTTTTTTGAAGCCGAAATCTTTTCATGAAAATTTTCAACTTTTTTGAAGCCGAAATCTTTCCATTAAAATTTTCAACTTTTTTGAAGCCGAAATCTTTTCATGAAAATTTTCAACTTTTTTGAAGCTGAAATACTTCATGAAAATGTTCGACTTTTTTAACGCAGAAATCCTGTCGTGAAAATGTTCAACTTTTTTGAATCAGAAATCTTTTCATGAAAATTTTCAACTTTTTTGAAGCCGAAATCTTTTCATGAAAATTTTCAACTTTTTTGTAGCTGAAATAATTCATGAAAATGTTCGACTTTTTTAACGCAGAAATCCTGTCGTGAAAATGTTAAAATTTTTTGAAGCCGAAATACTTCATGAAAATGTTAGACTTTTTTAAAGCCGAAATCCTGTCGTGAAAATTTTCAACTTTTTTGAAGCCGAAATACTTCATGAAAATGTTCGACTTTTTTAAAGCCGAAATCCTGTCGTGAAAATTTTCAACCTTTTTGAAGCCGAAATACTTCATGAAAATGTTCGACTTTTTTAAAGCCGAAATCCTGTAGTGAAAATTTTCAACTTTTTTGAAGCCCAAATACTTCATGAAAATGTTCGACTTTTTTAACGCCGAAATCCTGTCGTGAAAATTTTCAACTTTTTTGAAGCCGAAATCTTTTCATGAAAATTTTCAACTTTTTAGAAGCTGAAATACTTCATGAAAATGTTCGACTTTTTTAAAGCCGAAATCCTGTCGTGAAAATTTTCAACTTTTTTGAAGCCGAAATACTTCATGAAAATGTTCGACTTTTTTAAAGCCGAAATCCTGTCGTGAAAATTTTCAACGTTTTTGAAGCTGAAATACTTCATGAAAATGTTCGACTTTTTTAACGCAGAAATCCTGTCGTGAAAATGTTCAACTTTTTTGAATCCGAAATACTTCATGAAAATTTTCAAATTTTTTGAAGCCGAAATACTTCATGAAAATGTTTGATTTTTTAAAACCGAAATCCTGTCGTGAAAATTTTCAACTTTTTTGAAGCCGAAATCTTTTCATGAAAATTTTCAACTTTTTTGAAGCCGAAATCTTTTCATGAAAATTTTCAACTTTTTAGAAGCTGAAATACTTCATGAAAATGTTCGACTTTTTTAAAGCCGAAATCCTGTCGTGAAAATTTTCAACTTTTTTAAAGTCGAAATACTTCATGAAAATGTTCGACTTTTTTAAAGCCGAAATCCTGTCGTGAAAATTTTCAACGTTTTTGAAGCCGAAATACTTCATGAAAATGTTCGACTTTTTTAACGCCGAAATCCTGTCGTGAAAATTTTCAACTTTTTTGAAGCCGAAATCTTTTCATGAAAATTTTCAACTTTTTTGAAGCCGAAATCTTTTCATGAAAATTTTCAACTTTTTTGAAGCCGAAATCTTTCCATTAAAATTTTCAACTTTTTTGAAGCCGAAATCTTTTCATGAAAATTTTCAACTTTTTTGAAGCCGAAATCTTTCCATTAAAATTTTCAACTTTTTTGATGCCGAAATCTTTTCATGAAAATGTTCAACTTTTTTGAATCTGAAATACTTCATTAAAATTTTCAACTTTTTTAAAGCCGAAATCCTGTCGTGAAAATTTTCAACTTTTTTGAATCCGAAATACTTCATGAAAATTTTAAACTTTTTTGAAGCCGAAATACTTCATGAAAATGTTTAACTTTTTTAAAGTCGAAATCCTGTCGTGAAAATTTTCAACTCTTTTGAAGCCGAAATCTTCTGATGAAAAATTTTCAACTTTTTTGAAGCCGAAATCTTTTCATGAAAATTTTCAACTTTTTTGAAGCCGAAATCTTTTCATGAAAATTTTCAACTTTTTTGAAGCTGAAATACTTCATGAAAATGTTCCACTTTTTTAACGCAGAAATCCTGTCGTGAAAATGTTCAACTTTTTTAAATCCGAAATACTTCATGAAAATTTTCAAATTTTTTGAAGCCGAAATACTTCATGAAAATGTTCGACTTTTTTAAAGCCGAAATCCTGTCGTTAAAATTTTCAACTTTTTTCAAGCCGAAATCTTTTCATGAAAATTTTCAACTTTTTTGAAGCCGAAATCTTTTCATGAAAATTTTCAACTTTTTTGAAGCCCAAATACTTCATGAAAATGTTCGACTTTTTTAAAGCCGAAATCCTGTCGTGAAAATTTTCAACTTTTTTGAAGCCGAAATACTTCATGAAAATGTTTGATTTTTTAAAGCCGAAATCCTGTCGTGAAAATTTTCAACTTTTTTGAAGCCGAAATCTTTTCATGAAAATTTTCAACTTTTTTGAAGCCGAAATCTTTTCATGAAAATTTTCAACTTTTTAGAAGCTGAAATACTTCATGAAAATGTTCGACTTTTTTAAAGCCGAAATCCTGTCGTGAAAATTTTCAACTTTTTTGAAGTCGAAATACTTCATGAAAATGTTCGACTTTTTTAAAGCCGAAATCCTGTCGTGAAAATTTTCAACGTTTTTGAAGCCGAAATACTTCATGAAAATGTTCGACTTTTTTAACGCCGAAATCCTGTCGTGAAAATTTTCAACTTTTTTGAAGCCGAAATCTTTTCATGAAAATTTTCAACTTTTTTGAAGCCGAAATCTTTCCATTAAAATTTTCAACTTTTTTGAAGCCGAAATCTTTTCATGAAAATTTTCAACTTTTTTGAAGCTGAAATACTTCATGAAAATGTTCGACTTTTTTAACGCAGAAATCCTGTCGTGAAAATGTTCAACTTTTTTGAATCAGAAATGTTTTCATGAAAATTTTCAACTTTTTTGAAGCCGAAATCTTTTCATGAAAATTTTCAACTTTTTAGAAGCTGAAATACTTCATGAAAATGTTCGACTTTTTTAAAGCCGAAATCCTGTCGTGAAAATTTTCAACTTTTTTGAAGCCGAAATACTTCATGAAAATGTTCGACTTTTTTAAAGCCGAAATCCTGTCGTGAAAATTTTCAACGTTTTTGAAGCTGAAATACTTCATGAAAATGTTCGACTTTTTTAACGCAGAAATCCTGTCGTGAAAATGTTCAACTTTTTTGAATCCGAAATACTTCATGAAAATTTTCAAATTTTTTGAAGCCGAAATACTTCATGAAAATGTTTGATTTTTTAAAACCGAAATCCTGTCGTGAAAATTTTCAACTTTTTTGAAGCCGAAATCTTTTCATGAAAATTTTCAACTTTTTTGAAGCCGAAATCTTTTCATGAAAATTTTCAACTTTTTAGAAGCTGAAATACTTCATGAAAATGTTCGACTTTTTTAAAGCCGAAATCCTGTCGTGAAAATTTTCAACTTTTTTAAAGTCGAAATACTTCATGAAAATGTTCGACTTTTTTAAAGCCGAAATCCTGTCGTGAAAATTTTCAACGTTTTTGAAGCCGAAATACTTCATGAAAATGTTCGACTTTTTTAACGCCGAAATCCTGTCGTGAAAATTTTCAACTTTTTTGAAGCCGAAATCTTTTCATGAAAATTTTCAACTTTTTTGAAGCCGAAATCTTTCCATTAAAATTTTGAACTTTTTTGAAGCCGAAATCTTTTCATGAAAATGTTCAACTTTTTTGAATCTGAAATACTTCATTAAAATTTTCAACTTTTTTAAAGCCGAAATCCTGTCGTGAAAATTTTCAACTTTTTTGAATCCGAAATACTTCATGAAAATTTTAAACTTTTTTGAAGCCGAAATACTTCATGAAAATGTTTAACTTTTTTAAAGTCGAAATCCTGTCGTGAAAATTTTCAACTCTTTTGAAGCCGAAATCTTCTCATGAAAATTTTCAACTTTTTTGAAGCCGAAATCTTTTCATGTAAATTTTCAACTTTTTTGAACCTGAAATACTTCATGAAAATGTTCGACTTTTTTAAAGCCGAAATCCTGTAGTGAAAATTTTCAACTTTTTTGAAGCCCAAATACTTCATGAAAATGTTCAACTTTTTTGAAGCCGAAATACTTCATGAAAATGTTCGACTTTTTTAAAGCCGAAATCCTGTCGTGAAAATTTTCAACCTTTTTGAAGCCGAAATACTTCATGAAAATGTTCGACTTTTTTAAAGCCGAAATCCTGTCGTGAAAATTTTCAACTTTTTTGAAGACCAAATACTTCATGAAAATGTTCGACTTTTTTAAAGCCGAAATCCTGTCGTGAAAATTTTCAACTTTTTTGAAGCCGAAATCTTTTCATGAAAATTTTCAACTTTTTTGAAGCCGAAATCTTTCCATTAAAATTTTCAACTTTTTTGAAGCCGAAATCTTTTCATGAAAATTTTCAACTTTTTTGAAGCTGAAATACTTCATGAAAATGTTCGACTTTTTTAACGCAGAAATCCTGTCGTGAAAATGTTCAACTTTTTTGAATCAGAAATCTTTTCATGAAAATTTTCAACTTTTTTGAAGCCGAAATCTTTTCATGAAAATTTTCAACTTTTTTGTAGCTGAAATAATTCATGAAAATGTTCGACTTTTTTAACGCAGAAATCCTGTCGTGAAAATGTTAAAATTTTTTGAAGCCGAAATACTTCATGAAAATGTTAGACTTTTTTAAAGCCGAAATCCTGTCGTGAAAATTTTCAACTTTTTTGAAGCCGAAATACTTCATGAAAATGTTCGACTTTTTTAAAGCCGAAATCCTGTCGTGAAAATTTTCAACCTTTTTGAAGCCGAAATACTTCATGAAAATGTTCGACTTTTTTAAAGCCGAAATCCTGTAGTGAAAATTTTCAACTTTTTTGAAGCCCAAATACTTCATGAAAATGTTCGACTTTTTTAACGCCGAAATCCTGTCGTGAAAATTTTCAACTTTTTTGAAGCCGAAATCTTTTCATGAAAATTTTCAACTTTTTAGAAGCTGAAATACTTCATGAAAATGTTCGACTTTTTTAAAGCCGAAATCCTGTCGTGAAAATTTTCAACTTTTTTGAAGCCGAAATACTTCATGAAAATGTTCGACTTTTTTAAAGCCGAAATCCTGTCGTGAAAATTTTCAACGTTTTTGAAGCTGAAATACTTCATGAAAATGTTCGACTTTTTTAACGCAGAAATCCTGTCGTGAAAATGTTCAACTTTTTTGAATCCGAAATACTTCATGAAAATTTTCAAATTTTTTGAAGCCGAAATACTTCATGAAAATGTTTGATTTTTTAAAACCGAAATCCTGTCGTGAAAATTTTCAACTTTTTTGAAGCCGAAATCTTTTCATGAAAATTTTCAACTTTTTTGAAGCCGAAATCTTTTCATGAAAATTTTCAACTTTTTAGAAGCTGAAATACTTCATGAAAATGTTCGACTTTTTTAAAGCCGAAATCCTGTCGTGAAAATTTTCAACTTTTTTAAAGTCGAAATACTTCATGAAAATGTTCGACTTTTTTAAAGCCGAAATCCTGTCGTGAAAATTTTCAACGTTTTTGAAGCCGAAATACTTCATGAAAATGTTCGACTTTTTTAACGCCGAAATCCTGTCGTGAAAATTTTCAACTTTTTTGAAGCCGAAATCTTTTCATGAAAATTTTCAACTTTTTTGAAGCCGAAATCTTTCCATTAAAATTTTCAACTTTTTTGAAGCCGAAATCTTTTCATGAAAATGTTCAACTTTTTTGAATCTGAAATACTTCATTAAAATTTTCAACTTTTTTAAAGCCGAAATCCTGTCGTGAAAATTTTCAACTTTTTTGAATCCGAAATACTTCATGAAAATTTTAAACTTTTTTGAAGCCGAAATACTTCATGAAAATGTTTAACTTTTTTAAAGTCGAAATCCTGTCGTGAAAATTTTCAACTCTTTTGAAGCCGAAATCTTCTCATGAAAATTTTCAACTTTTTTGAAGCCGAAATCTTTTCATGTAAATTTTCAACTTTTTTGAACCTGAAATACTTCATGAAAATGTTCGACTTTTTTAAAGCCGAAATCCTGTAGTGAAAATTTTCAACTTTTTTGAAGCCCAAATACTTCATGAAAATGTTCAACTTTTTTGAAGCCGAAATACTTCATGAAAATGTTCGACTTTTTTAAAGCCGAAATCCTGTCGTGAAAATTTTCAACCTTTTTGAAGCCGAAATACTTCATGAAAATGTTCGACTTTTTTAAAGCCGAAATCCTGTCGTGAAAATTTTCAACTTTTTTGAAGACCAAATACTTCATGAAAATGTTCGACTTTTTTAAAGCCGAAATCCTGTCGTGAAAATTTTCAACTTTTTTGAAGCCGAAATCTTTTCATGAAAATTTTCAACTTTTTTGAAGCCGAAATCTTTTCATGAAAATTTTCAACTTTTTTGAAGCCGAAATCTTTTCATGAAAATTTTCAACTTGTTTGAAGCTGAAATACTTCATGAAAATGTTCGACTTTTTAAACGCAGAAATCCTGTCGTGAAAATGTTCAACTTTTTTGAAGTCGAAATACTTCATGAAAATGTTCGACTTTTTTAAAGCCGAAATCCTGTCGTGAAAATTTTCAACGTTTTTGAAGCCGAAATACTTCATGAAAATGTTCGACTTTTTTAACGCCGAAATCCTGTTGTGAAAATTTTCAACTTTTTTGAAGCCGAAATCTTTTCATGAAAATTTTCAACTTTTTTGAAGCTGAAATACTTCATGAAAATGTTCGACTTTTTTAACGCAGAAATCCTGTCGTGAAAATGTTCAACTTTTTTGAATCAGAAATCTTTTCATGAAAATTTTCAACTTTTTTGAAGCCGAAATATTTTCATGAAAATTTTCAACTTTTTTGAAGCTGAAATAATTCATGAAAATGTTCGACTTTTTTAACGCAGAAATCCTGTCGTGAAAATGTTCAAATTTTTTGAAGCCGAAATACTTCATGAAAATGTTCGACTTTTTTAAAGCCGAAATCCTGTCTTGAAAATTTTCAACTTTTTTGAAGCCGAAATCTTTTCATGAAAATTTTCAACTTTTTTGAAGCCGAAATCTTTCCATGAAAATTTTCAACTTTTTTGAAGCCGAAATCTTTTCATGAAAATTTTCAACTTTTTTGAAGCTGAAATACTTCATGAAAATGTTCGACTTTTTTAACGCAGAAATCCTGTCGTGAAAATGTTCAACTTTTTTGAATCAGAAATCTTTTCATGAAAATTTTCAACTTTTTTGAAGCCGAAATCTTTTCATGAAAATTTTCAACTTTTTTGAAGCTGAAATAATTCATGAAAATGTTCGACTTTTTTAACGCAGAAATCCTGTCGTGAAAATGTTCAAATTTTTTGAAGCCGAAATACTTCATGAAAATGTTCGACTTTTTTAAAGCCGAAATCCTGTCGTGAAAATTTTCAACTTTTTTGAAGCCGAAATACTTCATGAAAATGTTCGACTTTTTTAAAGCCGAAATCCTGTCGTGAAAATTTTCAACCTTTTTGAAGCCGAAATACTTCATGAAAATGTTCGACTTTTTTAAAGCCGAAATCCTGTAGTGAAAATTTTCAACTTTTTTGAAGCCCAAATACTTCATGAAAATGTTCGACTTTTTTAACGCCGAAATCCTGTCGTGAAAATTTTCAACTTTTTTGAAGCTGAAATACTTCATGAAAATGTTCGACTTTTTTAACGCAGAAATCCTGTCGTGAAAATGTTCAACTTTTTTGAATCAGAAATCTTTTCATGAAAATTTTCAACTTTTTTGAAGCCGAAATCTTTTCATGAAAATTTTCAACTTTTTAGAAGCTGAAATACTTCATGAAAATGTTCGACTTTTTTAAAGCCGAAATCCTGTCGTGAAAATTTTCAACTTTTTTGAAGCCGAAATACTTCATGAAAATGTTCGACTTTTTTAAAGCCGAAATCCTGTCGTGAAAATTTTCAACGTTTTTGAAGCTGAAATACTTCATGAAAATGTTCGACTTTTTTAAAGCCGAAATCCTGTCGTGAAAATTTTCAACTTTTTTGAAGCCGAAATCTTTTCATGAAAATTTTCAACTTTTTTGAAGCCGAAATCTTTTCATGAAAATTTTCAACTTTTTAGAAGCTGAAATACTTCATGAAAATGTTCGACTTTTTTAAAGCCGAAATCCTGTCGTGAAAATTTTCAACTTTTTTGAAGTCGAAATACTTCATGAAAATGTTCAACTTTTTTAAAGCCGAAATCCTGTCGTGAAAATTTTCAACGTTTTTGAAGCCGAAATACTTCATGAAAATGTTCGACTTTTTTAACGCCGAAATCCTGTCGTGAAAATTTTCAACTTTTTTGAAGCCGAAATCTTTTCATGAAAATTTTCAACTTTTTTGAAGCCGAAATCTTTCCATTAAAATTTTCAACTTTTTTGAAGCCGAAATCTTTTCATGAAAATTTTCAACTTTTTTAAAGCCGAAATCCTGTCGTGAAAATTTTCAACTTTTTTGAATCCGAAATACTTCATGAAAATTTTAAACTTTTTTGAAGCCGAAATACTTCATGAAAATGTTTAACTTTTTTAAAGTCGAAATCCTGTCGTGAAAATTTTCAACTCTTTTGAAGCCGAAATCTTCTCATGAAAATTTTCAACTTTTTTGAAGCCGAAATCTTTTCATGTAAATTTTCAACTTTTTTGAAGCTGAAATACTTCATGAAAATGTTCGACTTTTTTAAAGCCGAAATCCTGTAGTGAAAATTTTCAACTTTTTTGAAGCCCAAATACTTCATGAAAATGTTCAACTTTTTTGAAGCCGAAATACTTCATGAAAATGTTCGACTTTTTTAAAGCCGAAATCCTGTCGTGAAAATTTTCAACTTTTTTGAAGACCAAATACTTCATGAAAATGTTCGACTTTTTTAAAGCGGAAATCCTGTCGTGAAAATTTTCAACTTTTTTGAAGCCGAAATCTTTTCATGAAAATTTTCAACTTTTTTGAAGCTGAAATACTGCATGAAAATGTTCGACTTTTTTAAAGCCGAAATCCTGTCGTGAAAATTTTCAACTTTTTTGAATCCGAAATCCTTCCATTAAAATTTTCAACTTTTTTGAAGCCGAAATCTTTTCATGAAAATGTTCAACTTTTTTGAATCCGAAATACTTCATGAAAATGTTCAACTATTTTGAAGCCGAAATCTTTTCATGAAAAATGTTCAACTTTTTTGAAGCCGAAATCCTGTCATGAAAATGTTCAACTTTTTGAAGATAAAATACTTCATGAAAATGTTCAACTTTTTTGAAACTGAAATCTTTTCATGAAAATGTTCAACTTTTTTGAAGCCGAAATCTTTTCATGAAAATGTTCAACTTTTTTGAATCCGAAATACTTCAGGAAAATTTTCAACTTTTTTGAATCCGAAATACCTCATGAAAATTTTCAACTATTTTGAAGCCGAAATCTTTTCATGAAAAATGTTCAACTTTTTTGAAGCCGAAATCCTGTCATGAAAATGTTCAACTTTTTGAAGATAAAATACTTCATGAAAATGTTCAACTTTTTTGAAACTGAAATCTTTTCATGAAAATGTTCTACTTTTTTGAAGCTGAAATACTTCATGAAAATGTTCGACTTTTTTAAAGCCGAAATCCTGTCGTGAAAATTTTCAACTTTTTTGAATCCGAAATACTTCATGAAAATTTTCAACTTTTTTGAATCCGACATACGTCATGAAAATTTTCAACTTTTTTGAAGCCGAAATCTTTTCATGAAAATGTTCAACTTTTTTGAAGCCGAAATCTTTTCATGAAAATGTTCAACTTTTTTGAATCCGAAATACTTCAGGAAAATTTTCAACTTTTTTGAATCCGAAATACTTCATGAAAATTTTCAACTATTTTGAAGCCGAAATCTTTTCATGAAAAATGTTCAACTTTTTTGAAGCCGAAATCCTGTCATGAAAATGTTCAACTTTTTGAAGATAAAATACTTCATGAAAATGTTCAACTTATTTGAAACTGAAATCTTTTCATGAAAATGTTCAACTTTTTTGAAGCCGAAATCTTTTCATGAAAATGTTCAACTTTTTGAAGATAAAATACTTCATGAAAATGTTCAACTTTTTTGAAACTGAAATCTTTTCATGAAAATGTTCTACTTTTTTTAAGCTGAAATACTTCATGAAAATGTTCGACTTTTTTAAAGCCGAAATCCTGTCGTGAAAATGTTCAACTTTTTTTAATCCTTAATACTTCATGAAAATTTTCAACTTTTTTGAAGCCGAAATCTTTTCATGAAAATGTTCAATTTTTTTGAAGCCGAAATCCTGACATGAAAATGTTCAACTTTTTTGAAGCCGAAATACTGTCATGAAAATTTTCAACTTTTTTGAAGCTGAAATACTTCATGAAAATGTTCGACTTTTTTAAAGCCGAAATACTGTCATGAAAATGTTCGACTTTTTTAAAGCCGAAATACTGTTTGAAGCCCAAATATTTAATGAAAATTTTCACATTTTTTGAAGCCGAAATACTGTCATGAAAATGTTCAACATTTTTGAAGCCGAAATACTTCATGAAAATTTTCAACTTTTTTGGAACTGAAATCTTTTCCTGAAAATGTTCAACTTTTTTGAATCCGAAATACTTCATGAAAATTTTCAACTATTTTGAAGCCGAAATCTTTTCATGAAAAATGTTCAACTTTTTTGAAGCCGAAATCCTGTCATGAAAATGTTCAACTTTTTGAAGATAAAATACTTCATGAAAATGTTCAACTTTTTTTAATCCTTCATACTTCATGAAAATTTTCAACTTTTTGGAAGACGAAATCTTTTCATGAAAATTTTCAACTTTTTTGAAGCTGAAATACTGCATGAAAATGTTCGACTTTTTTAGAGCCGAAATCCTGTCGTGAAAATTTTCAACTTTTTTGATTCCGAAATACTTCATGAAAATTTTCAACTTTTTTGAATCCGACATACTTCATGAAAATTTTCAACTTTTTTAAGCCGAAATCTTTTCATGAAAATGTTCAACTTTTTTGAAGCCGAAATCTTTTCATGAAAATTTTCAACTTTTTTGAAGCCGAAATATTTTCATGAAAATTTTCAACTTTTTTGAAGCTGAAATACTGTCATGAAAATGTTCGACTTTTTTAAAGCCGAAATACTGTCATGAAAATTTTCAACTTTTTTGAAGCCCAAATATTTAATCAAAATTTTCACATTTTTTGAAGCCGAAATACTGTCATGAAAATGTTCAACATTTTTGAAGCCGAAATACTTCATGAAAATTTTCAACTTTTTTGGAACTGAAATCTTTTCCTGAAAATGTTCAACTTTTTTGAAGCTGAAATACTTCATGAAAATGTGCGACTTTTTTAAAGCCGAAATACTGTCGTGAAAATTTTCAACTTTTTGAAGATAAAATACTTCATGAAAATGTTCAACTTTTTTGGAACTGAAATCTTTTCCTGAAAATGTTCAACTTTTTTGAATCCGAAATACTTCATGAAAATTTTCAACTATTTTGAAGCCGAAATCTTTTCATGAAAAATGTTCAACTTTTTTGAAGCCGAAATCCTGTCATGAAAATGTTCAACTTTTTGAAGATAAAATACTTCATGAAAATGTTCAACTTTTTTGAAACTGAAATCTTTTCCTGAAAATGTTCTACTTTTTTGAAGCTGAAATACTTCATGAAAATGTTCGACTTTTTTAAAGCCGAAATCCTGTCGTGAAAATGTTCAACTTTTTTTAATCCTTAATATTTCATGAAAATTTTCAACTTTTTGGAAGACGAAATCTTTTCATGAAAATTTTCAACTTTTTTGAAGCTGAAATACTGCATTAAAATGTTCGACTTTTTTAAAGCCGAAATCCTGTCGTGAAAATTTTCAACTTTTTTGATTCCGAAATACTTCATGAAAATTTTCAACTTTTTGAATCCGACATACTTCATGAAAATTTTCAACTTTTTCGAAGCCGAAATCTTTTCATGAAAATGTTCAACTTTTTTGAAGCCGAAATCTTTTCATGAAAATGTTCAACTTTTTTGAATCCGAAATACTTCATGAAAATTTTAAACTTTTTTGAATCCGAAATACTTCATGAAAATTTTAAACTTTTTTGAAGCCGAAATCTTTCCATTAAAATTTTAAACTTTTTTGAAGCCGAAATCTTTTCATGAAAATGTTCAACTTTTTTGAATCTGAAATACTTCATGAAAATGGTCGACTTTTTAAAAGCCGAAATCCTGTCGTGAAAATTTTCAACTTTTTTGAATCCGAAATACTTCATGAAAATGTTCAACTTTTTTGAAACTGAAATCTTTTCCTTTAAATGTTCTAGTTTTTTGAAGCTGAAATCTTTTCATGAAAATGTTCAACTTTTTTGAAGCCGAAATCCTGACAGGAAAATGTTCAACTTTTTTTAATCCTTAATACTTCATGAAAATTTTCAACTATTTTGAAGCCGAAATCTTTTCATGAAAATGTTCAACTTTTTTGAAGCCGAAATCCTGTCATGAAAATGTTCACCTTTTTGAAGATAAAATACTTCATGAAAATGTTCAACTTTTTTGAAACTGAAATCTTTTCCTGAAAATGTTCTACTTTTTTGAAGCTGAAATACTTCATGAAAATGTTCGACTTTTTTAAAGCCGAAATCCTGTCGTGAAAATGTTCAACTTTTTTTAATCCTTAATACTTCATGAAAATTTTCAACTTTTTGGAAGACGAAATCTTTTCATGAAAATTTTCAACTTTTTTGAAGCTGAAATACTGCATGAAAATGTTCGACTTTTTTAAAGCCGAAATCCTGTCGTGAAAATTTTCAACTTTTTTGATTCCGAAATACTTCATGAAAATTTTCAACTTTTTTGAATCCGACATACTTCATGAAAATTTTCAACTTTTTTGAAGCCGAAATCTTTTCATGAAAATGTTCAACTTTTTTGAATCCGAAATACTTCATGAAAATTTTAAACTTTTTTGAATCCGAAATACTTCATGAAAATTTTAAACTTTTTTGAAGCCGAAATCTTTCCATTAAAATTTTAAACTTTTTTGAAGCCGAAATCTTTTCATGAAAATGTTCAACTTTTTTGAATCCGAAATACTTCATGAAAATGTTCAACTTTTTTGAAACTGAAATCTTTTCCTTTAAATGTTCTAGTTTTTTGAAGCTGAAATCTTTTCATGAAAATGTTCAACTTTTTTGAAGACGACATCCTGACAGGAAAATGTTCAACTTTTTTTAATCCTTAATACTTCATGAAAATTTTCAACTATTTTGAAGCCGAAATCTTTTCATGAAAATGTTCAACTTTTTTGAAGCCGAAATCCTGTCATGAAAATGTTCAACTTTTTGAAGATAAAATACTTCATGAAAATGTTCAACTTTTTTGAAACTGAAATCTTTTCCTGAAAATGTTCTACTTTTTTGAAGCTGAAATACTTCATGAAAATGTTCGACTTTTTTAAAGCCGAAATCCTGTCGTGAAAATGTTCAACTTTTTTTAATCCTTAATACTTCATGAAAATTTTCAACTTTTTGGAAGACGAAATCTTTTCATGAAAATTTTCAACTTTTTTGAAGCTGAAATACTGCATGAAAATGTTCGACTTTTTTAAAGCCGAAATCCTGTCGTGTAAATTTTCAACTTTTTTGATTCCGAAATACTTCATGAAAATTTTCAACTTTTTTGAATCCGACATACTTCATGAAAATTTTCAACTTTTTTGAAGCCGAAATCTTTTCATGAAAATGTTCAACTTTTTTGAAGCCGAAATCTTTTCATGAAAATGTTCAACTTTTTTGAAGCCGAAATCTTTTCATGAAAATGTTCAACTTTTTTGAATCTGAAATACTTCATGAAAATGGTCGACTTTTTAAAAGCCGAAATCCTGTCGTGAAAATTTTCAACTTTTTTGAATCCGAAATACTTCATGAAAATGTTCAACTTTTTTGAAACTGAAATCTTTTCCTTTAAATGTTCTAGTTTTTTGAAGCTGAAATCTTTTCATGAAAATGTTCAACTTTTTTGAAGCCGAAATCCTGACAGGAAAATGTTCAACTTTTTTTAATCCTTAATACTTCATGAAAATTTTCAACTATTTTGAAGCCGAAATCTTTTCATGAAAATGTTCAACTTTTTTGAAGCCGAAATCCTGTCATGAAAATGTTCAACTTTTTGAAGATAAAATACTTCATGAAAATGTTCAACTTTTTTGAAACTGAAATCTTTTCCTGAAAATGTTCTACTTTTTTGAAGCTGAAATACTTCATGAAAATGTTCGACTTTTTTAAAGCCGAAATCCTGTCGTGAAAATATTCAACTTTTTTTAATCCTTAATACTTCATGAAAATTTTCAACTTTTTGGAAGACGAAATCTTTTCATGAAAATTTTCAACTTTTTTGAAGCTGAAATACTGCATGAAAATGTTCGACTTTTTTAAAGCCGAAATCCTGTCGTGAAAATTTTCAACTTTTTTGAATCCGAAATACTTCATGAAAACTTTCAACTTTTTTGAATCCGACATAATTCATGAAAATTTTCAACTTTTTTGAAGCCGAAATCGTTTCATGAAAATGTTCAACTTTTTTGAAGCTGAAATACTTCATGAAAATGGTCGACTTTTTAAAAGCCGAAATCCTGTAGTGAAAATTTTCAACTTTTTTGAATCCGAAATACTTCATGAAAATTTTCAACTTTTTTGAAGCCGAAATCTTTTCATGAAAATGTTCAACGTTTTTGAAGCCGAAATCTTTTCATGAAAATGTTCAACTTTTTTAAAGCCGAAATACTTCATGAAAAAGGTTGACTTTTTTAAAGCCGAAATCCTGTCTTGAAAATTTTCAACTTTTTTGAAGCCGAAATCTTTACATGAAAATGTTCAACTTTTTTGAAGCTGAAATACTTCATGAAAATGGTCGACTTTTTAAAAGCCGGAATCCTGTCGTGAAAATTTTCAACTTTTTTGAATCCGAAATACTTCATGAAAATGTTCAACTTTTTTGAAACTGAAATCTTTTCCTTTAAATGTTCTACTTTTTTGAAGCTGAAATACTTCATGAAAATGTTCGACTTTTTTAAAGCCGAAATACTGTCATGAAAATGTTCGACTTTTTTAAAGCCGAAATACTGTCATGAAAATTTTCAACTTTTTTGAATCCCGAATACTTTATGAAAATGTTCGAATTTTTTAAAGCCGAAATCCTGTCGTGAAAATTTTCAACTTTTTTGAAGCCCAAATACTTCATGAAAATGTTCGACGTTTTTAAAGCCAAAATCCTGTCGTGAAAATTTTCAACTTTTTTGAAGCCGAAATCTTTTCATGAAAATTTTCAACTTTTTTGAAGCCGAAATCTTTTCATGAAAATTTTCAACTTTTTTGAATCCGAAATACTTCATGAAAATTTTCAACTTTTTTGAAACCCATATACTTCATGAAAATTTTCAACTTTTTTGAAGCCGAAATCTTTTCATGAAAATTTTCAACTTTTTTGAATCTGAAATATTTCATGAAAATGTTCGACTTTTTTAAAGCCGAAATCCTGTCGTGAAAATTTTCAACTTTTTTGAATCCGAAATACTTCATGAAAATTTTCAACTTTTTTGAAGCTGAAATACTTCATGAAAATGTTCAACTTTTTTGAAGCCGAAAACTTTTCATGAAGATTTTCAACTTTTTTGAAGACAAAATACTTCATGAAATGTTCAAATTTTTTGAATCCGAAATACTTCATGAAAATTTTCAATTTTTTTGAAGCCAAAATACTTCATGAAAATGTTCAACTTTTTTGAAGCCAAAATCTTTTCATGAAGATTTTCAACTTTTTTGAAGCCAAAATACTTCATGAAAATGTTCAACTTTTTTGAAGCCGAAATATTTTCATGAAAATTTTCAACTTTTTTGAAGCCGAAATCTTTTCATGAAAATTTTCAACTTTTTTGAAGCCGAAATCTTTTCATGAAAATTTTCAACTTTTTTGACTCAGAAATCCTGTCGTGAAAATTTTCAACTTTTTTGAATCCCAAATACTTCATGAAAATGTTCAACTTTTTTGAAGCCGAAATCTTTTCATGAAAATTTTCAACTTTTTTGAAGCCGAAATCTTTTCATGAAAATTTTCAACTTTTTTGACTCAGAAATCCTGTCGTGAAAATTTTCAACTTTTTTGAATCCCAAATACTTCATGAAAATGTTCGACTTTTTTAAAGCCGAAATCCTGTCGTGAAAATTTTCAACTTTTTTGAAGCCCAAATTCTTCATGAAAATTTTCAACTTTTTTGAATCCGACATACTTCATGAAAATTTTCAACTTTTTTGAAGCCGAAATCTTTTCATGAAAATGTTCAACTTTTTTGAAGCCGAAATCTTTTCATGAAAATGTTCAACTTTTTTGAATCCGAAATACTTCATGAAAATTTTAAACTTTTTTGAATCCGAAATACTTCATGAAAATTTTAAACTTTTTTGAAGCCGAAATCTTTCCATTAAAATTTTAAACTTTTTTGAAGCCGAAATCTTTTCATGAAAATGTTCAACTTTTTTGAAACTGAAATCTTTTCCTTTAAATGTTCTAGTTTTTTGAAGCTGAAATCTTTTCATGAAAATGTTCAACTTTTTTGAAGCCGAAATCCTGACAGGAAAATGTTCAACTTTTTTGAAGCCGAAATACTGTCATGAAAATTTTCAACTTTTTTGAAGCTGAAATACTTCATGAAAATGTTCGACTTTTTTAAAGCCGAAATACTGTCATGAAAATGTTCGACTTTTTTAAAGCCGAAATACTGTCATGAAAATTTTCAACTTTTTTGAAGCCCAAATATTTAATGAAAATTTTCACATTTTTTGAAGCCGAAATACTGTCATGAAAATGTTCAACATTTTTGAAGCCGAAATACTTCATGAAAATGTGCGACTTTTTTAAAGCCGAAATACTGTCGTGAAAATTTTCAACTTTTTTGAATCTGAAATACTTCATGAAAATTTTCAACTTTTTTGAAGCCGAAATGTTTTCATGAAAATGTTCAAATTTTTTGAAGCCGAAATCCTGTCATGAAAATGTTCAACTTTTTGAAGATAAAATACTTCATGAAAATGTTCAACTTTTTTGAAGCCAAAATCTTTTCATGAAGATTTTCAACTTTTTTGAAGCCAAAATACTTCATGAAAATGTTCAACTTTTTTGAAGCCGAAATCTTTTCATGAAAATTTTCAACTTTTTTGAAGCCGAAATCTTTTCATGAAAATTTTCAACTTTTTTGACTCAGAAATCCTGTCGTGAAAATTTTCAACTTTTTTGAATCCCAAATACTTCATGAAAATGTTCAACTTTTTTGAAGCCGAAATCTTTTCATGAAAATTTTCAACTTTTTTGAAGCCGAAATCTTTTCATGAAAATTTTCAACTTTTTTGACTCAGAAATCCTGTCGTGAAAATTTTCAACTTTTTTGAATCCCAAATACTTCATGAAAATGTTCGACTTTTTTAAAGCCGAAATCCTGTCGTGAAAATTTTCAACTTTTTTGAAGCCCAAATTCTTCATGAAAATTTTCAACTTTTTTGAAGCAAAAATCTTTTCATGAAAATTTTCAACTTTTTTGAATCCGAAATACTTCATGAAAATTTTCAACTTTTTTGAAGCCGAAATACTTCATGAAAATGTTCGACTTTTTTAAAGCCGAAATACTGTCGTGAAAATTTTAAACTTTTTTGAATCCAAAATACTTCATGAAAATTTTAAACTTTTTTGAAACCCAAATACTTCATGAAAATTTTCAACTTTTTTGAAGCCGAAATCTTTTCATGAAAATTTTCAACTTTTTTGAAGCCGAAATACTTCATGAAAATGTTCGACTTTTTTATAGCCGAAATCCTGTCGTGAAAATTTTCAACTTTTTTGAAACCCAAATACTTCATGAAAATGTTCGACGTTTTTAAAGCCAAAATCCTGTCGTGAAAATTTTCAACTTTTTTGAAGCCGAAATCTTTTCATGAAAATTTTCAACTTTTTTGAAGCCGAAATCTTTTCATGAAAATTTTCAACTTTTTTGAATCCTTAATACTTCATGAAAATTTTCAACTTTTTGGAAGACGAAATCTTTTCATGAAAATTTTCAACTTTTTTGAAGCTGAAATACTGCATGAAAATGTTCGACTTTTTTAAAGCCGAAATCCTGTCGTGAAAATTTTCAACTTTTTTGAATCCGAAATACTTCATGAAAACTTTCAACTTTTTTGAATCCGACATAATTCATGAAAATTTTCAACTTTTTTGAAGCCGAAATCTTTTCATGAAAATGTTCAACGTTTTTGAAGCCGAAATCTTTTCATGAAAATGTTCAACTTTTTTAAAGCCGAAATACTTCATGAAAAAGGTTGACTTTTTTAAAGCCGAAATCTTGTCTTGAAAATTTTCAACTTTTTTGAAGCCGAAATCTTTACATGAAAATGTTCAACTTTTTTGAAGCTGAAATACTTCATGAAAATGGTCGACTTTTTAAAAGCCGAAATCCTGTCGTGAAAATTTTCAACTTTTTTGAATCCGAAATACTTCATGAAAATTTTCAACTTTTTTGAAGCCGAAATCTTTTCATGAAAATGTTCAACGTTTTTGAAGCCGAAATCTTTTCATGAAAATGTTCAACTTTTTTAAAGCCGAAATACTTCATGAAAAAGGTTGACTTTTTTAAAGCCGAAATCCTGTCTTGAAAATTTTCAACTTTTTTGAAGCCGAAATCTTTACATGAAAATGTTCAACTTTTTTGAAGCTGAAATACTTCATGAAAATGGTCGACTTTTTAAAAGCCGGAATCCTGTCGTGAAAATTTTCAACTTTTTTGAATCCGAAATACTTCATGAAAATGTTCAACTTTTTTGAAACTGAAATCTTTTCCTTTAAATGTTCTACTTTTTTGAAGCTGAAATACTTCATGAAAATGTTCGACTTTTTTAAAGCCGAAATACTGTCATGAAAATGTTCGACTTTTTTAAAGCCTAAATACTGTCATGAAAATTTTCAACTTTTTTGAATCCCGAATACTTCATGAAAATTTTCAACTTTTTTGAAGCCGAAATCTTTTCATGAAAATTTTCAACTTTTTTGAAGCCGAAATCTTTTCATGAAAATTTTCAACTTTTTTGAATCCGAAATACTTCATGAAAATTTTCAACTTTTTTGAAAACCATATACTTCATGAAAATTTTCAACTTTTTTGAAGCCGAAATCTTTTCATGAAAATTTTCAACTTTTTTGAATCTGAAATATTTCATGAAAATGTTCAACTTTTTTAAAGCCGAAATCCTGTCGTGAAAATTTTCAACTTTTTTGAATCCGAAATACTTCATGAAAATTTTCAACTTTTTTGAAGCTGAAATACTTCATGAAAATGTTCAACTTTTTTGAAGCCGAAAACTTTTCATGAAGATTTTCAACTTTTTTGAAGCTGAAATACTTCATGAAAATGTTCGACTTTTTCAAAGGCGAAATCCTGTCTTGAAAATGTTCAACTTTTTTGAATCCGAAATACTTCATAAAAATTTTCAACTTTTTTGAAGCCAAAATACTTCATGAAATGTTCAAATTTTTTGAATCCGAAATACTTCATGAAAATTTTCAACTTTTTTGAAGCCAAAATACTTCATGAAAATGTTCAACTTTTTTGAGGCCAAAATCTTTTCATGAAGATTTTCAACTTTTTTGAAGCCAAAATACTTCATGAAAATGTTCAACTTTTTTGAAGCCGAAATCTTTTCATGAAAATTTTCAACTTTTTTGAAGCCGAAATCTTTTCATGAAAATTTTCAACTTTTTTGAAGCTGAAATACTTCATGAAAATGTTCGACTTTTTTAAAGCCGAAATCCTGTCGTTAAAATTTTCTACTTTTTTGACTCCGAAATCTTGTCGTGAAAATTTTCAACTTTTTTGAAGCTCAAATTCTTCATGAAAATTTTCAACTTTTTTGAAGCAAAAATCTTTTCATGAAAATTTTCAACTTTTTTGAATCCGAAATACTTCATGAAAATTTTCAACTTTTTTGAAGCCGAAATCTTTTCATGAAAATGTTCAACGTTTTTGAAGCCGAAATCTTTTCATGAAAATGTTCAACTTTTTTAAAGCCGAAATACTTCATGAAAAAGGTTGACTTTTTTAAAGCCGAAATCCTGTCTTGAAAATTTTCAACTTTTTTGAAGCCGAAATCTTTACATGAAAATGTTCAACTTTTTTGAAGCTGAAATACTTCATGAAAATGGTCGACTTTTTAAAAGCCGGAATCCTGTCGTGAAAATTTTCAACTTTTTTGAATCCGAAATACTTCATGAAAATGTTCAACTTTTTTGAAACTGAAATCTTTTCCTTTAAATGTTCTACTTTTTTGAAGCTGAAATACTTCATGAAAATGTTCGACTTTTTTAAAGCCGAAATACTGTCATGAAAATGTTCGACTTTTTTAAAGCCGAAATACTGTCATGAAAATTTTCAACTTTTTTGAATCCCGAATACTTCATGAAAATTTTCAACTTTTTTGAAGCCGAAATCTTTTCATGAAAATTTTCAACTTTTTTGAAGCCGAAATCTTTTCATGAAAATTTTCAACTTTTTTGAATCCGAAATACTTCATGAAAATTTTCAACTTTTTTGAAAACCATATACTTCAGGAAAATTTTCAACTTTTTTGAAGCCGAAATCTTTTCATGAAAATGTTCAACGTTTTTGAAGCCGAAATCTTTTCATGAAAATGTTCAACTTTTTTAAAGCCGAAATACTTCATGAAAAAGGTTGACTTTTTTAAAGCCGAAATCCTGTCTTGAAAATTTTCAACTTTTTTGAAGCCGAAATCTTTTCCTTTAAATGTTCTACTTTTTTGAAGCTGAAATACTTCATGAAAATGTTCGACTTTTTTAAAGCCGAAATACTGTCATGAAAATGTTCGACTTTTTTAAAGCCGAAATACTGTCATGAAAATTTTCAACTTTTTTGAATCCCGAATACTTCATGAAAATTTTCAACTTTTTTGAAGCCGAAATCTTTTCATGAAAATTTTCAACTTTTTTGAATCCGAAATACTTCATGAAAATTTTCAACTTTTTTGAAAACCATATACTTCAGGAAAATTTTCAACTTTTTTGAAGCCGAAATCTTTTCATGAAAATTTTCAACTTTTTTGAATCTGAAATATTTCATGAAAATGTTCGACTTTTTTAAAGCCGAAATCCTGTCATGAAAATTTTCAACTTTTTTGAATCCGAAATACTTCATGAAAATTTTCAACTTTTTTGAAGCTGAAATACTTCATGAAAATGTTCAACTTTTTTGAAGCCGAAAACTTTTCATGAAGATTTTCAACTTTTTTGAAGCTGAAATACTTCATGAAAATGTTCGACTTTTTCAAAGGCGAAATCCTGTCTTGAAAATGTTCAACTTTTTTGAATCCGAAATACTTCATAAAAATTTTCAACTTTTTTGAAGCCAAAATACTTCATGAAATGTTCAAATTTTTTGAATCCGAAATACTACATGAAAATTTTCAACTTTTTTGAAGCCAAAATACTTCATGAAAATGTTCAACTTTTTTGAGGCCAAAATCTTTTCATGAAGATTTTCAACTTTTTTGAAGCCAAAATACTTCATGAAAATGTTCAACTTTTTTGAAGCCGAAATCTTTTCATGAAAATTTTCAACTTTTTTGAAGCCGAAATCTTTTCATGAAAATTTTCAACTTTTTTGAAGCTGAAATACTTCATGAAAATGTTCGACTTTTTTAAAGCCGAAATCCTGTCGTTAAAATTTTCTACTTTTTTGACTCCGAAATCTTGTCGTGAAAATTTTCAACTTTTTTGAAGCTCAAATTCTTCATGAAAATTTTCAACTTTTTTGAAGCAAAAATCTTTTCATGAAAATTTTCAACTTTTTTGAAGCCGAAATACTTCATGAAAATGTTCGACTTTTTTAAAGCCGAAATCCTGTCGTGAAAATTTTCAACTTTTTTGAATCCAAAATACTTCATGAAAATTTTCAACTTTTTTGAAACCCAAATACTTCATGAAAATTTTCAACTTTTTTGAAGCCGAAATCTTTTCATGAAAATTTTCAACTTTTTTGAAGCCGAAATACTTCATGAAAATGTTCGACTTTTTTAAAGCCGAAATCCTGACGTGAAAATTTTCAACTTTTTTTAATCCGAAATACTTCATGAAAATTTTCAACTTTTTTGAAACCCATATACTTCATGAAAATTTTCAACTTTTTTGAAGCCGAAATCTTTTCATGAAAATTTTCAACTTTTTTGAAGCTGAAATATTTCATGAAAATGTTCGACTTTTTTAAAGTCGAAATCCTCTCGTGAAAATTTTCAACTTTTTTGAATCCGAAATACTTCATGAAAATGTTCAACTTTTTTGAAGCTGAAATACTTCATGAAAATGTTCAACTTTTTTGAAGCCGAAAACTTTTCATGAAGATTTTCAACTTTTTTGAAGCTGAAATACTTCATGAAAATGTTCGACTTTTTTAAAGGCGAAATCCTGTCTTGAAAATGTTCAACTTTTTTGAATCCGAAATACTTCATAAAAATTTTCAACTTTTTTGAAGCCAAAATACTTCATGAAATGTTCAAATTTTTTGAATCCGAAATACTTCATGAAAATTTTCAACTTTTTTGAAGCCAAAATAATTCATGAAAATGTTCAACTTTTTTGAGGCCAAAATCTTTTCATGAAGATTTTCAACTTTTATGAAGCCAAAATACTTCATGGAAATGTTAGACTTTTTTGAAGCCGAAATCTTTTCATGAAAATTTTCAACTTTTTTGAAGCCGAAATCTTTTCATGAAAATTTTCAACTTTTTTGAAGCTGAAATACTTCATGAAAATGTTCGACTTTATTAAAGCCGAAATCCTGACGTTAAAATTTTCTACTTTTTTGACTCCGAAATCTTGTCGTGAAAATTTTCAACTTTTTTGAAGCCCAAATTCTTCATGAAAATTTTCAACTTTTTTGAAGCAAAAATCTTTTCATTAAAATTTTCAACTTTTTTGAAGCCGAAATACTTCATGAAAATGTTCGACTTTTTTAAAGCCGAAATCCTGTCGTGAAAATTTTCAACTTTTTTGAATCCAAAATACTTCATGAAAATTTTCAACTTTTTTGAAACCCAAATACTTCATGAAAATTTTCAACTTTTTTGAAGCCGAAATCTTTTCATGAAAATTTTCAACTTTTTTGAATCCGAAATACTTCATGAAAATTTTCAACTTTTTTGAAGCCGAAATCCTGTCATGATAATGTTCAACTTTTTTGAAGCCGAAATCCTGTCATGAAAATTTTCAACTTTTTTGAAGCCGAAATCTTTCCATGAAAATTTTCAACTTATTTGAAGCTGAAATACTTCATGAAAATGTTCGACTTTTTTGAATCCGAAATACTTCATGAAAATTTTCAACTTTTTTGAAGCCGAAATCTTTCCATTGAAATATTCAACTTTTTTGAAGCCGAAATCTTTTCATGAAAATGTTCAACTTTTTTGAATCTGAAATACTTCATGAAAATGTTCGACTTTTTTAAAGCCGAAATACAGTCATGAAAATTTTCAACTTTTTTGAAGCCCAAATATTTCATGAAAATTTTCACCTTTTTTGAAGCCGAAATACTTCATGAAAATGTTAAACATTTTTGAAGCTGAAATACTTCATGAAAATTTTCAACTTTTTTGGAACTGAAATCTTTTCCTGAAAATGTTCAACTTTTTTGAAGCTGAAATACTTCATGAAAATGTTCGACTTTTTTGAAGCCGAAATACTGTCATGAAAATGTTCAACTTTTTTGAAGCTGAATTACTTCATGAAAATGTTCGACTTTTTTAAAGCCGAAATCCTGTCGTGAAAATTTTCAACTTTTTTGAAGCCCAAATACTTCATGAACATTTTCAACTTTTTTGAATCCGAAATACTTCATGAACATTTTCAACTTTTTTGAATCCGAAATACTTCATGAAAATGTTCAACTTTTTTGAAGCCGAAATACTTCATGAAAATGTTCGACTTTTTTAAAGCCGAAATCCTGACGTGAAAATTTACAACTTTTTTAAATCCAAAATACTTCATGAAAATTTTCAACTTTTTTGAAACCCAAATACTTCATAAAAATGTTCAACTTTTTTGAAGCCGAAATCTTTTCATGAAAATTTTCAACTTTTTTGAATCTGAAATACTTCATGAAAATTTTCAACTTTTTTGAAGCCGAAATACTGTCATGAAAATGTTCAACTTTTTTGAAACCCAAATACTTCATGAAAATGTTCGACTTTTTTAAAGCCGAAATCCTGTCGTGAAAATTTTCAACTTTTTTGAAGCTGAAATATTTCATGAAAATGTTCGACTTTTTTAAAGCCGAAATCCTGTCGTGAAAATTTTCAACTTTTTTGAATCCGAAATACTTCATGAAAATTTTCAACTTTTTTGAAGCTGAAATACTTCATGAAAATGTTCGACTTTTTTAAAGCCGAAATCCTGACGTGAAAATTTTCAACTTTTTTAAATCCAAAATACTTCATGAAAATTTTCAACTTTTTTGAAACCCAAATACTTCATAAAAATGTTCAACTTTTTTGAAGCCGAAATCTTTTCATGAAAATTTTCAACTTTTTTGAATCTGAAATACTTCATGAAAATTTTCAACTTTTTTGAAGCCGAAATACTGTTATGAAAATGTTCAACTTTTTTGAAACCCAAATACTTCATGAAAATGTTCGACTTTTTTAAAGCCGAAATCCTGTCGTGAAAATTTTCAACTTTTTTGAAGCCCAAATACTTCATGAAAATTTTTAACTTTTTTGAAGCCCAAATCTTTTCATGAAAATTTTCAACTTTTTTGAAGCTGAAATATTTCATGAAAATGTTCGACTTTTTTAAAGCCGAAATCCTGTCTTGAAAATGTTCAACTTTTTTGAATCCGAAATACTTCATAAAAATATTCAACTTTTTTGAAGCCAAAATACTTCATGAAATGTTCAAATTTTTTGAATCCGAAATACTTCATGAAAATTTTCAACTTTTTTGAAGCCAAAATACTTCATGAAAATTTTCAACTTTTTTGAAGCTGAAATACTTCATGAAAATGTTCGACTTTTTTAAAGCCGAAATCCTGTCGTTAAAATTTTCTACTTTTTTGACTCCGAAATCTTGTCGTGAAAATTTTCATCTTTTTTGAAGCCCAAATTCTTCATGAAAATTTTCAACTTTTTTGAAGCAAAAATCTTTTCATGAAAATTTTCAAATTTTTTGAATCCGAAATACTTCATGAAAATTTTCAACTTTTTTGAAGCTGAAATATTTCATGAAAATGTTCGACTTTTTTAAAGCCGAAATCCTGTCTTGAAAATGTTCAACTTTTTTGAATCCGAAATACTTCATAAAAATATTCAACTTTTTTGAAGCCAAAATACTTCATGAAAATTTTCAACTTTTTTGAAGCCGAAATCTTTTCATGAAAATTTTCAACTTTTTTGAATCCGAAATACTTCATGAAAATTTTCAACTTTTTTGAAGCCGAAATCCTGTCATGATAATGTTCAACTTTTTTGAAGCCGAAATACTGTCATGAAAATTTTCAACTTTTTTGAAGCCGAAATCTTTCCATGAAAATTTTCAACTTATTTGAAGCTGAAATACTTCATGAAAATGTTCGACTTTTTTGAATCCGAAATACTTCATGAAAATTTTCAACTTTTTTGAAGCCGAAATCTTTCCATTGAAATATTCAATTTTTTTGAAGCCGAAATCTTTTCATGAAAATGTTCAACTTTTTTGAATCTGAAATACTTCATGAAAATGTTCGACTTTTTTAAAGCCGAAATACAGTCATGAAAATTTTCAACTTTTTTGAAGCCCAAATATTTCATGAAAATTTTCACCTTTTTTGAAGCCGAAATACTTCATGAAAATGTTTAACATTTTTGAAGCCGAAATACTTCATGAAAATTTTCAACTTTTTTGGAACTGAAATCTTTTCCTGAAAATGTTCAACTTTTTTGAAGCTGAAATACTTCATGAAAATGTTCGACTTTTTTGAAGCCGAAATACTGTCATGAAAATGTTCAACTTTTTTGAAGCTGAATTACTTCATGAAAATGTTCGACTTTTTTAAAGCCGAAATCCTGTCGTGAAAATGTTCAACTTTTTTGAAGCCCAAATACTTCATGAACATTTTCAACTTTTTTGAATCCGAAATACTTCATGAAAATGTTCAACTTTTTTGAATCCGAAATACTTCATGAAAATGTTCGACTTTTTTAAAGCCGAAATACTGTCATGAAGATTTTCAATTTTTTTGAAGCCGAAATACTTCATGAAAATGTTCGACTTTTTTAAAGCCGAAATCCTGACGTGACAATTTTCAACTTTTTTAAATCCAAAATACTTCATGAAAATTTTCAACTTTTTTGAAACCCAAATACTTCATAAAAATGTTCAACTTTTTTGAAGCCGAAATCTTTTCATGAAAATTTTCAACTTTTTTGAATCTGAAATACTTCATGAAAATTTTCAACTTTTTTGAAGCCGAAATACTGTCATGAAAATGTTCAACTTTTTTGAAACCCAAATACTTCATGAAAATGTTCGACTTTTTTAAAGCCGAAATCCTGTCGTGAAAATTTTCAACTTTTTTGAAGCCCAAATACTTCATGAAACTTTTTAACTTTTTTGAAGCCCAAATACTTCATGAACATTTTCAACTTTTTTGAAGCCGAAATACTGTCATGAAAATGTTCAACTTTTCTGAAGACGAAATCTTTTCATGAAAATTTTCAACTTTTTTGAAGCCGAAATACTTCATGAAAATGTTCGACTTTTTTAAAGCCGAAATCCTGTCGTGAAAATTTTCAACTTTTTTGAATCCAAAATACTTCATGAAAACTTTCAACTTTTTTGAAACCCAAATACTTCATGAAAATTTTCAACTTTTTTGAAGCCGAAATCTTTTCATGAAAATTTTCAACTTTTTTGAATCCGAAATACTTCATGAAAATTTTCAACTTTTTTGAAGCCGAAATACTGTCATGAAAATGTTCAACTTTTTTGAAGCCGAAATACTGTCATGAAAATTTTCAACTTTTTTGAAGCCGAAATCTTTTCATGAAAATTTTCTACTTTTTTGAAGCTGAAATACTTCATGAAAATGTTCGACTTTTTTGAATCCGAAATACTTCATGAAAATTTTCAACTTTTTTGAAGCCGAAATACTGTCATGAAAATGTTCAACTTTTTTGAAGCCGAAATACTGTCATGAAAATTTTCAACTTTTTTGAAGCCGAAATCTTTTCATGAAAATTTTCAACTTTTTTGAAGCTGAAATACTTCATGAAAATGTTCGACTTTTTTGAAGCCGAAATACTGTCATGAAAATTTTCACCTTTTTTGAAGCCGAATTTCTTCATGAAAATTTTCAACTTTTTTGAAGCCCAAATTCTTCATCAACATTTTCAACTTTTTTGAAGCCGAATTTCTTCATGGAAATTTTCAACTTTTTTGAAGTCCAAATACTTCATGAAAATTTTCAACTTTTTTGAAGCCGAAATCTTTCCATTAAAATATTGAACTTTTTTGAAGCCGAAATCTCTTCATGAAAATGTTCAACTTTTTTGAATCTGAAATACTTCATGAAAATGGTCGACTTTTTTAAAACCGAAATCCTGTCGTGAAAATTTTCAACTTTTTTAATCCGAAATACTTCATGAAAATGTTCGACTTTTTTAAAGCCGAAATACTGTCATGAAGATTTTCAACTTTTTTGAAGCCGAAATACTTCATGAAAATGTTCAACTTTTTTGAAGCCGAAATCTTTTCATGAAAATTTTCAACTTTTTTGATGCTGAAATACTTCATGAAAATGTTCGACTTTTTTAAAGCCGAAATCCTGTCGTTAAAATTTTCTACTTTTTTGACTCCGAAATCTTGTCGTGAAAATTTTCATCTTTTTTGAAGCCCAAATTCTTCATGAAAATTTTCAACTTTTTTGAAGCAAAAATCTTTTCATGAAAATTTTCAAATTTTTTGAATCCGAAATACTTCATGAAAATTTTCAACTTTTTTGAAGCCGAAATACTTCATGAAAATGTTCGACTTTTTTAAAGCCGAAATCCTGTCGTGAAAATTTTCAACTTTTTTGAATCCAAAATACTTCATGAAAATTTTCAACTTTTTTGAAGCCGAAATCTTTTCATGAAAATTTTCAACTTTTTTGAAGCTGAAATACTTCATGAAAATGTTCGACTTTTTTGAAGCCGAAATACTGTCATGAAAATTTTCACCTTTTTTGAAGCCGAATTTCTTCATGAAAATTTTCAACTTTTTTGAAGCCCAAATTCTTCATCAACATTTTCAACTTTTTTGAAGCCGAATTTCTTCATGGAAATTTTCAACTTTTTTGAAGTCCAAATACTTCATGAAAATTTTCAACTTTTTTGAAGCCGAAATCTTTCCATTAAAATATTGAACTTTTTTGAAGCCGAAATCTTTTCATGAAAATGTTCAACTTTTTTGAATCTGAAATACTTCATGAAAATGGTCGACTTTTTTAAAACCGAAATCCTGTCGTGAAAATTTTCAACTTTTTTAATCCGAAATACTTCATGAAAATGTTCGACTTTTTTAAAGCCGAAATACTGTCATGAAGATTTTCAACTTTTTTGAAGCCGAAATACTTCATGAAAATGTTCAACTTTTTTGAAGCCGAAATCTTTTCATGAAAATTTTCAACTTTTTTGATGCTGAAATACTTCATGAAAATGTTCGACTTTTTTAAAGCCGAAATCCTGTCGTTAAAATTTTCTACTTTTTTGACTCCGAAATCTTGTCGTGAAAATTTTCATCTTTTTTGAAGCCCAAATTCTTCATGAAAATTTTCAACTTTTTTGAAGCAAAAATCTTTTCATGAAAATTTTCAAATTTTTTGAATCCGAAATACTTCATGAAAATTTTCAACTTTTTTGAAGCCGAAATACTTCATGAAAATGTTCGACTTTTTTAAAGCCGAAATCCTGTCGTTAAAATTTTCTACTTTTTTGACTCCGAAATCTTGTCGTGAAAATTTTCATCTTTTTTGAAGCCCAAATTCTTCATGAAAATGTTCGACTTTTTTAAAGCCGAAATACTGTCATGAAGATTTTCAACTTTTTTGAAGCCGAAATACTTCATGAAAATGTTCAACTTTTTTGAAGCCGAAATCTTTTCATGAAAATTTTCAACTTTTTTGATGCTGAAATACTTCATGAAAATGTTCGACTTTTTTAAAGCCGAAATCCTGTCGTTAAAATTTTCTACTTTTTTGACTCCGAAATCTTGTCGTGAAAATTTTCATCTTTTTTGAAGCCCAAATTCTTCATGAAAATTTTCAACTTTTTTGAAGCAAAAATCTTTTCATGAAAATTTTCAAATTTTTTGAATCCGAAATACTTCATGAAAATTTTCAACTTTTTTGAAGCCGAAATACTTCATGAAAATGTTCGACTTTTTTAAAGCCGAAATCCTGTCGTGAAAATTTTCAACTTTTTTGAATCCAAAATACTTCATGAAAATTTTCAACTTTTTTGAAACCCAAATACTTCATGAAAATTTTCAACTTTTTTGAAGCCGAAATCTTTTCATGAAAATTTTCAACTTTTTTGAATCCGAAATACTTCATGAAAATTTTCAACTTTTTTGAAGCCGAAATCCTGTCATGATAATGTTCAACTTTTTTGAAGCCGAAATACTGTCATGAAAATTTTCAACTTTTTTGAAGCCGAAATCTTTCCATTGAAATATTCAATTTTTTTGAAGCCGAAATCTTTTCATGAAAATGTTCAACTTTTTTGAATCTGAAATACTTCATGAAAATGTTCGACTTTTTTAAAGCCGAAATACAGTCATGAAAATTTTCAACTTTTTTGAAGCCCAAATATTTCATGAAAATTTTCGACTTTTTTGAAGCCGAAATACTTCATGAAAATGTTAAACATTTTTGAAGCCGAAATACTTCATGAAAATTTTCAACTTTTTTGGAACTGAAATCTTTTCCTGAAAATGTTCAACTTTTTTGAAGCTGAAATACTTCATGAAAATGTTCGACTTTTTTGAAGCCGAAATACTGTCATGAAAATGTTCAACTTTTTTGAAGCTGAATTACTTCATGAAAATGTTCGACTTTTTTAAAGCCGAAATCCTGTCGTGAAAATGTTCAACTTTTTTGAAGCCCAAATACTTCATGAACATTTTCAACTTTTTTGAATCCGAAATACTTCATGAAAATGTTCAACTTTTTTGAATCCGAAATACTTCATGAAAATGTTCGACTTTTTTAAAGCCGAAATACTGTCATGAAGATTTTCAACTTTTTTGAAGCCGAAATACTTCATGAAAATGTTCGACTTTTTTAAAGCCGAAATCCTGACGTGACAATTTTCAACTTTTTTAAATCCAAAATACTTCATG
This sequence comes from Labrus mixtus, assembly GCF_963584025.1. Classification (NCBI taxonomy): domain Eukaryota; kingdom Metazoa; phylum Chordata; class Actinopteri; order Labriformes; family Labridae; genus Labrus; species Labrus mixtus. The sequence goes on from NC_083628.1 coordinate 27,048,306, forward strand.
AAAATTTTCAACTTTTTTGAAACCCAAATACTTCATAAAAATGTTCAACTTTTTTGAAGCCGAAATCTTTTCATGAAAATTTTCAACTTTTTTGAATCTGAAATACTTCATGAAAATTTTCAACTTTTTTGAAGCCGAAATACTGTCATGAAAATGTTCAACTTTTTTGAAACCCAAATACTTCATGAAAATGTTCGACTTTTTTAAAGCCGAAATCCTGTCGTGAAAATTTTCAACTTTTTTGAAGCCCAAATACTTCATGAAAATTTTTAACTTTTTTGAAGCCCAAATACTTCATGAACATTTTCAACTTTTTTGAAGCCGAAATACTGTCATGAAAATGTTCAACTTTTCTGAAGACGAAATCTTTTCATGAAAATTTTCAACTTTTTTCAAGCCGAAATACTTCATGAAAATGTTCGACTTTTTTAAAGCCGAAATCCTGTCGTGAAAATTTTCAACTTTTTTGAATCCAAAATACTTCATGAAAACTTTCAACTTTTTTGAAACCCAAATACTTCATGAAAATTTTCAACTTTTTTGAAGCCGAAATCTTTTCATGAAAATTTTCAACTTTTTTGAATCCGAAATACTTCATGAAAATTTTCAACTTTTTTGAAGCCGAAATACTGTCATGAAAATGTTCAACTTTTTTGAAGCCGAAATACTTCATGAAAATGTTCAACTTTTTTGAAGCTGAATTACTTCATGAAAATGTTCGACTTTTTTAAAGCCGAAATCCTGTCGTGAAAATGTTCAACTTTTTTGAAGCCCAAATACTTCATGAACATTTTCAACTTTTTTGAATCCGAAATACTTCATGAAAATGTTCAACTTTTTTGAATCCGAAATACTTCATGAAAATGTTCGACTTTTTTAAAGCCGAAATACTGTCATGAAGATTTTCAACTTTTTTGAAGCCGAAATACTTCATGAAAATGTTCGACTTTTTTAAAGCCGAAATCCTGACGTGACAATTTTCAACTTTTTTAAATCCAAAATACTTCATGAAAATTTTCAACTTTTTTGAAACCCAAATACTTCATAAAAATGTTCAACTTTTTTGAAGCCGAAATCTTTTCATGAAAATTTTCAACTTTTTTGAATCTGAAATACTTCATGAAAATTTTCAACTTTTTTGAAGCCGAAATACTGTCATGAAAATGTTCAACTTTTTTGAAACCCAAATACTTCATGAAAATGTTCGACTTTTTTAAAGCCGAAATCCTGTCGTGAAAATTTTCAACTTTTTTGAAGCCCAAATACTTCATGAAAATTTTTAACTTTTTTGAAGCCCAAATACTTCATGAACATTTTCAACTTTTTTGAAGCCGAAATACTGTCATGAAAATGTTCAACTTTTCTGAAGACGAAATCTTTTCATGAAAATTTTCAACTTTTTTCAAGCCGAAATACTTCATGAAAATGTTCGACTTTTTTAAAGCCGAAATCCTGTCGTGAAAATTTTCAACTTTTTTGAATCCAAAATACTTCATGAAAACTTTCAACTTTTTTGAAACCCAAATACTTCATGAAAATTTTCAACTTTTTTGAAGCCGAAATCTTTTCATGAAAATTTTCAACTTTTTTGAATCCGAAATACTTCATGAAAATTTTCAACTTTTTTGAAGCCGAAATACTGTCATGAAAATGTTCAACTTTTTTAAAGCCGAAATCCTGTCGTGAAAATTTTCAACTTTTTTGAAGCCCAAATACTTCATGAAAATTTTTAACTTTTTTGAAGCCCAAATACTTCATGAACATTTTCAACTTTTTTGAAGCCGAAATACTGTCATGAAAATGTTCAACTTTTCTGAAGACGAAATCTTTTCATGAAAATTTTCAACTTTTTTCAAGCCGAAATACTTCATGAAAATGTTCGACTTTTTTAAAGCCGAAATCCTGTCGTGAAAATTTTCAACTTTTTTGAATCCAAAATACTTCATGAAAACTTTCAACTTTTTTGAAACCCAAATACTTCATGAAAATTTTCAACTTTTTTGAAGCCGAAATCTTTTCATGAAAATGTTCAACTTTTTTGAATCCGAAATACTTCATGAAAATTTTCAACTTTTTTGAAGCCGAAATACTGTCATGAAAATGTTCAACTTTTTTGAAGCCGAAATACTGTCATGAAAATTTTCAACTTTTTTGAAGCCGAAATCTTTTCATGAAAATTTTCTACTTTTTTGAAGCTGAAATACTTCATGAAAATGTTCGACTTTTTTGAATCCGAAATACTTCATGAAAATTTTCAACTTTTTTGAAGCCGAAATACTGTCATGAAAATGTTCAACTTTTTTGAAGCCGAAATACTGTCATGAAAATTTTCAACTTTTTTGAAGCCGAAATCTTTTCATGAAAATTTTCAACTTTTTTGAAGCTGAAATACTTCATGAAAATGTTCGACTTTTTTGAAGCCGAAATACTGTCATGAAAATTTTCACCTTTTTTGAAGCCGAATTTCTTCATGAAAATTTTCAACTTTTTTGAAGCCCAAATTCTTCATCAACATTTTCAACTTTTTTGAAGCCGAATTTCTTCATGGAAATTTTCAACTTTTTTGAAGTCCAAATACTTCATGAAAATTTTCAACTTTTTTGAAGCCGAAATCTTTCCATTAAAATATTGAACTTTTTTGAAGCCGAAATCTTTTCATGAAAATGTTCAACTTTTTTGAATCTGAAATACTTCATGAAAATGGTCGACTTTTTTAAAACCGAAATCCTGTCGTGAAAATTTTCAACTTTTTTAATCCGAAATACTTCATGAAAATGTTCGACTTTTTTAAAGCCGAAATACTGTCATGAAGATTTTCAACTTTTTTGAAGCCGAAATACTTCATGAAAATGTTCGACTTTTTTAAAGCCGAAATCCTGACGTGACAATTTTCAACTTTTTTAAATCCAAAATACTTCATGAAAATTTTCAACTTTTTTGAAACCCAAATACTTCATAAAAATGTTCAACTTTTTTGAAGCCGAAATCTTTTCATGAAAATTTTCAACTTTTTTGAATCTGAAATACTTCATGAAAATTTTCAACTTTTTTGAAGCCGAAATACTGTCATGAAAATTTTCAACTTTTTTGAAGCCGAAATACTTCATGAAAATGTTCGACTTTTTTAAAGCCGAAATCCTGTCGTGAAAATTTTCAACTTTTTTGAATCCAAAATACTTCATGAAAACTTTCAACTTTTTTGAAACCCAAATACTTCATGAAAATTTTCAACTTTTTTGAAGCCGAAATCTTTTCATGAAAATTTTCAACTTTTTTGAATCCGAAATACTTCATGAAAATTTTCAACTTTTTTGAAGCCGAAATACTGTCATGAAAATGTTCAACTTTTTTGAAGCCGAAATACTGTCATGAAAATTTTCAACTTTTTTGAAGCCGAAATCTTTTCATGAAAATTTTCAACTTTTTTGAAGCTGAAATACTTCATGAAAATGTTCGACTTTTTTGAATCCGAAATACTTCATGAAAATTTTCAACTTTTTTGAAGCCGAAATACTGTCATGAAAATGTTCAACTTTTTTGAAGCCGAAATACTGTCATGAAAATTTTTAACTTTTTTGAAGCCGAAATCTTTTCATGAAAATTTTCAACTTTTTTGAAGCTGAAATACTTCATGAAAATGTTCGACTTTTTTGAAGCCGAAATACTGTCATGAAAATTTTCACCTTTTTTGAAGCCGAATTTCTTCATGAAAATTTTCAACTTTTTTGAAGCCCAAATTCTTCATCAACATTTTCAACTTTTTTGAAGCCGAATTTCTTCATGGAAATTTTCAACTTTTTTGAAGTCCAAATACTTCATGAAAATTTTCAACTTTTTTGAAGCCGAAATCTTTCCATTAAAATATTCAACTTTTTTGAAGCCGAAATCTTTTCATGAAAATGTTCAACTTTTTTGAATCTGAAATACTTCATGAAAATGGTCGACTTTTTTAAAACCGAAATCCTGTCGTGAAAATTTTCAACTTTTTTAATCCGAAATACTTCATGAAAATGTTCAACTTTTTTGAAGCCGAAATCTTTTCATGAAAATGTTCAACTTTTTTGAAGCTGAAATATTTCATGAAAATTTTCACCTTTTTTGAAGCTGAATTTCTTCATGAAAATTTTCAACTTTTTTGAAGCCCAAATTCTTCATGAACATTTTCAACTTTTTTGAAGCCGAATTTCTTCTTGGAAATTTTCAACTTTTTTCAAGCCGAAATCTTTTTACAAAAATGTTCAACTTTTTTGAAGCTGAAATACTTCATGAAAATTTTCAACTTTTTTGAAGCCGAAATACTGTCATGAAAATGTTCAACTTTTTTGAAGCCGAAATACTGTCATGAAAATTTTTAACTTTTTTGAAGCCGAAATCTTTTCATGAAAATTTTCAACTTTTTTGAAGCTGAAATACTTCATGAAAATGTTCGACTTTTTTGAAGCCGAAATACTGTCATGAAAATTTTCACCTTTTTTGAAGCCGAATTTCTTCATGAAAATTTTCAACTTTTTTGAAGCCCAAATTCTTCATCAACATTTTCAACTTTTTTGAAGCCGAATTTCTTCATGGAAATTTTCAACTTTTTTGAAGTCCAAATACTTCATGAAAATTTTCAACTTTTTTGAAGCCGAAATCTTTCCATTAAAATATTCAACTTTTTTGAAGCCGAAATCTTTTCATGAAAATGTTCAACTTTTTTGAATCTGAAATACTTCATGAAAATGGTCGACTTTTTTAAAACCGAAATCCTGTCGTGAAAATTTTCAACTTTTTTAATCCGAAATACTTCATGAAAATGTTCAACTTTTTTGAAGCCGAAATCTTTTCATGAAAATGTTCAACTTTTTTGAAGCTGAAATATTTCATGAAAATTTTCACCTTTTTTGAAGCTGAATTTCTTCATGAAAATTTTCAACTTTTTTGAAGCCCAAATTCTTCATGAACATTTTCAACTTTTTTGAAGCCGAATTTCTTCTTGGAAATTTTCAACTTTTTTCAAGCCGAAATCTTTTTACAAAAATGTTCAACTTTTTTGAAGCTGAAATACTTCATGAAAATTTTCAACTTTTTTGAAGCCGAATTTCTTCATGAATATTTTCAATTGACCCACCCCCCGTTACGAAAAAGTTGAAAAAGACGATACACCCACCCCCTTGCGACAACTTTACTTCATGAACTTTTTTGAAGCCGAAATACTTCATGAACATTTTCAATTGACCCACCCCCCCTTACGAAAAAGTTGAAAAAAGACGAAACACTTGCGAAAACTTTTTTGAAGCCGAATTTCTTCATGAATATTTTCAAATGACCCACCCCCCCTTACGAAAAAGTTGAAAAAAGACAATACACCCACCCCTTGCGAAAACTTTTTTGAAGCCGAATTTCTTCATGAAAATTTTCAACTTTTTTGAAGCCCAAATACTTCATGAAAAATTTCAACTTTTTTGAAGCCGAATTTCTTCATGAATATTTTCAACTTTTTTGAAGCCCAAATACTTCATGAAAATTTTCAATTGAACCACCCCCCCTTACGAAAAAGTTGAAAAAAGACGAACCACCCCCCCTTGCGAAAACTTTTTTGGAGCCAAATTTCTTCATGAAAATTTTCAACTTTTTTGAAGCTGAATTTCATCATGAAAATTTTCAACTTTTTTGAATCCGAATTTCTTCATGAAAATGTTTCACTTTTTTGAAGCCGAAATACTTCATGAAAATTTTGAACATCTGAATATGTCTCTATATCATAAAAAAAAAACATATGATCAAAAAAATGAAAAAGCTTACAGCACCTGGTATTCCCAGGCGGTCTCCCATCCAAGTACTAACCAGGCCCGACCCTGCTTAGCTTCCGAGATCGGGCGTGTTCAGGGTGGTATGGCCGTAAGCCATTATTGTGTGCAGAAAGGGGCCTTTTAAAGATGTCATGTCC